>NC_090261.1:3396573-3444851 GCF_037325665.1 Littorina saxatilis | reverse complement strand
GAGGTATGGGGGGTACGTGTCCTGGCATATCTACCTTTTTCTCAAGGAGAGACCCAAAAGACCCTTTTCAAACAGTGCTAATTTCAAGACAAGGCAAGGCACCCCCCCCCCCCCCCTCTTTTCGCGATGCCAGCCCAAGTTCGTACCCCCGCAAAGGCTTTATTTTTGAAGCCCCTCGAGTCCGGCCGCGCATACACTAGGTCCAGCCCTTGATTACACGACTGAATCACATTTAAAGAAAAGTATTCTCTATTTTCATTGGTGTTTTGGTTTCATGGTGAGACCCTGGATCCCTGATTTGTATTGTCTAATGGTCCTGCCTGTCTTAGTGCACTCAATTGAATTTCTAATTGTCACTTTCCCTTTACTCTTTTGTGCGAAGAAGGGAAAAAGGACCACACTTTGCCGTCTGCAAGTTATACTTTTGCTGTTACGGTGAATTGCCGGGCAAACTTGGAGAAAATTCACAGTAGAGACAAATGAGAATTGTGTATGTCTGAGTGACCCAAACAGTGGCGGGTCACCAATCATTGAATAAGCGAGTGAATTGTCAAAAATGCTTCAGCTGAATCCATCCCTGCTGAAAGTGAAACAGGATACAGTGCTATCGATGAACACTGAGACTCGGTGGAAATGTCTGATAGATACTGATGAACCCACGTCATCCAGGATTGGGAATTTCGGGGGAGAATAAAGGTAAGGTGGAGGAAGAAAAGACATATGGACTGAGTGAGGTTGGAGAAAAAAAGAGACATGAAAAGAGAGAGGGGGCGTTTGTGTGTGTGCGTGTGTGAGCCGGAGAGAGAGAGAGAGAGAGAGAGAGAGAGAGAGAGAGAGAGAGAGAGAGAGAGAGAGAGAGAGAGAGAGAGAGAGAGAGAGAGAGAGAGAGAGAGATATGATGTGCAGCGTTGCGGCAAAGGGTTTTTCTGTTTCGTCATCAAAGAGTATTTTCATCATCAAAGGGTATATTATTCACACATTTCGCCTGGAGGGAACATCAAAACGCGACTCAACAGGAAGAATTTAGCCTAGATATACATATATATGCAAGGCGTCTAGACGGAAAGAATTTAGCATACCAAGTTAGTGTCACTCTTCTGGGGCACTTTTGCAATATATATGAGGAAAAAGAGCTGTCACATAATTATAGCCTATATTGCATACATTATGATGATGCGACTCAAGTTCAGCAACTACACGCTGAAACAACAAATCACACATCCGCAATGGTATCCAATTGTTGCTGATACAAAAGGAAACTCGTTGAATTGCGGTGAATAGGCTACTTTTCTTTTATTTTGTATAGTATTTTGGTTATGCCCCTGTTCTTCATAGTGACATGCAACTCGGGTCTACACTACATCGAATATATATTAACTTAGTTATCGAATGCAGCCAGTCGAGACTATACAGTATTCTTCACAATGTTGCTTTGGAAACAAGACTATAAACGTCAACCTGTCCACCTGTCTATGTCGGTAGTCACGCACAGCTGGCGTTTGACTCTTTAGTGCTGGTTTCATACATTGTGTAACTGTCAGTCAGCCTGTTGGCAGATCAAAAGATGGACGAAGAGCTTCTTCTTTACCACAGCGTTCTATTTATCTTTCGTGCAGCCAACCTAGCTAGAGTCGATGTGTTCATCGTGGCATATGTCGTTTCTTGGCTAGTTTGCGCAGACAGAGAGAGAGAGAGAGAGAGAGAGAGAGAGAGAGAGAGAGAGAGAGAGAGAGAGAGAGAGAGAGAGAGAGAGAGAGAGATGTGTCTGTGAGGTATAGATACCAATTACCATTGTGTTTACATCTGCTGAGCGCGTGACACTGATTTGAAGCGCTTTAGCTTCAGCACAGTTGGGTCAATGTCATGGCAATTATGCTAACACATTGATAACATCCAATTGCTGAACAAAAAGTGTATTTGCAGCTTGGCAATGAGTCACCTTTAATGATGTCTGATTATAATTGTGTCGTTAACCTTCGTTTACCTGTATGCGTTGCAGATAACGGTGGCCGGTTAAATTGTTGCATCTTCACAATAAGACAGAGAGAGATCTATAGACAGAAACACCTGCACTCTCCCCTCAACCACTCTCTCCGTCGGTGCTCCCCCTCCCCCCTCTCTCTCCGTCGGTGCTGCCCCCTCCCCCCCTCTCTCTGTCGGTGATGTCTCCCCCTCCCTCTCTCCGTCTCGCTCTCTATCGGTGCTGCCCCCCTCTCTCTCTCTCTCTCGCTCTCTATCGGTGCTGCCCCCCCCCCCTCTCTCTCTCTCTCTCGCTCTCTATCGGTGCTGCCCACCCCCTCTCTCTTTTCGGTGCTGCCCCCCCCTCTCTCTCTGATCGATCATCTCTCTGTCGGTGCTGCCCCCCCTCCACCTCTCTCTTTGATCTCTCTCAGTGGTTGGTGCTGCCCTCCCCCCCTCAGTCTCTCGGTGCTCTCTCTCTCTCCCTCCCTCTCTCTGTCGGTGCTGCCCCCCCCCCCCTCTCTCTCTCTCGGTGCTCTCTTTCTCTCTGTGCCTCTCTGTCGGAGCTGCCCCCCTCCCTCTCAGTGTTTCTCTCTCTCTCTCTCTCTCTCTCTCTCTCTCTCTCCTCTCTCTCCTCTCTCTCTCTCTCTCTCTCTCTCTCTCTCTCTCTCTCTCTCTCCGTCTCTCTCTCTCTCTTTAAAAAAAAAAAGTAGTGGTAGTAAAATAGATTAGTCCCTCTTTAGGGCGAAGGCCAGATGCAAAAAAAGGATATCTATGCTTATTCTTGTTACCCTCGAAAAAGAAATCTCTCTCTCTCTCTCTCTCTCTCTCTCTCTCTCTCTCTCTCTCTCTCTCTCTCTCTCTCTCTCTCTGCGACTCAGTCGACCGCGTGTCACCGAATATAACACAGTTTTCTGTCACGTGCATGGTATCAGTAATGCACGATCTACGAATAACGAATACACTGTATAGTGTCTAGCGAAACATTAATCAGTATATTATAGCCGACAAGGTCATACAACACACATCCAGTCATACAAACACGTTCAAAGAAAGCTTAGTAGAAGACATGATTCAGATTGTAATAAGAAGTGAGTGGGAACCTGTTCTTATACTGCCGCTTATGCAAGCACTGAATGACCGGCTCGGCAAACTACCTAGTCAGTTCTGTGTAGACGACAAGCAAAGAAAATGATAAGTGTGAGTGTAAACTGGAGGACTGTGCGTAGCCTGTCAAAGACATGATCGGAGGGCGTAGGAAGCAAAACACAATAACACTCGCACAGTGACGCACGCACGCACGCACGCACACACACACACACACCTCAGTGAAATCACTGAGTCGCACTGAGGAGGTGACAAGAAACTGACGTGGCACCCAAAAATAAAAGTGACATAATATGTCTTTGCGTGTCACTGGCGTCACTTTTGAAAAGCATGAATTTGTTCATCCTTAAATGCTTGTTTTCACGCTTAGTTTGTCAGGTTAAATCAGCACATACCTGTCAATCTGTAATATAATCTGCAACTCACGCCGGCGTATCTTAAGTTTGTACATGTATAGTTGTTGATATATATAAATTGTATAATTTCTCTGCCTAACTAGTTACGTCCCCCCCCCCCTCCCCAGCAACAAAAACCATGACGTTTGTTTTGAGTTCTTGCTGTGTCACGTAACTCAGTGAAGATTATCATGTGCGCCAAATACTGAGCTCGGCTGCCTTGCACTAACTTAGCGGCGTGGTTGCATTACTGACACAGGAACTCTTTTTAGGCTTTACTTCCCATCTTTATCTACTGACACAGTTTGTTATCAGCCGCCGGAATCGCAAAGCCGGAAAGGAGCACCAACAAAATGACGATTAGACTTGTGGTGTCAGTGTTCATTTTGAAACTTGAAACTGAGCAAACTGCAGAAAATCACAAGATGACGTGCACATATCAACTGCTGTTCACACACACACACACACACGTAAGACCGTGCGAAAATTTAGAGCCGAAGTTAGAAATCCGTTGAATAGTGGCCGGGGGGGGGGGGGGGGTGTGGGCGAGGAAACCGGCTTCAAATTTCAATAGCGAAAGTAGACCAGTGTAGTACCGCGGTTGGTTGAACAGCTACAACATGACATGTCTCACCTGATTATACTCTCCATGTGAATGTAAAACCAAGTCCAAATGAAGGCATTCATGAAGACGAGTACTCCCTCAAAGGTCACGAAGTCACAGGCACTGGTCTCACCCCAACTGGACGCAGCGTCCAGAGACAGAATTTGTCGACCTTGGGCTATTCCTTGTCGCACCCTCAAACTGCTGTACAAAATACATTTGTGCTGAAAGTTCTTGGTCACCTTGCCCATCAGTATCGCAGTGATCAGTCCGATACTGCCGGTAATGATCAGTACAGTCATCTGGATGAATTTCATCTTTCTGTGTGTGAGTTCAGGCATGGTGGTGTGTGAGTTACGCTACAGTCTGTGCTTGTTCGCGATTTCCCAGTCACGTTGAATACGTTGTTCAAGTCGGGGGCCCTTCTAGTCACAGCAACACACAACAGTGGCACACAATGAACTTTTTCGCGGTCCTGTCCCACCGGCTCTCTGGGAATGAAGAAAGCGCCGTATCAGTGGTGAGCTGTCGGCTGTTGTTTTATGAAGTCAGTGTCACGTGGGCTGTCGTCAATGTCGGAAAACGTAGGCTATCGCATTCGACCCGAACTACCGCGCAAGACGGCCAAACCTTTGTCTGTCGCGATGTGGAGATTGGCTCGGAGTCCTCCCGTCTGTTTGACTATTACTCGGCCGGTGTGACGTTTTCATCTTTCGCCGTGTTGATATTTCGCTTCTCGGCCTCGTATCCTTATTCATTAGCGGATTATGACTTTATTCAGTCTGCAGTAAAACAGAAATGCTGGAGAAAAACTGTTTGTTTCTGCAGCATTTCTGCATAATATCATCTTTCGCGAGAGCAACGTTTTTTTCTGCAGTAAAACAGTTTTACTGCAGTAAAATTGAAATCAAGAATGCTGCAGTAAAACGGTGATGTTGTTTTACTGGAGAAAAACTGTTTACACTTTTTCTTCAGCATTTTGGCATGATTCAGTTATTCTGCAGAAAAACAGAAATGCTGGAGAAAAACTGTCTTTTCTGCAGCATTTCTGCATAATGTCAGTCTTTCGCCGAAGCAACGGGTTTTTCTGGAGCAAAACATTTTACTGCAGTAACTTGAATTGAAATCAAGAATGCTGCAGTAAAACGATGCTGTTGTTTTACTGCAGAAAACCTGTTTACACTTTGTACTGGCTCATTATAATGTTGGAGCACGCGAGAGAGATGGATTCATCCAGAATTACCACTAGTTACAAACTGTTATACTATCCCAGGGGGCGACGAATACAAACGCTACTTTACAAGGTCGTTCGTTTTTCTCCAGAAAAACTGTCACAGACTATTCTGAAGAAAAAGTTAATCGCAATAATGCTGCAGAAAACCAAGTAAACATTATGATTCAGAAAAACTGTTTTACTGCAGTAAATTGAAACGTTGCTTCGGCGAAAGATGACATTATGCAGAAATCATGCTGCAGAAAAGACAGTTTTTCTCCAGCATTTTGGGTTTTCTCCAGAATGACTGAATAATGTCATAATCCGCCAAGAGCCAGTACAAAATGCTGCAGAAAAAATGTAAACAGGGTTTCTGCAGTAAAACAACAGCACCGTTTTACTGCTGCATTCTTGATTTCAATTGTTTTGCTGCAGGAAAAAACGCTGCTTCGGCGAAAGATGACATTATGCAGAAATGCTGCAGAAAAGAACGGGTTTTCTCCAGCGTTTGTCTTTTCTGCAGAATAACTGAATAAAGTCATAATCCGCTAAGGATAGCCTCGTTGATCTAGTATAAACTCTAAACTGAACAAAAAAACACCCTTCGATAGTACTGATGAGCGACCTTGTGTACCTTACATTCATGGGGCCAAATTTGTCCAACCAATTTGTTTTAACTTAGAAATTTGATTCATCCTAAAATGTTTTCCTTCTTACTCAAGGGACGTAACCACTCAGTACACGTTTTCGAAGAATTCGAGTTTGGGGGTGAAATCTATTAAATTTTACCACCAACTTTCTTCACATGCAAGAAACTGACATGCTTTTCGTACATAAATAATTTCACTTCTTAATAATTTTACCAGGAAACAACATTTCAGTCTTGAGAATATGTCGAGGGGGAAATATGTACACAGGCGAAAGATGAAATCGTGACACCGGCTGCCCGTCTTTTGTTACCCCCCCCCCCCCCCCCCCACCGTCGGTACACAAAACCCGGTCATTGTCCGTCTTTTGCTATGTGTAGCCGAATACCATTCGATCAGTTGGCTGCTCGTTTCTGTAAACACCCCCCCCCCCCCCGTCGGTACACACAGCCCGGGTTTCGCGACTGATCTGCTGAATGTTCGGTGTCTCAGTTTTTCTGTCTACCAGCTGGCTGCCCGTCTGTTTTACTCCGCTGTTTACACATGGGCTCGAGTGATCTTGTCTCGGCTTAGTTTACACTAAAAAAAAATACATTTTCGACCAATAATCTGAAGACCAATTCAAGTTCAGCTGTTACGTACGTAACGTAGGCTACGTAGACATTCAACGGTATACAAAAAAAATCCAACAACAACAAAATACTAAAAACAACCATATGAAACTAAATTAATCAACAACGGCTCGCCGCTCACGGTTTAAGAATTTAAAAATCACCTTTTTTTTACGAAAGAACTATTTGGTGTAAAGTGGGACAGAAAACCGCCTAAAAGCAAAACAAAGCATGTGTACATCGATAGCAAACGCAGTAGAAAATCCAAGGCCAGTAAGGCTCCAGTGGACTCTGAGTATGGTATCAAAGTTTCACAAGGTTTTTATTCAATTTAGTTATTGGTATTTTTTATATATTTTTTTTATAAATATATATTTTGTAAAAGCTCATCCTCTCGCGCTGGTGATTGGTTTGTGAGTTAACACAGAGCAAATTAATTAAACAAGCAAACAACCATCCCAATAAATTCACGAAAGGGCTGCCTCAACCCTCTTTGACAAAAGATAACAAGTCGCGTAAGGCGAAAATACAACATTTAGTCAAGTAGCTGTCGAACTCACAGAATGAAACTGAACGCAACGCAACGCAGCAAGACCGTATACTCGTAGCATCGTCACTCCACCGCCCGTGGCAAAGGCAGTGCCAGTGGAATTGACAAGAAGAGCGGGGTAGCAGTTGCGCTCAGAAGCCAGCACGCTTTTCTGTAGCTCTCTTCGTTTTAACTTTCTGAGCGTGTTTTTAATCCAAACATATCATATCTATATGTTTTTGGAATCAGGAACCGACAAGAAATAAGATGAAAGTGTTTTTAAATTGATTTCGAAAATTTAATTTTGATAATAATTTTTATATATTTAATTTTCAGAGCTTGTTTTTAATCCAAATATAACATATGTATATGTTTTTAGAATCAGCAAATGATGGAGAATAAGATGAACGTAAATTTGAATCGTTTTATATAAAAACTTTTTTTTTACAATTTTTCGATTTTTAATGACCAAAGTCATCAATTAATTTTTAAGCCACCACGCTGAAATGCAATACCGAAGTCCGGGCTTCGTCGAAGATTACTTGACCAAAATTTCAACCAATTTGGTTGAAAAATGAGAGCGTGACAGTGCCGCCTCAACTTTCACGAAAAGCCGGATATGACGTCATCAAAGACATTTATCAAAAAAATGAAAAAAACGTTCGGGGATATCAATCCCAGGAACTCTCATGTCAAATTTCATAAAGATCGGTCCAGTAGTTTAGTCTGAATCGCTCTACACACACACACACACAGACAGACAGACACACACACACACACACACACACACACACACACACATACACCACGACCCTCGTCTCGATTCCCTCCTCTACGTTAAAATATTTAGTCAAAACTTGACTAAATATAAAAACAAAGAAAGACTCAGCAGGGGCGGATTAGTTCATTTTATGGGGGGGGGGGGGGGGGGGGGGGGTCCAAAAGTATATTGTGAAGATATGGGTGTGAAGTCGCGAAGCGCCTAGCTTGCTAGGGGGGTCCGCATGCCCCCTCGGAAAATTTTGAAAAAAAGGATGCAAAATGGTGCAATCTGGTGCATTCTGAGGATGATCATTACCAGTTTCAGGCAGCAGATTTTGTCACTGATTAATACCCCAAAATTTGAAACTCAATGTAAAATAAAGAAATGCATACCTCATTCTATAGTCTTTGCTGTCACTCAGCACTAAGCACCCCAAAAACACAAACAAATATATATATTTTGGCTGGGGGGGGGGGGGGGTCCGGAAACCCCAGAACCCCCCCCCCCCCCCCCCCCCCCCCCCCCCTGCTCAGTGCAAGAGTGAATAAACAATAAAACGCGGGAGGGGGTGTGGTAAGTGGAGAAGGGGTAAGGTGCAGTCTATGTGCAGAGCAAGCGTGTTACTTTCACTGTTTTAATACCAAATAAATCTTTTAATTTGAATACACAACAACAACGATAATGTTATTCTTGACACTAATTAGAGGACTTGGGTCAACTTGGTCACGTTTGCACACTAAACAGGGGCAGTAACCATGCTTGATTTTCAGCTTCCGTTGTTGTTTGGTTTCCTCCCTTGAGAGGTTTGTATTTTTTTCTATGCCCGTTAATAGCCTGTTAGAAAAAAATCGAAAAATCTAGTAACAAAAAACTTAATTGCTCGAGTAAGAATTTGTTGTATTGAGCTCTCTAATTTTTTTAGAATCAAATTATTAAATCATTCACCCCGAGACTGCTTTGACCGCATTTCTGAAGTCGAACATGGCAACAATGGCAACAACAAGCCATGGATTGTCTGTCTACGTGAATTCGTGCGTCAAAAACCCACTGGATTCCAGAACTGGAGCCAGTACAACTTTTGCAGAGCGCAAAGCTAAGATTTCTCGATTTGCCGTCACCGATCCGGGGCCGCGTTTTGATTCTAGCGATGAATTTAACGAAGCAGAACGATTCGACTTGGGCGGCTCACTGCCGGTGCCCGCCACTTACGAGGATGTGGAGACGCAGCTCAAACACCTGACGGACGAACACTTCTACCTCAAACTACAGCAACTCAAAGACGCCAACCGTAAGACGTTGGATGAGTGTGAGAAATTGTACCAAGAGAAGCATGGCTCGGAGGGGAAAGAGCTGGACAGTTTGACAGCCAAGGATATAGTGGAGGAAATGTTCGCCGCGCGCCTGGCAGTTCGGTCAGGACATGTCGACGGCAGCACGAGCAGCCTGCAGTTCTGCGGCGACTTCAGTGATAGAGATGCGAGAGACAGGGCACAAGACTTGTCTTCAAAGCCTCCACGCATTCCCACCAGCCAGCGTGAGAGTAACCTGTCCAAAACGTCCCCAGTGCGTAGTGCAGCTCTCCCCAGCTACTCTGGCTACTCCAAAGCCCGGCCTATGTCAGCTCCACTTCGCGGCCAACAGCCTCGGCGTGCCTACAGCCTGGATGGGGAGGACTGGCGCAATGCCATGAGGGATTCTTCACATGTCAGCGATGACGAGGTTCGCAGTGAAGGACCGTTAGATCCGGAATTCCTAGCCAGCGTGACCAAAATCCGCGACATGTGGCGCGGTTTCAAGATTGACGACTACTCTCCAGGCGAACGTCGCCACTCCTCTGCCTCCGTTGCCCGGCAGAAGAAGAAAAAGAAAGAGGAGAACGACATTGCTGACAGCTGGCGCCACAGGATCACGATCCCCAAGCCCTTCAGCATGTCCATGCGCGAAGAAAGCAAACCCAAGCAGAAGACCAAAGTTCAGATGGAGTTGGAGTTGCAGAGGTTTGAGAAGAAACGGCAGGAGGAAGAAGAATGCCAGAAAAAGTTCAAGGCACAGCCAGCCCCTGCTCACATCTATCTCCCTCTCTATGACGAGATTCAGGAGAAGAATGAAACCAGACGTCGCTACGCCAAGCAGTACTGCAAAGATATCCTCAAGTCGCAGGAAAAGCCTTTCAGCTTCACCAAGCGTGAAGAGGAAAAGAAGCAACAGAGATTTCGGTCAGCCACGATAGCGGAGAGAATCGCTCACAGTGCACAGCAAGCGAAAACCAGGCAGCCTACGTTTGTAGCTAGACCGGTGCCTGGCTTTGTGTATGATACTGCACAGAGCGAGAAGCTGATGGAGGATGAAGAGTACAGAAAGATTCGTATCAAGATGCGGGCACGTGAACTACTGAAGGAGTCCTCCCTTCCTCCGAACATGGCCCTGCATCAGAAATTGAAGGAACAACAGGAGAAAGAGAAACTTATGAAAACAAAACAGGAGGGTCAAGGCAGACGCAAGCATCGATCATCTCACAAGGTTCCCGACTATGACTTTTTGTACCGTGAATTCCAGAAAGAGCTTGCTCGCAGAAAACATGCGAGGGATCCCACCGTAATGGAGCCTTTTGACCTGGAGACCAATCATCTGCGTTCGAGTCACAAGCGAGTGCTGCGAGACATGGAGAGAGACGACAAGCTCATGAAAAGTACGGCAAAGGGAACTCAACGTCCAGGTGAGTGATTGCTTCTAAATGGCGATCTATATATATATACAGCTAAAGGATTTTTTTTAAAGAAAAGCATTGTTTGAATAACTTTGCAGGGATGTCGTTAGGCGTCGGACATCGGACATATAACGATGAAAATCCCCAAATGTCCGATTCACATTGCCGCATGTCGGTCAGATGTCCTATCGTTTTAGCCTGAGCGTGGTCATTGTCCGATGTGTACTCCATTCCTTCGGACAGCGCGATATTCGTTAATTTTCATTTCAAGATACAAATCTTCTAAAAGACCGAACGCTCTCGTGTTCAGCTGACACTGAAGTTGCCAGTGCCGCGTGCGGATCTTTTTTCTTTTGTCGGGAATTCCCGAACCGTTTGCGGTATGCGCCGTTTGGGTATAACCGTCTCGGTGCAGCGCACTGATCTAAAAATAGTGGATTATTTTTAGATCAGTGCATGCTACAGGAGTACGGGAGACAACTCCAACTGACTAAATTTGTCGTCTGCTTTTGTTTTCGATACGAGATGAAGCACTGAATTATGCCGCTGAAAACAAAACTAAAGCCTGCAAAAGATCAGCATTAGATCAAACCGATCATTTTGTTTTTCAACTTTTATCCAAATCATGCAGTTTGTAATCAAAGTAAGAGCTCTGAAGTTGTTCATGTTGGTTTCTTTTTTGTGGTTTCTTTGAAACTAAACAAATACCACATTATACGCACACTGTGTTGATGTATTTACTATATTATGTGTGTGTTCTACAGCATGCGCGCATGGGTGTGTGTGTGTGTGTGTGTGGGCACATGACTTTGGAACAATTCCATGGAATGTGTTATAAAGCTGTTTGGCGCAAATTGATAATGTCCTATTACACTTTCTGAAAGCGGTCAAATGTCCTATTGATGCTGAAGAACTCAGGACATTTGTCCTATAGGTATGAATTTGTAGCAACATCCCTGCTTTGAATGGATTCTTATTACAATGACTTTTACGACCTCCAAAAATCTGAGAAAACTGGACCGGAATGCATAGCCCCTCCATAGGAGTCTAAATTGATGACGTCACTGCAATAAAGTCTGTGGACTCCATAAAGTCTCTTATTTCTAATGCATGGACCGCGCGTAGAGCCTTATGCCATCCGTAAAGTTATAGCAGGCCCCTCCTTCCAATAAGAGTTATGGAACCGGCTATTGGAGCGTTTAAAAAGGCGGCTGCTTTCATGCCGATTCAGGATGAGAAGAAATTTGAGAAGCAACCGGATCTTTCTTGACCGCCTACATCCACTGAATCGTTACGACGACGTGGAACTGTACAGAAAATTCAGCTTTCGTCGGCAGGACATTCTTGCAATCACGGATAAAATGTAAGAGCAACTCGAACTGCCGAATGGAAAGGGCGCATTGCCGCCGGTTCTGCGGGTTATCTTGACTTCGGGTCAGTTTTTACGCGTGCGGATCTTTTCAAGATGTGTGTGGCGAACTGATCGCCGGTACATAATAATAATGATAATAATAATAATAATAATACGGGAATTTATAACATCAAACACAGCATACAGAACCAGCAAGAGAGTGACTTATACCTTAAGTTTATGGCGAGGGTACCGGAATGGATAGTTTCCAAACCACGAAAGCCAAGTTTTATCAGGAGACGGGCTTTCCAAACTGTCTGCGGCAAATGGTGTAAAACTGACCCGCCGCGAAGCATCACAAAGCTTGATGCATGCGCAGAGAAACAGGATGACGGGGAATCTCTTCCACTATCTACGTGTTAAAAATAGAGCCGTTCTTAGTTATTGCAGGCACTATTTGACCTCATGCATGCAGACTGCTGAGTTCTATAGTGCGTTTCATAGCTATGCGCTCCACAGCGCTATGAAATCCTAAAAGTATGGAGGGGCTATGCATTCAGGCCCAGGTCTTTAAAAGGAGGGAGTCTTAAAATGGGGGTAAATTTACAGAGGATATGGAATGAATAGGAAATCCAAAAAACTAAGGTCTTAAAAGGGAGGAAGTCTTAAATGGGAGGGGGGTCTTAAAAGCTAGGGGGGTTCAGCTGTAATATCAACTGTCAGTGTGCATGAATTGTCCCCCTTATAAAAGGGCTTCTGAGGTGTATGGTTGGCTCATGCATGACCTAAGGCAACAAAAAAAAGTTGTATGTTTCTGGTAACATGGCTATAAAAAATAGGGTAGGTAGGTAGAGATTTTTTTGTTTGTTATTTTGTGCACATGTGTTGTTGTTGGTCAGGGTAGAAAATAACTATACAGTGACGCAAAGAGACTGGACTTACTATACAAAGAGAAAGACAACACATTACAAAACAAATGAGACAAAAGGGATGCGGGGTTATCCCCCTTGTGTCGTCTGCCGTCTGTTACTTTCGTTTTGACCCTTTTTTTTTGTTTTTGTTTTTTACAAATGCAATAAAAAAAAGTCTAGGGTCGGCGGGAAAAAACTAGGTAGGGTCGGGTGACCAGAAACATACAACTTTTTTTTGTGTGCCTAATGCAGACATTTATTCAGCAAAAACACAAAATAAAAACAAAGGAATGTGTTTTACAGCAATTGTTAACCATTTCATGCGACTTCAAATTAGGTGGTGTTTAAAACGTTTGTTAACATTACTGGCATGTGGTAAATTCTCAGCATGAATTCTTGTTTTTGTAGACTTTCTTTAGCTCCTCAAACTCCTCATTTCCTCCTGCATATTTATGCTCTTCTGTCAAGAGACAAGATTGGTATAAATAGTTAAACATGTTACGCACACAGCACAGCGGGTACAAACTTTTGTACATATATATATCACAGTGGCATCAAATAAATTATTAATGATTAATTATTAATGATTTGCTTGTGTCTTCAATGCAAGCTGCTGGACATTTTGTCAAGATAAGTTTTGTCTAATTAGTGTTTTGTCTGTGCACTTAAGAGACCGCTGGGTATATCTATATATATATACGACTTGTGTCTGTGTGTCTGTGTATCTGTGTATTTGTGTATTTGTGTATTCGCCATGCACGGCCAAAGTTCTCGATGGATCTGCTTCAAATTTGGTGGGCTTATTTAGAGAGACCCCGGACACAACCTCATCGATGAGATATTTCAACACGTGCTCTCAGCGCGCAGCGCTGAACCGATTTGGGTTCCACCTCAGCTATTTTGGTTCCACCTCAGCTACCCGGGCCCCCATACCGACACACCAAAGCCAAAGTTCTCGGTGGATCTTTTTCAAATTTGGACACCGTATTCAGCTACACCCCGGACACAATATCATCGATGAGATATTTCAACACGTGCTCTCAGCGCGCAGCGCTGAATCGATTTTGGTTTTTGTGTTCATTTCACCATTATAAGTAACTCTTCCTTATCTTCTCATATTCTCCAGGTTTTCAGCGTTTACCTCCCTTCCTTCGTAATGGTGCACTATAGTGTGAGTGGAGCGTCTTCGGATATTCCCGGCGTTCTGTTACTGTTACTATTTTTAGAAGGTCAACGCAGTGTCCAGATCGTACATTGGACCCGTAAATTATCCTCACTGTAAAAGTGCAAAGGTCGAATCAATTTATAGCCACGCGAAAAATACACTGTCATCTATCTCTCTATAGATACGGCTTCTCTGTGTTTTTGTGTGTGTGTGTGTGTGTGTGTGTGTGTGTGTGTGTGTGTGTGTGTGTGTGTCTATGTGAGCAACACCTGTGCATTGTTCAGTTCTGTTTGTGATGTGGTCTGGCGGCTTTTGTGTAAGTTTATGTACTGGCCTTCCTTTTAGAAGCCATAACTTGCTCAGTCCTGTTTGAGTGGAGTTCGCCTCCAAAGGTGATTAACACGGTTACATTCGTCGACAAGGATGGGACTCGATATGGTCAGGAATGGCATTATGGCCACTGAATCATTTTCGTGCTGTTCCCATTCCACGAATCTGGGAGGGACCTAAGCTTGGCGGGTCCATTGTTCGGACCCGGCGAAGCCGGCGTACGGCTCTAAGTACTTCTTCCCGGCGAAGCCGGCTACCCGGCGAAGCGGGTATTCATTCTAGTATATATATATATATGTGAATGTAACGTTTTGTTTTGTCAATAATTATACGTTCCAACAACATACCTTTCTGGCTTTTTTATTCCTTAATGTGAGGATTGTATTTGTGCAGGTTATATGTCATCATCCATGGATTCCATCCCTTTGAGATCTTCTATTTCTGCTGATCTACGCACAGGAAGTCAGAGGCAAGTCATCCTTTGCATTATATACTTGCTTCTGTTTCTTCGCCAGCTAAAGCTCATGTTCACTGCCTTTTGCACTAGCGGCGGACTACGTTCAATTTCATTCTGTGAGTTCCACAGCTTGACTAAATGTAGTAATTTTGCCTTACGCGACTTGTTTTTGTTTTCATGAATTTGTAACGCTTGTTTCACATTTTTTCTTTCTTTACCACAAGCTGTCCCTGCTTTGCACACACATATTTTTTGGGATATTCTTTTCTTGCAGAACTGAGTAGAAATAACTGAGGTATATTGAATTCTAGAAATTTCTTTCTATGAATTTATCTCTTCCTGAATCTACCATATCTTCTTACATGAAATGTTAGATCAGAACACTCATGATTTACGGTTGTGTAGTGTACTGACTTTGTGAAGGAGTGACCTTGGGACTAAAATCAGCAAGTAATAGTTGTTCGTTTCTTTCGTTGCTTAGGACGCACCAAGATAGAGAGGCGAGAAGACGGCAACAACAGGAGGAGGAAGATCGTCGCAGACACATGAGGGAGACGAAACTCCGCAAATACATCTTGGAACGCAGCGACAACACACCCAGGGTGGACGATCATGTCAAGGAACGACTCAAGCAGCACAGGTGAGTTGCCAACGCCTAACAGAATGTATTATTGCGTTCTTGATCAAGGTGAACAATGACTGTCGAGACCGGTGTCAAATGTCATATTTTGATCAAAATTGAAAATAACATTCATGTATCAATTCATTTTAGTTATATATATATATTGATATTGATATTAGAAATAGGTTTTATTAAAAATGTTTTTTATTGTGCCCTTGGAGACGGGCGCAGTGGCGTGGTGGTAAGACGTCGGCCTCTTAATCGGAAGGTCGAGGGTTCGAATCCCGGCCGCGACCGCCTGGTGGGTTAAGTGTGGAGATTTTTCCGATCTCCCAGGTCAACTTGTGTGCAGACCTGCTAGTGGCTTATCCCCCTTCGTGTGTACACGCAAGCACAAGACGATCCTGTAATCCATGTCAGAGTTCGGTGGGTTATAGAAACACGAAAATACCCAGCATGCCTCCCCCGAAATCGGCGTATGCTGCCTGAATGGCGGGGTAAAAACGGTCATACATGTAAAATTCCACTCGTGCTAAAAACATGAGTGAACGTGGGAGTCTAAGCCCATGAACGAAAAAGAAAAAAAGAAAATTGTGCCCTTGTTTTGCAGACAAGCAGAGATTTCCCGTCTAGAGGAGTATGAGAGACAGCTGGAGGAAATAAAGAGCAAAGTGGAGAAACGTCCCTTGCTGTTTGAACGGGAAACACAGGTAAGTGAAAAACTACAGCAGAAGTTGCATGTATATATATATCAGAGCTTCAGGGTTTTTGGGACAGGTGGGGTCCGTTATAAAACCCCAGGTATAAACTCAGGTAGTCATTAAGGAGTAGCATACAAACATGGGACGGTAAGATGGGTTTTTGTTTTTGAGAAAAATATATATCCAAGTGCCAGGCTGGAGGATCTTGACTTGTCTGTCTCTATAGGCAATACACAAAAGCAATGTTTATTACATGATGAACACCAACTATGACTATGACTGAGTTAGTACATGTACTTCAAAAATCACTAGTTTTTTTCTCAGGTGAATTGATTTCATTTGCCAGAAAAGGGAATCATAATTGCTTAATTTAATTGAAAGACTCCTGACAGAATGATTCAATGTATGAAGCATTTGAGGCCTCCTTCTTGTGTGTGATTGTCACTTTGCTGTTTTGTTGAAAAGCAAGCTTTTGACAGGTGGTTATCTCCCCTGCACCACACTTGCCTACAATATTTCTCTGGAGTAAACAGTCTGAACCGTACTTTAAGCTTGATTTTAACGGCTTATAATGCAGCATGTCTTGGTACACACATTTAGGAATGTTAACAAGCTGATGTGTGGGTGCGTGAGAGAGAAAAAGAGAGTGTGTGTGTGTGTTTGCATGTGTGTTTGAGTATGATGTGTACCTGACATTTAACGTGCAATCTACTCTGTTCTCTCAGGCGAGTGCAGGCAAGGCTGCTGAAAAGAAGTTCAAGTCGACCTTGAAGAGTGCTGGTGTTGACGAAGACTTGTTGAGGACTCGCAGCTCTGGCGCCTCGGTGGACTACGATCGCAGCGATGAGGAGAGGGACTTGACCGTCACCAAATCCAGGGTCGGCTTTGAGGACGAGGAGTATTCTTGAGGACTGGCGCAAGTTTAGGAGAAATGAGTGGGAGTGGGTAGTTTACTCTTAACAGCTATATTTGGGGTCCTAGTTAACTGAGATAGAAAGGAAGCGCAGGGGTAGCAACTTACTTGATCAAAGCACAACCATTTTGAAGGAACTAAAACAGTGTAAGTGAATGGAAATACGTGTTTTTTTTAAAACCAAAACAGTGTGTATTATTTGAGTTATAGCAGATAAGATATCATCAGAGAGTTACAATTTCAAACCAACATCGTCAACTTCCCCTCACCTCTTCGTACACAGTGGTGTAAAGAATGTAATACATGTACCGGATAACTGTTACTTGTTATTAACATTTAACATGGCACAGAATTTCTTTGTCCACTTTTCAATTCTTCTTCTAAATGTCAGTGGCAAAGGGCTTGAACCATGTCAAATGTTTGGCTTGTACTTGTAGCTACTTTGACATTACTGTGACTTATTATGCAAAAGCCTGGACAGTCCTTTGAGCTTATATATGTTACAGTAAATTCATCAAACCAGTAAATTTGTAAATTTACTGAAATTTTCAGTAAATTTGTAAATTTCCTGGGTGTCAAACTCAGTAAATTTGTAAATTTCCTGAATTTTTCAGTAAATTGGTAAATTTACGGAGTGAATTTTCAAATTGACTGGTTTGATGAATTTACTGTAACATATACACTGAGGAAGTTCACTCAAAAGGGCTGTGCTTTGAAAACAGAAGAGAAGAGGGAGGTAAAACAATTTTTGAAAACGATGCAAATCGTTTCTTGAAAGAAAAGGGATGTGACATTTTATGAAAATTGTTGTTGAAATTCTCTGCAGCTGTGCATGTATGTGCTTCCTGTTTTGTTAACTCTGCGCCTTATGTATGCTTCATTATCACTACACGCCTTTTTGCGTGGATTTCACTGCAGCTGAATGATCCTGACAAATACTGATAATGTCTTCTAATGGTGCCAATATATCGAGCATGACTCAGTGTTGAGAGGAAAGAAAAGGACTCTGTAACCTGGAAGAATGTGGAGAAAAACACACAGATTGAAACGCATTTGATTAACGGTCAGATAATAGAATGGAGGTAAATGTATTTGTAGGGTTGAAGACGTGTGTATGTTGTCATACATTGTTTCTGATATTTAGTACATGCTAGTCCTCCGGGCACCGGCACGGTTGGCCTAGTGGTAAGGCGTCCGCCCCGTGATCGGGAGGTCGTGGGTTTGAACCCCGGCCGGGTCATACCTAAGACTTTAAAATTGGCAATCTAGTGGCTGCTCCGCCTGGCGTCTGGCATTATGGGGTTAGTGCTAGGACTGGTTGGTCCGGTGTCAGAATAATGTGACTGGGTGAGACATGAAGCCTGTGCTGCGACTTCTGTCTTGTGTGTGGCGCACGTTATATGTCAAAGCAGCACCGCCCTGATATACCCTCTGTGGTCGGCTGGGCGTTAAGCAAACAAACAAACAAACAAACAAAAGTCCTCCGGGCTGCAAGAAAAAGAAAATGAATAGTTTGTACTTATGAACATGGAGAGCTAAAATACAAATGTTGAGACTTTCTACTCCTTAGTTGTGACTGGTTGTGACTAGAAGCAAACTAGTCTTGAAGTTTGCGTGAGAAAGAAGGATCAGACTGCATTGAAGACAATTTTACATTCTAGCTTTTTTTAAAAAAAAAAAATTTTGTTTGTGCTGGCCTTGTCAGGGTTGAACTGTATCCAGCAGTACAGCGTTGGAAAGACAGTTTGAAATAAAACAATAAAAATATGAAAAAATTGCAGTAAAACAACGAAACTCAGCTTAGATGGGTAAGTGTTTTGCTGGCATTGATTGTGTTGAAAGGGAAATGTCTTTTTATTATATTTAGTCAAGTTTTGACTAAATATTTTAACATCGAGGGGGAATCGAAACGAGGGTCGTGGTGTATGTGCGTGTGTGTGTGTGTGTGTGTCTGTCTGTCTGTCTGTGTGTGTGTGTGTGTAGAGCGATTCAGACTAAACTACTGGACCGATCTTTATGAAATTTGACATGAGAGTTCCTGGGTATGAAATCCCCGAACGTTTTTTTCATTTTTTTGAGTCACTTGAGAAAAAGTGACTCTATGTAATCGGTCAGTGTTAGTCTGTCCGGCCGGCCGTCCGGCCGGCCGGCCGTCCGTAGACACCACCTTAACGTTGGACTTTTCTCGGAAACTATCAAAGCGATCGGGCTCATATTTTGTTTAGTCGTGACCTCCAATGACCTCTACACTTTAACGATGGTTTCGTTGACCTTTGACCTTTTTCAAGGTCACAGGTCAGCGTCAAAGGAAAAATTAGACATTTTATATCTTTGACAAACTTTTCTCGGAAACTATCAAAGCGATCGGGCTCATATTTTGTTTAGTCGTGACCTCCAATGACCTCTACACTTTAACGATGGTTTCGTTGACCTTTGACCTTTTTCAAGGTCACAGGTCAGCGTCAAAGGAAAAATTAGACATTTTATATCTTTGACAAAGTTCATCGGATGTGATTGAAACTTTGTAGGATTATTCTTTACATCAAAGTATTTACATCTGTAGCCTTTTACGAACGTTATCAGAAAAACAAGGGAGATAACTAGCCTTTTCTGTTCGGCAACACACAACTTAACGTTGGGCTTTTCTCGGAAACTATAAAAGTGACCGGGCTCAAATTTTATGTGAACGTGACTCATTGTGTTGTGAATAGCAATTTCTTCCTGTCCATCTGATGCCTCATATAATATTCAGAACTGCGAAAGTGACTCGATCGAGCGTTTGCTCTTCTTGTTGATAAATGTCTTTGATGACGTCATATCCGGCTTTTCGTGAAAGTTGAGGCGGCACTGTCACGCCCTCATTTTTCAACCAAATTGGTTGAAATTTTGGTCAAGTAATCTTCGACAAAGCCCGGACTTCGGTATTGCATTTCAGCTTGGTGGCTTAAAAATTAATTAATGACTTTGGTCATTAAAAATCTGAAAATTGTAAATAAAAATAAAAATTTATAAAACGATCCAAATTTACGTTTATCTTATTCTCCATCATTTGCTGATTCCAAAAACATATAAATATGTTATATTCGGATTAAAAACAAGCTCTGAAAATTAAATATATAAAAATTATTATCAAAATTAAATTGTCGAAATCAATTTAAAAACACTTATATCTTATTCCTTGTCGGTTCCTGATTCCAAAAACATATAGATATGATATGTTTGGATTAAAAACACGCTCAGAAAGTTAAAACAAAGAGAGGTACAGAAACGCGTGCTATCCTTCTTAGCGCAACTACATGTACTACCCCGCTCTTCTTGTCAATTTCACTGCCTTTGCCATGAGCGGTGGACTGACGATGCTACGAGTATACGGTCTTGCTGAAAAATGGCATTGCGTTGAGTTTCATTCTGTGAGTTCGACAGCTACTTGACTAAATATTGTATTTTCGCCTTACGCGACTTGTTCTTTGTAGCTTAGGCATCAGCCCTTTTGCTGTAAATCTACCTGTACCAACTGTGATACATTCATACTGTAATAAACTATTGTGAACATAATCTTTTCGTTATTACTTTCTTTTGTGTCAGAATTTGACAGATGTGTATCAAATAGCTTGTCTTGTGTTATTTTTCTGGGGGGAAATGTGTAGAGACTACTGCCATTCATCCTGTTTAGGCATTACAATTACTTACTTGTGCTGATTTACCTTAGGAGTTTGCTGTTTGTACATACTTCATTATTTCATAGTTTCAGCTGTTTTGCCACTGGATATTGTGAAAGTAATTAATTGTGTTTTAAGTTTTGTCTTGTAATACTTGATCCACTTGTGAATTGTTATTGTAAACTTTTGATGTATATTTATTTACAAATCTGTCTAATCACATTAGACGCTAATTACACATTAACATGCTTCCATTTGAAACTTCGAGGTCTCGCTCCGTCGGGCTTCAATTAGACATTGGGAGGGCGTTAATCCACGATGAAGACCTCGAAGTTTCAAATGGAAGCATGTTAATGTTATTGTAATTCAATCTGACGACGATCTCTTTCCTGCTTTCATGCGGTTGTAAACAGACAGAATTGGTTCTGTTCTGTTCACACACTACTTTTAGTCCACCTACCTGCAAGGGTCAAGTCCCAAGAAATATGTCTGTATTCCTATCGTATCACTCTGCTCCTGTTTTGTTTTCTTTCACACACATTTTCCCTTCTTTTTTGACGGGTTTCTGGACAGCAAACTCCAAAACAAATTCTTTCATCACAAAAGCGATCTTTGGAATTGACTGACGTAGTCCGGAAGAATTCATGCATCAACTTACGTCACGTATTCGACGTCATCACTTCGCATACCTTATGGTCTCGGTATCTCGTTGGCCTTCATATTTCCTACTTGTAAAATGACCCTCAAAGCTAACCGAGACTAGTTGAGGCTGTATCAATGCGCCTCGCCAGCAGGTTGTTAATGGATTATTTTGCGAGTGGTTATCGACAATTAATGACCGGTAATTTTTAATGAGTTGGGACATTCTGACCAATCACAGGATCTGTTTCATTAAAACGCAAACTTGATTGAATTACAATAAGGAACAATGACTGCCGTGTATGTGTACATTAAGGTTCATCGTTCTCTCATGCTCACAAGTAAAATGCTGTGTGTGCTTTTGTCCTTTCATCTTATTCTTTGTATGTAGTTTTCTTCTCAAAAGAGAAAAATGTATGCAGCATATTTGTTCTGCGTATGATTGTAATGTTCAGTATTTTCATTATTCACATTTGATGACTATAATAGATGCAAGCACATAATTGTTATCATTTATTTTTATTTTTATCGTAATAAGTAGATTGTTAGAGGCGGAGTTTTATAATTGGGAAAACAGTATATGTTGAATAAAAAACAATCATTGTCGGATTTCCTTGTTTTGAAAGTATTTTGATGAATGTTGATGTTTCTTTGCCCATGAAATCAAAAATGTCGTAGATTAGTCAATGTGTTGTATACTTCCTGATATTTCTTGATCATAGTAAAAGTTGCTTCTTCAGCTCTGCTATCAAAGTTGTTAAACCTTTGAAAGCATTCCACATTTCCAGTAAAGTGATACCATGCAATTGAATGATGAAACAATTGAAATACAGACCATCAAATTACAACTTTTTGAATATATATATATACAGTAATAATAAAATATAATGTATCTGGTTAAAAAAAATAAACAAGATAAAGCAGGGCACAAGTAGTGCACAACTAAACAAGTAAGAAAAAACATCAACACACACTGCGTTTTCTTCTTGCTCTGAGAAATAAAAATAAAAATGTGCAGCAATGTTTGATGTTTTTGGTAAGATATAAGGTGTTCAGACGTATGAGAGAAATGCAGTCTGTGATAAAATTGCAAGTCTTTTTAGTTACATTGAAATAACTTACATTTTAGTTTTCTTAATACACACCTATAACAATGTTTTAGTTATATGTACATGTAGTACTAAATATTGAATAAAATTGTCTAAAAAAAAAAATTTGTGTTTTGAAGACTTTATTACTGTATGCAAGCACAATGGGTATTTTACAGTTTGTCCATCTCTTTGTCATTGCCAGATACATATCAATTGATTTAGAAAAATAATATGTGCACACAAAACGGTTACACATCTAGTACTATTTAACAGATATCCACAATTTCACATCTGTTTTGCAAAGCTTTTGTGCACAATTAACTTTCCCACTGCTCGAAACAAGTTCTATTTTGATTTTATTTTAGTCATATTGTGTAAAAACACACTTTGCAAAAGCCAAGAATTTACACTGATATTGAAGGGGGGAACACGAACAGACAGGTGAGGCAACATTGTACAGACAGGTGAGGCAACATTGTACAGACAGGTGAGGCAACATTGTACAGACAGGTGAGGCAACATTGTACAGACAGGTGAGGCAACATTGTACAGACAGGTGAGGCAACATTGTACAGACAGGTGAGGCAACATTGTACAGACAGGTGAGGCAACATTGTACAGACAGGTGAGGCAACATTGTACAGACAGGTGAGGCTACATTGTACAGACAGGTGAGGCTACATTGTACAGACAGGTGAGGCAACATTGTACAGACAGGTGAGGCAACATTGTACAGACAGGTTATCCAACATTGTACAGACAGGTGAGGCAACATTGTACAGACAGGTGAGGCAACATTGTACAGACAGGTGAGGCAACATTGAACAGACAGGTGAGGCAACATTGTACAGACAGGTGAGGCAACATTGAACAGACAGGTGAGGCAACATTGTACAGACAGGTGAGGCAACATTGTACAGACAGGTGAGGCAACATTGTACAGACAGGTGAGGCAACATTGAACAGACAGGTGAGGCAACATTGTACAGACAGGTGAGGCAACATTGAACAGACAGGTGAGGCAACATTGTACAGACAGGTGAGGCAACATTGTACAGACAGGTGAGGCAACATTGTACAGACAGGTGAGGCTACATTGTACAGACAGGTGAGGCTACATTGTACAGACAGGCGAGGCAACATTGTACAGACAGGTGAGGCAACATTGTACAGACAGGTGAGGCAACATTGTTCAGACAGGTGAGGCAACATTGTACAGACAGGTGAGGCAACATTGTACAGACAGGTGAGGCAACATTGTACAGACAGGTGAGGCAACATTGTACAGACAGGTGAGGCAACATTGTACAGACAGGTGAGGCAACATTGTACAGACAGGTGAGGCAACATTGTACAGACAGGTGAGGCAACATTGTACAGACAGGTGAGGCAACATTGTACAGACAGGTGAGGCTACATTGTACAGACAGGTGAGGCAACATTGAACAGACAGGTGAGGCAACATTGTACAGACAGGTGAGGCTACATTGTACAGACAGGTGAGGCAACATTGTACAGACAGGTGAGGCAACATTGAACAGACAGGTGAGGCAACATTGTACAGACAGGTTATCCAACATTGTACAGACAGGTGAGGCAACATTGTACAGACAGGTGAGGCAACATTGAACAGACAGGTGAGGCAACATTGTACAGACAGGTGAGGCAACATTGTACAGACAGGTGAGGCAACATTGTACAGACAGGTTATCCAACATTGTACAGACAGGTGAGGCAACATTGTACAGACAGGTGAGGCAACATTGTACAGACAGGTTATCCAACATTGTACAGACAGGTGAGGCAACATTGTACAGACAGGTGAGGCAACATTGAACAGACAGGTGAGGCAACATTGTACAGACAGGTGAGGCAACATTGTACAGACAGGTGAGGCAACATTGTACAGACAGGTGAGGCAACATTGTACAGACAGGTGAGGCAACATTGTACAGACAGGTGAGGCAACATTGTACAGACAGGTGAGGCAACATTGAACAGACAGGTGAGGCAACATTGTACAGACAGGTGAGGCTACATTGTACAGACAGGTGAGGCTACATTGTACAGACAGGTGAGGCAACATTGTACAGACAGGTGAGGCAACATTGTACAGACAGGTGAGGCAACATTGAACAGACAGGTGAGGCAACATTGTACAGACAGGTGAGGCAACATTGTACAGACAGGTTATCCAACATTGTACAGACAGGTGAGGCAACATTGTACAGACAGGTGAGGCAACATTGTACAGACAGGTGAGGCAACATTGTACAGACAGGTGAGGCAACATTGTACAGACAGGTGAGGCAACATTGTACAGACAGGTGAGGCAACATTGTACAGACAGGTGAGGCAACATTGTACAGACAGGTGAGGCAACATTGTACAGACAGGTGAGGCAACATTGTACAGACAGGTGAGGCAACATTGTACAGACAGGTGAGGCAACATTGTACAGACAGGTGAGGCAACATTGTCTGGTTCTAAAGTTCCACTGATGTTTGAGATACAAGAGACTTTCATGTGTAAAAAGGAGAGAATGTGTGGTGCACACAAACGCACACTCTTTGGATCAGTAGCAATTATAATGGTAATTATCTTGGGGGGGGGGGGGGGGAGATTGTCCTTGATGTCACAACTGAAGGCTGTGTAAGATCTTCAGTGCCAGTTGAGCCAGGTCGGTGTCTTCCGTCTTGTCTTTGAAGTCTTTCAGCAAAGCCACCAGAGTTGTGTCATTCTGTGATCATGCAGATAGTTTGTGAATTTAGGCACATTGAATTGATTGCAGTCCATCACAGTGAATTATTTCAACATAATTCTCTTTGACCTGCTTTCAGGCTTTGTTAATTCTTTTCTTTCGAAAGAATATGAACACAGTTTGATCACAGTCCTTTTTTTTTAATATGCACCAATATCTGACATAATGTTCAAATAATCTGAAGTTACAAAAACAATAACATCATGCTGAATTTACACTAACGAGTGAAACGCCACTAAAGGCAGCAAAGTCACATGTTGTCAGTAACTATAATCGTTATTGCGACCACAGATTAGCAGCCTATGGTCATTTATGTACAAAACACGTTGCATTCAATCTCCTAGGCTGGATTTGATTCAGACAGGCTGTTCAGGGGCCTACCTTGTGTATGGAAGTGACAATGAAGAACTTAGTAGTGTGATTAATAAGTACATGTACTGTACGATAGAAATACGTACCTTGATGAGCTCTCGATTCTCCTCCGAAGATGAGAGACCCAGAATAACTTTAAGCGGTTCTATCTGTTCAGTTGAGTTGTCTGTTTTCAGAACTTTCTTGATGAGATCCAGGGCTCCTGTGAGGAAAATGTTGTTTGTAATTACATGTACTTGACAACAGAACTAGCTTCACGAGTCACATTATTACACTCTGCTCACAACCACCGCCCGGCATCTCTATACTATTGTTTTAGTCTGGCACTGGCAGTGGCTTGCCCTATCAAACTATGTACAGCACGTGATAATCACATCTCTCTCTCTCTCTCTCTCTCTCTCTCTCTCTCTCTCTCTCTCTCTCTCTCTCTCTATCTGACTCCCTCTCTGCCCTTCAGTCTCGTTCCCTCTCTGCCCCCCTCCCCTCCTCTCTCTCTCTCTCTCTCTCTCTCTCTCTCTCTCTCTCTCTCAAATAAAATTTGATTTGATTTGATTTGATTTGATCTCTCGCTCTCTCTCTCAGTCTCATGCAGCTGTTCTCACGAAGACATTCACGAACTCACCTCTGGCCATAATTTCTCTTCTGTAAGGTTCCTCTGCTGTCAGTTCCGTCAACGCGTGCAGGACCTTGATGCATGCACCACCATCTGTGCCATTGCTTCCACCTCCCTCTGCAGTGTATTCTGACAGCTGATCCATCAGATACTCCACCTCCCCCATGTCCAGAATGGTCAACATGTTAAGCTGGTCTGTCAGAAGGTCGCTTAGAGTCGTAGAAGCCTCTTTTTCTGCGACACAGAGTGGAAAACATCAATACGCCATACCGACTGAACTTTACCTAATATCATGCATACCCCCATTCAACTACCCAACTACCCTATCAAACAAGCTACCAACCCATACTGTGAACTACAAAATCAGTTATAATTCAGTGCTAGTATTTGATTTATATTGTATAAATCACGCCCGCTCTGCCTTGGACAAACTCGAAGTGTCCTTAACATGCAAATGGCATTTCAAGTCACGACATCTATATTTGAGTCTACTTCAATAGACAAAGGGAAAACATGGCGCATCCTTCTTCTTCTTCTTCTGCGTTCGTGGACTGAAACTCCCACGTACACTCGTGTTTTTTGCACGAGTGGAATTTTACGTGTATGACCGTGTTTTACCCCGCCATTTATGCAGCCATACGCCGTTTTTCGGAGGAAGCATGCTGGGTATTTTCGTGTTTCTATAACCCACCGAACTTTGACATGGATTACATGATCTTTTTCGTGCGCACTTGGTCTTGTGCTTGCGTGTACACACGGGGGGTGTTCGGACACAGAGGAGAGTCTGCACACAAAGTTGACTCTGAGAAATAAATCTCTCGCCGAACGTGGGGACGAACTCACGCTGACAGTGGCCAACTGGATACACATCCAGCGTGCTACCGACTGAGCTACATCCCCGCCCTGTGGCGCATCCTTTATTGTGAGATAAATATCTTCTCGAGTCGTCGGGGGGGAAGGGGGGGGGGTGTCTTCGTAGCACTGTAACTAATATCTTTGTTTCTCAGTGTCCAACAGTTGGCCTGTTGTTGTCGTTGTCGTCATCGTCGTTGTCGTCATCGTCGTTGTCGTCATCGTCGTTGTCGTCATCGTCGTTTGTAAATGTATATTATGGTAGTGCTACTCCTTCGATCGTTGCCATTTTCTTCTTGTGGAGCACGCCGTTATTATAAAAGTTCAGTCCCACGGAAGCTTACTTGGACTGTCAGTTTGTTCCAGCTGCTGAAGGAGACTTGTGACTTGTGTTGCGGTCTGCTCGTTGTCTCTTGCCTGTAGGACTTTCACTACCTCCCTCAGTTGTCTGTCTCTCTGCAAAAGTCTGCCTCAGAGTTAGCCGTGGTTAACAGTGTTGTGAAACTACAGACGTTGAAGTGAAGATATATGAATAAGTACCTGTACATATATAGTCTAAAGGAGATTTTCATCAAAGGAGGGATCTGCCGGGTCAGGCTTGCAAATAGCTGACCCGTGTATTTATTGTATGAAAACAGAGAGAGAGAGAGAGAGAGAGAGAGAGAGAGAGAGAGAGAGAGAGAGAGAGAGAGAGAGAGAGAGAGAGAGAGAGAGAGAGAGAGAGAGAGAGAGAGAGTAGGCCTAGAGTATAAAACGGCCCAACATTCGCTCCCAGTGCTCCTTTTTGCGTCTTTGTTTATTGGGATTTTCAGCGAGAAAAACTGGTGTTGCAGGTAAATAAAATAAAAATCACTTACCTTACACACTTGCCGGTTGACTGGGTCTGCAAGCAGGTGGGTGATCAAGGTGACAGCAGATTGCTTTTCCTCCTCTGACCGTCCACTGGACGAGTCCAGTACAGACACCAGTGTCCCCATCGCACCTGTGTGGCAGTCAAACACACACACTATAAGATGTCCACGCACAGGCACTAAGTCAGGTGAATTAGGACAATTAGGGTTGTTTTGTTAAGTTCAAAGTGTCAGTGAAATTCTCCTTTGATCGGTATGTCAGAAAATCAAAAAGTCACTTTAAGACAGATTCCTTGCCGGAATGATTGGTCATTCCTAATTATCAATGTTGTTTGGCAGATGGCTTGCGCCTAGTCTAAACTGCCTGCATGCAGAGCGAAGATGTGTGTGCATTCTGACTGAAAGGTGCGTTTTGAGTGGCATGGATACAGCCACATGTACAGCAAGACAAACCAGAAGGCAAATAAACCGTACTTTTCGGGTTCGCTTTTAAACTTGGAAAACACAAAAACAAAACACACACACACACACACACACACACACAACACACACACATACACGACACACACACACACACAAACACACACTACACACACACACACACACACACACACACACACACACACACACACACACACACACACACACACACACACACACACATTTTGGTCAGTGTTGAAAGCGACTAAGTTCTATAATCATAGGACTGACAATGCCTTTTGTTCCACTAGAGTTTCTGATGAGCGCAGACGAAATCTTTTCTTGGCAGTCTCCAACAGCCCTGTTCCAATAAGGACTAATTTACTCAGCATACAATCCCATTTTTACCTCTAGCGATGAACAGTTTTCTGTTGAAGTCATCCTTGGCCAGCAGAGCCAGGCCACCGAGTACCTCTGCAGTGACCCACATGCGGTGGAAAGGTGTCCGTGCCTTGACCGCTCCCTGCACATTGTCCAGGAAGAACTGCAGCATCTCGGTGTCCAGGCGCACCAGGTCCAGCTGACTGACCTCTACCATGTAGGCCAAGGTCATTAGTGCCACCGACTTGACCACT
Source organism: Littorina saxatilis (assembly GCF_037325665.1). Lineage (NCBI taxonomy): Eukaryota > Metazoa > Mollusca > Gastropoda > Littorinimorpha > Littorinidae > Littorina > Littorina saxatilis. The sequence continues at coordinate 3,415,973 of NC_090261.1, read as the reverse complement.
GAAATGGTCAGCAAGGCGAACATCATTTTGATGATGTAACTTTAGAAACATAAGGGTTAAGAAAAACTGTCGTTCATCGCTGTAAACACAGACCTCGAATTGCACGTGATAGTTGCATTGACGTTTAAAAGGATAGGTGAGTCATAAAAAAAAACTCTTTTGTCTCGCTTTGCGTTCTCCCCCGGTTTGCCTCCACCCCGAGGGAAAGGTTCGAAATGGACGCTTCAGGTTTGAGTGATTTGGATGCATAGGCGGACTGAGCTCCGAATTCTTTGCCATTGCAAGTCTCAGCTAGTAAGGTTGGTGCCTCTTCTTTGGTTTACCGTGTATGCACGAGGCTGTTTCTCTTTTCATATGCATGTTGTAAGTTCGTATACGATTGAAGATGTGGTCTTATTGCTTGTCGTAAAGCGTTGGACTGCACAATAGTCTACTGCCGGACACGTCAGACGGTGTGTGCCCTTTGGAACATATTAGTTTATTACTTTTATTTTGCGCCGTTTGCTGCATGTCCGTGAACCGCACATGCACTTTTACGGCAGAGTGGTTCGCGGGGGAGGGGTGTGGGGGTAAAAATAAAACATGGTTGAGCTCTGTACAGAATAATTGTTTGCATAGTCACAACAACCCGAACAACAAAAATGTCTGCACGTTAGAATTTCAGAAAGAATTTCAGAAAGACTTCTTGACTTTGGAAAGCCAGCAGCAAAGGTTTGGGCTCGTGACAGCGTTAGAATCATTGCCGAAAAACGTTAGGCTTGGAACTATATAGATCGATCTGTTATTACTAAACCTCATGTAGGCGTACAGTATAGAATGGAGAACTGCTTACTCAGACTGTCGCTCCTTTTGCTGAGGAACGGGACGATGTCTTGTGCGATGTCCAGCTGTCTGACAATGGGGACAACATCCGGGTGTCTCAGACAGTTGTGGATGGTGCCCAGGGATGTGAGAAACACGTTTCCCTTTTCCTGAAAGTACGACAGGTTATTATTGATGAATATCACATATATACCAGCGTAGTACGGAACAATGATGAATTTTTAATTTTAAGTCTGACGTTACGATCAAACCTCAATGAAAAGCATAGCTCAACCTGTACCAGACCCTTCCTGCAGGAGCCTTGTGTCAATGAAAAGCATAGCTCAACCTATACCAGACCCTTCCTGCAGGAGCCTTGTGTCAATGAAAAGCATAGCTCAACCTATACCAGACCCTTCCTGCAGGAGCTTGTGTCAATGAAAAGCACAGCTCAACCTATACCAGACCCTTCCTGCAGGAGCTTGTGTCAATGAAAAGCATAGCTCAACCTATACCAGACCCTTCCTGCAGGAGCCTTGTGTCAATGAAAAGCATAGCTCAACCTATACCAGACCCTTCCTGCAGGAGCCTTGTGTCAATGAAAAGCACAGCTCAACCTATACCAGACCCTTCCTGCAGGAGCCTTGTGTCAATGAAAAGCATAGCTCAACCTATACCAGACCCTTCCTGCAGGAGCTTGTGTCAAAGTGTTGGTCGATCGAAGTATCCCACGCCTTACGGTAGTACTTGTACCATACAGTGAGGCTACAGGAGTAGGATATTTTGATCGACCGGCGCTTTGATATGAGATAAGATAAGAATACTTTAATGTCCATTTTCATTGCATCGCATTACTCATAACACACTGACAATAATCAAAAGCATAATCGTACATAAATACACTTCTAAGATTAATTTTTACATAATCATTTAAATGATGAGCAACATGTATATATCACTGTATTTTGTTTGTTTGTTTGCTTAACGCCCAGTCCACCACGAAGGGTACGTGATATCAGGGCGGTGCTGCTTTGACATTTAGCGTGCGCCACACACAAGACAGAAGTCGCAGCACAGGCTTCATGTCTCACTCAGTCACATTATTCTGACACCGGACCAACCAGTCCTAGCACTAACCCCATAATGCCAGACGCCAGGCGGAGCAGCCACTAGATTGCCAATTTTAAAGTCTTAGGTATGACCCGGCCGGGGTTCGAACCCACGACCTCCCGCTCATTGGGCGGACGCCTTACCACTAGGCCACCGTGTTGCGATATATATCACTGTAACAGACGCTTTTAAACACAGCGTACCAAAACACAAGCTTGATGCAAGCTTCTGTGATCCTTACCAATGCTTCAGCAGACATGTATGTGATGTGTTTGATGTCCTCAACCAGGTCGTGAAGAAAGCCGCTCTGGGCCAGGCGAAGGCGGAACTCGGGCAGGTTTGAAGTGCAGTTCAGAAAATGGCTTCTCAATACATAGAGACACTTGATGTCAAAACTCGTGTTCAGATTTGACAAGGGCGGCAACTCGGTAATGTACGTCTTCCCAATTTCCAACATTATCTTGTGATAGAAGTCCACCCCTTTCTCCACGAAACCCACGGCGATACAAAAACGAAAGAAGTCGTCTCTTGCTCTGGTGACGGAGTCGTGTACCTGTGTCTGCACGCCCATTTTGCACAGGTATTGGAACAGCTGCCTGTAGGCCTGGGGGTTTTCGTCCAGGAGGTTGAGAAAGTCGATGACGTTGTGGAAGTGTGGTCTGAGCTGGGGATGTTTCTCGTACAACCTGTACACAGTCTGCTGGTCCTGCGGGGACAAATCATGTCCGCCTGAAATGACAAGAGAAGTTACTGTATTGACATCTGATGGATTTGTATTTCTGCTTCGTGGGAGCAAAATGTGAGGGACTCTAAAGGACTGGTAACAACCAGCCAAACAAGAAAGCAGCCAGCCAACCAAACATTGGATCAACAGAGGATGGTCTACACGTGTATCGTTTTCTTATCTCAAATTTGTCTTTGGCAATATTTTTGTAATTTAATCTTTAACTGTAATACAATACAAAGTATTTTCACTTCTGAAGATTTAAAACCAGATGAAGTTTGTCAAAACACTGCGAATCAGTAGATACAACTTTGCCTATTTTGTGACCTGATTGGTTGGTATGCACGCGGCTTCTGCATAGGAGGGCCTTGGTGGGCGACATGTACAAACATATCTAATACTTTTGGCCAGATGTTGTGGTGCTTGGTGTATCTGAAATTCGTATAGGAAATCATCGGTGCTTCCCGCCTTTAATGCAATTCAGGACAGGTTTGTGAATTGGAAGGAACCCAATGAATTTCTGATTAGTTTTGTGGGTATTGCTGACCTGCCCTTTCTCACAACATGCACATTTTATTGACGGTGACCATTGCAAGTGAATTGAGCAAAATGCAGCAGCAGGAGAATCGAGGACAATGGAGGCGTCTTGCACATCATTGTCAATAAGTTCACGTTAGTTCCAGGTGGAAGTTCGTAGCCGTTAAAACTGTAATCTTGGTTGGTACTCTATCCTTTTTTTGTCTACAATAAGTCCAGTGGCCATTCTTCAAAGCAAGTGTTTTCTATCCAAGTCCATGCATAAACGCCGTGGGTTTGCTTAGTATCGTTCTAGTCACCAAATTAGCCTCTCACTGTGTACAACGGGATCGAGTTGTCATTCTAACTGATACTCTAAGAAATTCAAAGAACTACTTTTTAGTTCGCTGGAAAATTTAAGAGAAAATACAACTTGAGAGCATAACTTAAACGGATGCACTGATTTTTGGTTTACCCTGTATGTATACAAGTGAGAAGTCACACCAAATACAGAGAACACTACATCTATAACTCACTGGGCAGTTGCAGAGGAGGGTCAAATGAAGTCCCTGTGCCTGTGTCCATGGTCAGGTGTTGACCGCTACCTGTTCTGTTTCCCTGCAGGGTTGACTTCTTCCCCCTTCAGGACGGTGACGTAGATAAACACCTATTAGACTTATTAAGTCCTATACATTGATGAAAAAAGTGTTGTGAAATCTCTGATTAAAAGCGTATTATTCTAGAATGACGATGCCGATTTTTCACTCTACAACACGACACAGTTTTATCAAATGTTGTGCTGTGTGTAAAATCCCTAGATTAGCACTAAATGTCAGTGACGGGAACACACAATTAGTCACTTGCGAAATGTTCCTTAAATCTACTAATCAGAGGTAATTAGCCATTTTTGAAAATGTATGACGCCGCCGTGCCAATGTTAGTGCAAAAGAAATGAGTAGAATTCGCGCGCGCGCGTATGTGTGTGTGTGTGTGTGTGTGTGTGTGTGTGTGTGTGTGTGTGTGTGTGTGTGTGTGTGTGTCTCTCTCTCTCTCTCTCTGTCTGTCTCTGACTGTCTCTCTCTCTCTCTCTCTCTCTCTCTCTCTCTCTCTCTCTTGTTTGCGTTTTGAATGTAACTTCTCCCGTGGCATAATTATATACTTATCAAGTCAAGTGCATGTGTTTTCAGGCGTAAGGAAACCTGCTTGTGTGACTAATTACGAAATGAATAATCTACTCAGCCTAATGTTGATCGTTCTACAGGCATTTTGATTTTATTGAGGCTGAGTTAATAAAAACACAGCAACCAAAAATCTGAAGATGAGACTTTAGCTAAATCAGTCAAAGCATTACATAAAGAATCGCAAAAATGTAAGATATTGTGTACTCACTCAGTTCTAGTCGCAGTGACATCAGAAATCAGTTTTCGAGAAGGCGAGTTGTGTCACCTGCGCAAAAAGATCCCACTCAGTAAACAAATGTCTGGAACTGGGAATACCCAGAATTAGAAATCATAAAGTCTCGTCGGCTTTAGCCTTTCTGGAGAACGAGCTTGAAAATCTTGTATTACAATAAGGCAAAGGGAGAAGGATTTTTCGATCGACCGTCGCTTCGATACAAGTCCCTGTGGTTGTAACGCAAAGTCCAACTTTCGGTGTTAATGTGCAGTGATGGAATCTGTTGCGAGCGTCCTAGAGCGGCCTGGCACCACCTAGTCATGCAGAATGAGCAACTCACACGATCTGTGTTGCGAGCGTCCTAGAGCGGCCTGGCACCACCTAGTCATGCAGAATGAGCAACTCACACGATCTGTGTTGCGAGCGTCCTAGAGCGGCCTGGCACCACCTAGTCATGCAGAATGAGCAACTCACACGATCTGTGTTGCGAGCGTCCTAGAGCGGCCTGGCACCACCTAGTCATGCAGAATGAGCAACTCACACGATCTGTGTTGCGAGCGTCCTAGAGCGGCCTGGCACCACCTACTCATGCAGAATGAGCAACTCACACGATCTGTGTTGCGAGCGTCCTAGAGCGGCCTGGCACCACCTACTCATGCAGAATGAGCAACTCACACGATCTGTGTTGCGAGCGTCCTAGAGCGGCCTGGCACCACCTAGTCATGCAGAATGAGCAACTTACTCACACGATCTGTGTTTCATAGCGTGTTGAGTACTCATGCATATATATTCTTATAATATGTGGTCGATTTCAGGACTGATCGATACAAATCGAATGCCCGAAGAAGCATTCGGGAATCCCCATGCTTTCTCAGAAAGGGATGTGTGTGTCCCAGTATAAGGAAGCAATCTTATTTTTCGACTGAGAACCGGATCCCTTTCCGCCGTGCACATGAACTGCACACACACACACACAGACACACACACACACACACACACAGACACACACACACACAAAACACACGCAGACGCGCGCAAACATATGCACACAAATATGCGTACACACACACACAACACACACACACACACACACACACACACACACACACACACACACACACACACACACACACTTACACACACACACACAACACACTTACCCACACACACACTCACTTACACACACACACACACACACACACACACACACACACACACACACACTGTTTTGCAATCATTTCGATCAAAAACTAGGCTGGCAAAAAGCTGTGTGAGATGATCATCTCCAGCGTATATGACATCAATGTCATTCGTCGTCAGAGGAGGATATCAATCATATCAAATTGTAAGTGTCGTATCCAAGCATTCGTTCTGCTATTTCTGGTTCGACGTAAATAACGCCTGTCTTCACAAAATACTACGTACAACATTAATCTACATTTTTGCTTTTTTTCAATAATCTTATGGTTAGATTTTGCTAAAAAGTTATGTCAGATGATGAATGAACCATGGGGAAAACAGTTATAGAAAAAAAATATATGTAAAAAAAGATTTTATTTTTGGGTAGCGTGACTCACGCTTCCAATATTTTGTTTTCTGTTTGCTGAGAACATGTGCTTTGCCTAAAAATACTGACCAATCAAATTCATGTCACTATGCTTATAGCCACGCCCAAACAAGTGCAGCAACAGTTTGACACTGAAGCGCTGTCCACGTTTTTTTTTAAACGCACGAAATGCGCGGGATTTGAGAGGCGTTTTGCGCTCGACATTTTCCAAATAAGGATATCCTACTATGAGTACTACGCTGGAATACTACAATGAATTTTCAAACGGCTACACTGGCTTCGTCTTTCCTGATCGAAAGGGGGTGTTTTGTTGATATTTGTAGATAATACTGCATTTAATGGTCAAATGGCGATTTCGGTATAGAAATGTAGACAAGGACCTTTAATTGCAAAACGTCACTAGTTAACTATTAAGTTAGTACCACTTCTTCAATATTCTTCAATATTCATTATTTTTCCACTCTCTGTAACAGAGGCTTTGATTAGTGTACATATAATCTGGGTAATTGAGAATATGGGTGCCTTTGGGAGCATATTTCCTGACAGGTTTTGCAGTGTGGTATATGTTGACCCCACAGTGGTGGACGAGGGTATAGTTAGTGGGGGGGGGGGGGGGTGACAGTGGGGGGGGGGGGGGAAACAAAGATCCATTAAGGACATTAAGCATATTTTAAAAAGAACAAATGTTTGTGTGAGCTTACACGACCATTTTGTGCGTAACTGTACATTAGAATGGCAGCCCAAACGGGGAAAAACAAAATATCTTTTGTTACTGAGCGTAAATTTGATCAATGGGTTGTCGAAGGGTGCATAAACACTGTGTGAAGACAGTATGTAAGAAATGTTAAGTCCTTTGTACTGGAAACTTGCATTCTCCCAGTAAGGTAATATATGATTGTTCTACGTTGCAAGCCCCTGGAGCAAATTTTTGATTAGTGCTTTTGTGAACGGCAAGAAACAATTGGCAAGTGGCTCTATCCCCTCTCCCCCCTTTCCCCGTCGCGATATAACCTTCGTGGTTGAAAACGACGTTAAACACCAAATAAAGAAAGAAAGACTGTGTGAAGATAGCCTGATCGATGCAGTTATTATAGACTTCGAAAATTTCCGTTTTCTATTCTAGGCGTGAATAGTTAATCTGTGTGTTAGGGTTGGCTGTTGTGTGTTCATGTGTCTGCTGTATGCTTATCGGCGAAGAGAGCCCCACAGGAAGTATACAATTGCGTATAGGCTTCATTTTGTTCCCGCTGTTGTCGACCCTTAGTGAACCCACAGCATTTTTCTTTCCTGACCGACGAGTTTTCAGAACACAGTCATAGGGTAACTGGAGAGCAGGATCGGAGGACATCATATTTTGTGTATTTGTTTGGCGGGCTGGCAAAGGCAGAGTCTCTTCACTTGCCCGAAACTGCACAGGCACGTTGTCCACATTGTTATATGTATGTCAATGTCACACGTTTATATAATGCATGCGCGTCTGTTTAGTTTTGGTTTGTATCAATGCCTGTGTTGTAAGTTGCTCATTTCAGAAGTGATTATGGTCCTATCAGGAAGAACTACTAGCTGGTTTTAAGTATGCATGAATCGTCACTGATTAAGCTGCATGTTCAAAGCGTCACTAAGTTATATATAGTTGAGTGGCCATGGTCGTGCAGTTGTGTATCTCAGTATCAATCAGTCGCCATATGCATATTGGTAGTCATTCACTAGCTCTGCGCTTACAAGGGAACTTGAGCGTAATGCGGTACAATTATCATGTCGCTAAATTTAACTGTGACTAAACTTCGCAATGTTCAATACCGTGTAAACATATCCTCTTTTTCTGTGTCGTTTAACCAGAGCCACGGATGTGCATGACACAGCGATTGTTTACACGCCGGTAGATAAATTAAACATAATGCAGAGAGAACCAACGCACACAATGACAGTGCGAAAGACGTCTGAAAAACATACGGAAATGTCAGGAACCTACTGTGACGTAGCCAGTCATACTTCATATCACACCGTAGCATGTCATTTATATTTATGATGTATGGCTTTTTTTTTTTTTTTTTTAGCTGAGATGTGTTGAATGTTTCAGAGAATAATTGAACAAATGATAATATGGCGACAGCACCAGTTGACCAAAATGTCAGGGATGACAGCTCGCCAGCTTCAGGTGAGTCTAATAATTAATTAAAATGCCACTCAGTGCCTATCAGTGTCAGGCTCAGTTGTGTCATCCTATTTCGAACTGATTACTACGGTGTCCTTGTGTTGCAATTTATTATGAATGAGTCATCGTTTCGTAGACTGTTTACGTCTAACTAAAGCCACAAACGATAAAGTTGTATCACAAGTATTTGCCTTGGTTTCAGATTTTGTTTCCCTTCGAATGAATATAACGCTAATTAGATGTTTGCGTCTCCTGTAGATGATGAAATACTCGACAGGTTTGGTCTATGATTAGATTCTATAGGGCCTAGTTAAATGAAATCAAAGTGCTTGTAACTGTAAAGAGTTCATCGTGATAAGAAAAGTCAAGGAGTGTCTGGCTATGGCAGGCGCCTATAATGATTTGTCTTTGTTTTCCACAGAGAAATGCCAACTATCCCCAGAGGACAAGCAGACAATACTCAGGTTATACCAGCAGTGGCCTCAGCTCTGGTCAGATTTCAGAACTGTCATCGACTTTACAGACCTTGCCGATAAACCAAACCAAACATCGTATGCTTTGATACACACGTGTTTGCTCAAAGTGTACGCTTCTCACGAGCGAGTGTATTCAGACGACGAGAGGGTGAAAAGCTTTGGCCTGTTCTGTTCCGTGACGGGATTTGTGGAGGTGACTGTGACGCTGTATCGCCAGGTGATGACGGGGATGAACTTGTCATACCTGACAGACATGTCTTTTACTGACACTGGCAAACAGGACTCGGGTGCTATCCTGCAGACATTGAGGAGCTGTTTTCTGAACTTCTGTGTAAAGTCAGAGGCCTTCAGCCTTCGCCTTGCCCAGGCTGGGTACCTTGATGACGCCCTGGAGGATCTGAAACACATACAACACATGTCGGCTGATGCACTGGTGAGTGTGGAGGATATGATTGAGAATGATTGGAAAACGTTAAGCAATCTACCACGGTGTCAGCTTATGACCACATACGCACATAGCACACGTGCCAGGTATTAACAGTCTTTTCTTGGATGTTACCGGCGCCTATCAAAGCCCGCAACTAAAGACTTTTTTTTAAATTTTGCCGGAAAAGGGGCGGGGGTGGTGGTGGTGGTGGAAGTTGGGCCGAGAGATACAAATACATTTAGACATATATGCAAATAAAAGGATATTCTAGAGACGCGCGAGCAAAGCCTTCATACCGCTGCACACATATGCGCGATATGCATGTTAAATACTGAAGCGCCTGCACTTGGGAACCCCCGTACACACGCCAACACTTTATTTTACATGTTGTATCTCTAGTTTCATTTGACAATGAAGCGTTTCCACCACCGACTTGATTTCACCTTATTCCCTGCCTGTATATTCCAGGAGACGAACGGCGTGTACTTCAATTCTGCGGGGACCATTCATAACGTATGCATGCATCCCGCATCTCTAGCCGTAGTGAAACGAATGGACATGGTCCAACACATCGCTCCATTCGCTGCCAAGAAAGGCGGAAGACAAAGTAAGGACGCTTTCACTTTCGTTTTGTTCGAGACACTCATTAACACTTAATGTCCGAGTTGAATTTTGGGTTCAGTAGACCAGTAAATGAGATTTAGTTTTGCTGGGAAACCTGACTTTAAATTGAAAGTCGCATCAAATTATCAAGATTTAATTCTCTCAGTCTCAACATAGCATGCGGGTTCATCCTTGTGGGGTTTCCGGGGCTGTTCGTCATGACTGACATACAGTTGAACTTGTGCAACTGCAGCATTATTGCTGAGCTAAAATCAAATGCATACATAAGTCATCCGAGCTGAAAGTGACTCTGAAGCTTTACCTCATTTTTCTCTCGTCATTGTGCGATTTAAGAAGCAACACCTCACTGAGTGAACTCCTCATTCCATGCTTTTTTCAGCACTCTTTGTCTGTCTGTCCGCATCAAAGAACTCTAGGTCCACCCTAAACTGTTAGTGAAATGAATACTTCGTTTTCTCAATGATTTAACATTCGTTACCTTAGCAGTCATATATTTTATTTTTTTCGCTCGTGTTTGTATTGTCCATCTGCGTATTTAATGTTTCAGTGGTTCCCGCCATCGCCTATATGATTATGTCCTTTATCGTACCGGATGACCAACTGGACCTGCTCCGCATTGACACCAACACTCTCCAGTATTTGCTGGACAAAGTTAAGAGAGCTGTGGACTCACACAGACCTGACGACAAGGGTTGGAACACTGATGCTCTTTTAGTCGTCTTTTCTGACCTGTCCAGATGTCCATTTAACAAGCGAATCTTCGTTGCTCAAGGTACGATTAGCTGATAGAATTGCACCTGTTATGCTTTGCATTGGAGATACGAAAGAGGGATGCAAGGGGCGAGAAAAAGAAACGAGAAAACATGTTTCTTTCACAGGGGGTTGAAATATGGGGCCTGTAGGGGCGACCACCCCCAACCAGGCGCGTTCACAGGTGGCGGATAGTGTGATGGCCTTCAGATATGGAGGTTAGCTGCGAAATAAGCCAGGCTTGCCAGGACGAATAAGCAGTCGCGGACCAACTGGCGGTGCTTCCAACAGGAGGGGGCGGGGTAACAGGTGGCACTGTTACACTCAAGAAATACCCCAGGTGTCCAATGACGGGAGCATCATGCGAACAAGAGCCGCATTTTAAGTTCTAGCCCTGGGGAAGGTCACCTCAGATAAACAAACCAGCCAGCTATGGCCAAATAGCCGGGTAGACTGGACTCGACAGCCCTGTAAAGCCACCAGTCTAGGAGAAGGATCACTCCGATATAAAAACACGCTGAAGCCGGATGAGCTGGGCCATGTATGGCGCATAACGACAGCTCAACGCATCAACGCTCATATGACAGAGAAATATGGGGTTGGGCGTATAATTGTGGAGATACCAGGGCATTACCGGCGATATGATCATTATGTTACATCTGTCATTGCACATTCATTGTAGGTAAGAAATTACGTTTAGAACAAAGATAGTAAGCAGAAGATGATACTGCACACAATCATGTAGAAAGCCATTTGTTATGTTAGGAATAACACAGAAGGAAAGGGGCTGAAACTTCATGCAAAAAGATGTGTTCATTCTGTGTGCATTCAAGGTGCGATGGAAGTTCTAAAATTGGTGTTGAAGACAGCTGACAGGACGGACAAAGAGAAACGGGCCGCTGTGGACACTGTCATACAGCTTGCAGATGATCCACACAATCTGCATATTATTCAGGTATCGTGTCTTCATTGTAAGAGTTACGTTATTAAGACGCCATTAGTATAATGGGGCTTACTGGATTTGCTCTGTCTATTTGTTTGTTTGTTTGTTTGTTTGAGGCGGGCGGGCGGGCGGTCAGTCGGTCGGTGTTTGTCGGGTAAGACTTGTATCCCTGGGTCAATTAAGCTCAAATTTCGTGAAATTGTTAGGAATAGGGTTAGACAGGGTGTATGCAAAAAATTACATTCCTAACGGTAGTCAAACGGAAGATATTGGCTTTTAACGCTTTTACAAACCGAGCCAGGGGACGAAACCCACTGACAGACCCCTAGGTTTGCGGGAATTCCCGCACCCAGAACTCCGAGTTACTTCCCTTCTATCACTGACAGCATGCGTTGGATTAGAACTCCGGACAAAAACAAGTGTTGACCTTAACGGGTCAAGAAGCCCGCCCTTGGTAATTATGGGGTGGGACATGGATTTTTGATCGAGACTTCATGTAACTCTCAAACACCATAGATCCTTCATAACGACCGATTTTTGAAAAATTATTCCGTAAATAAACAAATAAATAGTGACGTCATTTGAACTACACAGTCTATATATATGTAGTGGGTTGTGGACGACCCACTTTTGAATTAAAGAAGGCATTTTACTTTGTTTATTTCTATTTGGATGGCGTGGGTTGTGTAGAAGGATACTTTTTATGTTGAATATTTCTTTAGAAAGTATGGGCCGTTCATGAGTAATATCATTGGTACTGTGAAGGTTATGACGCAAAAGTGTGTACGTCATTTACTTTGGAAAGAGGCAGTAATGAGTTATTTCCCTTCGAGTCTCGTTCTATCACTGACAGCATGCGAACATGCGTTGGATTATTAAGCCGCCTTGTAAAGGGTGCTTACTGGATTTGCTCTGCCTGTTTGTCCGGGTTTCAGGTGTTTGTTTGTCTACCATGTCACCACGTGTAAAGAGCTCGGTCAATTAGAAATTTTTTTTTTTTTTATTAATTTATTCATTTAATTTTTTAAAAATGAATTCTTTCTAAAATTTATATATTTACTTTAATTTAAAAAAAATAATTTATTCATTTAAAAAAAAAATCTCCCTCCCTCTGTCTGTCTGTCTCCGTGTCCCACCCCCATATTACCAAGGGCGGCTTCTTAACCCCGTTAAGGTCAACACTTGTTGTACTCGTCAGTGTTGATAGCGAGAAATAATAGGGGTTTGGTGTGGAGTATTTTTGTAGTTCACGTGTACAAACTCAGCTGCTTTGCACACGTGTTCGTCTTTTGATTTGAGTTGTTCTTCTTAGTCTTTGCTGTCCGCCTTTCTCTTTTTGCACTTTCTCTCTCGATCTCCTTCTCTCCTCTCACTCTCTGTCTTTCTCTCTGTCTCTGTCTCTCTGTCTGTATGTCTCTTTCCTCTCTTTCTCTCTGTCACTCTCTCTCTCTATCTCTCTCTATCTCTCTCTCTATCTTTGTCTCTCTCTCTCCCCTCCTCTCTCTCTCTCTCTCTCTCTCCCTCTCTCTCTCTCTATCTGTCTCTCTCTCTCTTTCTCTGTCTTTTTTTTCCTGTTCTGTCTCTGTCTCTCTGTCTTTGTCTCTCTCCTCCTCCTCCTACCCCCCCCTCTCTCTCTCTCTCTCTCTCTCTCTCTCTCTCTCTCTCTCTCTCTCTCTCTTTTTTTGTTTTATATGCATGTGAAGTGAATCTGAATGCGTACTTCCTCGACCCCCTCTCCTTTCGTCTTGAAATTAAACAGCCTGTTTATGGCCCCGTTTAACGATGCATTGCTGCTATGTTTTGTTTTTTGTTTGTTTTTGTTTTAGACTTGTCGTCAGATGACATTATGTTAGAAGGACAGGTTGGAAGATTAGGCTAAGCCTAAAACCGTTATCCTTGTGTAATAAAGTTAAGAGTTCTGCGTTCTCTCTCTCTCTCTCTCTCTCTCTCTCTCTCTCTCTCTCTCTCTCTCTCTCTCTCTCTCTCTCAGGCTCTCTCTCTCTCTCTCTCAGGCTCTCTCTCTCTCTCAGGCTCTCTCTCTCTCAGGCTCTCTCTCTCTCTCTCTCTCTCTCTCTCTCTCTCTCTCTCTCTCTCTCTCTCTCTCTCTCTCTCTCTCTCTCTCTCTCAATACCGTATATGTGCTGCCGATTGAGCACGACAAACCTAACAGTATGTTCTCTAGTTGGGGGTTAGTCCGTGCTTTGGGATCGGTAAAAGGCTTTTTCTTTGAAACATCTTTCTGCTTCTGTTTTTATTAGCTGGACCGCGACTTGTCCCAAAATCTGGACAACTTAGAAGCGACCGCCTCCCAAGAGATCAGAGACGCTGTAAGCAAACTGCTGCCTATGATTCGGCGTCCCTGTAGATCAGAAGAAGGTAAGAGATGAAGACAAATGGAAGCTAATTTTTGCTGAAAATATAAAATCAAAATAAAACAAACAAAAGATTTGTGAACCTTCATATAAAGCAAAAAAGTAACCATAAAGACAAAAGATAAGACGATCAAATAACATTACTTTCCGATTCAGTGTTATTAATGTTCAGCAGTTTGTAGCTCTACATTAATGGCCTTCCTTGCACGTGATCTTCGATTGCGTATTCAAGACCAACAATGTTTCTGTTTAGCGTCGGGAAAGGATAACTCACTTTAGAGATTTTTACTTGAATTCTTTATGAAATGTAAGACAGGTACTAGAGCATTTACCCGTTCCGCAACCAGAGTTCTACAATTGATTAATTGTGTGCGTGCATCTTTGCATGTGTGTTACAACAGATTCTGAATACGAACGTTCCTTTCCGAACCTCTCTGACCTGTTGTCGGACGAGTCGAACGTGCTGATCATTCTGGAGATGGGGGAGGTAGAGTATGTGATGGATCAGCTTACACACTTCTCTGCGGAGGGAGGCACAAGTAACGGCACTTGTCTCAAGGTCCTGCAGGCGTTGACGGAACTGTCGTGCAAGGATGAAGCGTGCAGACGTGAAATATTGGCTAGGGGTGAGTTGCGAGTGAAAATAAGGCATATTGGCAAGTAACACATTTTGTAAACGAACAACAATATTTTAAATGTTGACTATACGTTTATTTACACAGGGGTTCTGTAAGATGATACATGCAACATGAAGTGTACGTACAAAAGCATCTATAGAGTAGCGTTCTCCTTGCTGAAAGTATAGCATGAAACTTTATTCTTTCAGGTATTGAAAATAATTGCATGTAATAAGTTGATAAGTAAGTTCAGATTGCTGAGATATAGTTAGAGCAACTGAATGTTGAGAAAGTAGCCTACCAACCAGCCAGACGATGTCAGGAATGGTAATGTATCACTACTTGTGCAGGAGCATTGGACAAACTGACACACATTCTCCACAATGGAGAGAAGGATGAGAGAACACAGGCGGCAAGAATTCTTCTGGAGCTGACTTTTAGTGAAGAGAACAGAGAAATTATAAAAGTATGCATGTTCTTGCTTGCGCTTTTCCCGGTACTTTCTTTTGTGACAATCTTGTTTTTTTATGCTTCTGTACCACCTGCGGTTAATTAATTATATATTCTTTATAATATGGTTCATATAAAAAAGTGTGTGTGTGTCCCCTTTGCCTTTAAAGCCCCCATACCCCAATATTCCAATGACAGCATCCTTGTCATCCCCATGATTCTCACACCCTCTTTACCGCAAAGAAATCATTATAACTAACAGACAGAAACAGAGTGTTATTAAACTTTGTTTTAATCGTTTTCAGAGCCGACTGGAGCTGTTGAACGTTCTGAGTGAAGCCGCTGTTGCCACGGACAATGAAGATCTTGCAGAAACTGCCATGATCATCGTTCAGGCCTTGAACCAGTGACGGCTTGTGTAGAAAAAAGGAATGCCAGATTATATTGTCTGTGAGACTTTCATCTTGCTCGTTCTGATTAAATCACCTTCCTTCCCGCATGTCAACTCCATCGTGTCAATCCCCACAGAGCTGCTCTGGTTCTCCCATAGATTCAGAGCATCCTTCCGCTTGAACAAAACCAAAACCAAAACACTACAATAATGCACCACCTGGCTGCCTGCTGTAAAAGTGTACACATAGTTTACACGCCAAAGAAGGTATCGTTAAATGACATAAGTAGAGAGCATTCTTTCGCTTCAACACCCCAACATCTACAACCTGCTTGATTCCTGTGTGTGGTGTTTACATGATAGTTTACACACGAAGTGTCTTTACATGATAGTTCACACACGAAAGTGTCTTTACATGATAGTTCACACACGAAAGAAGGTATCTGTAAATGACATATCTGTCTATCTGTATCAGGGCGTAAAACAAAGAGTCGCCCTGCTTATATATATATATTGATATATATAAAAGACATTTTTGACTGGAATTTGAAGCTGCAAAACATGACTGCTATCAAGACTTAGTGTAACAGTTATCTTTGACAGTTCTTGCAATGGAGTAAAATAGGCTCTGTTGGCCAAATAACAAATAATAAAATGACAGAATTAAAACCAGTTGCCTGTCAGAAAAAAACACAGTGTGTTAATTAATTACCACTGTGCGTGTGTGTGTGTGTGTGTGTGTGTGTGTGTGTGTGTGTGTGTGTGTGTGTGTGTCAGTGTGTGTGTGTGTGTGTGTGCGCGTGTGTGCGTGTGTGTGTGTGTGTCTGTGTGTATGTATGTGTGTGTATGTGCGTGTGTATGTCTGTGTGTTCTGTGTGTGTGTGTGTGTGTGTTCTCTGCATGTGGGTCGTTTCTTGCTGTTGCTAACAGTGTCTATGACACAATCGGGAAAATCCGCTAGCATAGAACAAGTCGCTGAGTCAATAGCACAGTGGTGTCCTTGATTCGCTTCCTGCGTGTCAGAAGTACATGTAGAACGTGTAGTGTTATATCAACTTCACTTACAGTTGTGATAAAAAAGTGATGGTACGATTTCAGCTGTGTACTTTTTGAGGGTGATGATCAATTCAGCGCCCTTGCTGTTTGTCAATCGCAACGGTTTTTTTGTGTTTTACTGTCTGTATGTTCTATCTACTTTGTGAGCAGTCCAAAGAAAGAGCAGGTGGGAAATGTGTTAAGGTGGTGTCGCGTTGACTGTAAAATGAGGCGATACGAGTTGAGATTATAAACATGAGCTGAGGTGAAGCACAGTGTGTCTTACAATGCGAATGAGAGTTGTGTTCTCTCTCCTTCCTCTTCAGATTTGAATCGAGAGTATAGGTGTGCTCATTGGTAACGGGCAATGGGATCTTGTACATTCTCTCCAGCTGAGAGAGCAAAAGCTAATATCTGAAATCTGTGCTACGTCCACTAGGGACTGCGAGGCGTCTACCGCAGTAAGTGCTAGGACAGCTGTAGTTATAACAGTCATTCAGTGAAATGGCATCAAAAGACTTTGAACACAACCCCATTGACAACAGGTACCAGAGGACAGCAAGCTCCTTCCTGGCTTCAGGTGAGTGGTTAGCTTTGTTCATTTGCACGTACTGTTTCTCTTTGTCCATTCACATGGTTATAATGCAAATAAATAACGATGTGCTGCTGTTAATTTCATCACTGATAGTAAATATTCTGCCTGTTAAATGGAGATTTTTGTCAGGTATGACCCTCCTCGTTTTACTTATAAAATCTAATGTTAGTTTCCTCAATGAATGAATTGACACGGGGAAGGGCATGTTTCTCTCCATCAATGTCCATATACTCTCGCTTTCCAGATACACCAGAAGGTATCCAGAAGAATATCGGGCGAAGCGTGGAACAAAACAAGCCAGAAGACAGTCTCAACCTCCACAGACAAGGCATCAAGTCAGGAGCAGGTGATATCACAAAGAGAACAGACGTCCTGCCGGGACATCCACCTCTCATTTTGCCCCCAGAACTCGCTGATTCTCTTCCTGCTCAAGATGCTCTAGCTGCGGAGGCGTTATGGTGGGAGAACCCTGCCTTGATATCGCTCTTCACGAGAGTGATGGAATTCCTGCAGCTGTTGTGTGTGCAACCTGAATGTTACCAGCTTTTGCAAGAGCTGCTGAAGGACATCGGTCATGGGATTGGGGAGTTTACTTTGCCGCAAGGAGCCAAGGTCGCTCACTTTGCTGCTTACCTCGGGTTCGCAGATAAATGTTTCCTTCTTTACCAAGAGGTGTTGCGAAGTCAAAGGTTGCCCTTTTACCCTGACACTAAAACACCTACAAGGGAATCGGGTGAAACGATTCAATGTCTCTTCTGCGTAAGGATCGTTCTCATGCGATTTACTCACAGAAGTCCTATCTTCTGCGAACTTCTGGTGGAGACTGGAATGCTTTGGTTCCTGCTGAAAGATTTAGAGCACATGTACCACTGCCACCATGATGAACTGGTACGTGGTTCCTGACTATCGTAAGTGTGTGTGTGTGTGTGTGCTTTGTGTCTTCTTATCTACTCCTTTCTCTTCTCTTTCTCTCTTTCGTGCAATGGACAACATAATAATTGGAATGTCTGATGTTGGACATGGGCCATATACCAAAGCGAGTGGAGTGAAACTGAGTTTAGATGATTGATTTCGGAAAGTATTTTCACAAATTCATTACATGTATAACTACGCAACATACTCTTGGATAATAGCTAACGGGTCGTTTAGTTAGCTTACAGTTTAGTCAGTTCGCATAACGTGCATAGTGCAGAAATAATATTTCATCGAAGTATTCATTCTCTTTTGTTTTTAGGCAGAATCAAGCGTTTTCCTACAATCCATTGGGTGCTTGCAAAACTGCTGTCGACATTCTGATGTTTTGTGTGTTGCCAAGGAAATTGTTCAGGCCGTGTCACCCTTTCTCTCGTCTCCGAACAAAAGTATGTCTTCACGCTCTCTTTTATTGTTAAGACAGTATTTTGATATTTGAGAAAATTGCTCAGCAATGGCAGTAGAAGCATGTTGTGGCTGATCGTGTACGTATCACACGGTGTTTTTGATCAATGTTTGCCTCTAAATAACAAATTGCTCTGTACTCCTACGAAACAACACACCTTTCAGATGAAAATAAAACCTTGTGTGCGTTGTAGAGCTGTTTCAATTCATGATTTTAGTTCATGAAAGAATAGTTATGATTTAACATTTCTTAAGTTTTGTTTAACCTTGCAGGCGTGTACGGCGATTGAACATATTTACGGTGTCTTTTAACTTTTCCTTTTATTCGTTTTGAACAGAAATCCGGATGATGGCTTTGATGACCCTCGCCCACGTGGTAGATGAAGGCCAGTATGACACAGACATGGGATTCTTCCGTAAATTTACGGAATTCCGTAAATTTTTAGGCTCCAGGGATCATTCTTGAGATTCGTGCAAATCCGCTGAGAAAATTTTGGGGTATATGTAGGTATAGACCCAAGTTTTTCGGCCGGTCCGCTGATCGCGACGCTCCATTCCATACTATTCTTGAACGGTTGGTTCCTAAAACGGTCAGACTGTTGCTGGTCGATCCGTATGGGAACGCGCTCTTTGTCTCCTAGTCCTACAGTCACCGTTTCAACGTAGCTATCGGGGATTCAGTATAAGCATACCGTATGAGAATGATTCGGCGCCATTTTTACATCGTTTCGAGCCACCTGCCAAAATGATGAGGAAGCTAAAGCGAGACGAAACCGTTCTATCCCGGGAAATTGACCAGCAGAAGTACAAGAAAAATCTCTGGAGATTCGACTGGCTCGATGAAGTTGTATCATTGAGCTGGAAATACGAGAAAGGCCAGAAGACACAAGACGTGAAACTGAAAGTTGGCGATGCCGTTTGCTAAAATCAACTTGCCGGGAAAAGCTCAGTGCACTTTGTGCAACGATGTTAATGTTATCAACTACGGTTCCAATGGAAAGACTACCCTCAAAAGCCACTTGAAAAGCAACAAGCACCTGACTATCCTGAAAACCCAGTCGTGTAATCAGTCACT
>NC_090261.1:3389073-3394073 GCF_037325665.1 Littorina saxatilis | reverse complement strand
ACAGGCTTATAACTCAAACAGTTTTTGCTCTTTTCTAAAACGGTTTTCACCACTGGATAGAGCATAAAAAACTCTTTAGGAAAATGAAAAAATATGAAAATCATGCAAAGGTGACATGCGACTCATGCCGTGGTGGAGGGTCACATTTGGTCATACGGTAATCATTGTCATGATCATCTTCATAGTAGTGTGTATCTGTCCTGCTGACGAAATTAAAATGTAATTGTTTTCTTTTTCCATTGGAACACAACAGACCCACATCTACCTTCACGTGATATCCGAGATGGCCAAGACAGAGACGGTCAACAGGTCAAGAGAGCAGTCAGAAGCCAGTGGACACTGCACTGGTCAACCAGGCGTTACTTTGTCCACCGGGCAAGGTTTGGCCACGGTCTCAAAGCAAGGGGGAGGGGGGGGGGCTGCCCGAGGCAGCGAACCTCTGTGTACATGAGCTACCATCCCCAAGATACTGCGACATACGTTTGTTTTAGATGAGCAACTCTGTCGTGCTGAAGAATCTTTGCATTATATCTCTGATTGCACATCAGAGATTGATAGCATGTTTTCAAGTGATGTCATTTTCAGTCAACACCAAACTTTTCGCGAGAAGCTAAAGCTTAAATCCAATGAAGTGAAGCACACAATAAATGATTTAACAGAACGGGCAGTGCCATTAGACGGAGTTAAATACTGCGAGCACAGTTCCGAGGGTGTTTCATTGAAACTGAACTGACCCTTTTAAAGCAGTCACACACACATTTGCAGGTATACTCACTGACACTAAGTCCTCTGCAAGAATATTGGAGGGGAAACTATGTTCTTGTGAAAGCAGCGCAAGATTAAACAGGCCAGAACCATAAGGAAACAGCACAGAGTGGAGAAACGATACAACTGCGCCCATCTCTGTACAGTACACATGATGATGATCCCGAAGAATGTGTTACAGTGGTGATGTTATTTTCTCTGTGATATATTTGTTGAGGATTGAGGAAAGTGTCTTGTACTTTGTAAGTAAACGCATGTACATGTCCAATCAGCATGTGTTCTTGTGTCAACCATGTGTTCATTTTTATGTCACACAGTTTAAAATTGTTTTCATGTTTGTCTAGGTGATCGTTACAATGGTTACTGCATGTATTTTTTTTTTGTTCCGCAACTAAACGGGAATTTGTTTATTTAAATACCTTTCAGCGACGTTTTTGAACATCGGAGGCTGAGTGGTTAATTACTTCTCAGCTCAGCGTTCTTGTTATACGTATATTTTTCATTGTTCATGTAACTCCATGGGGTATTCTAAAATTAAACTTGTTTGCCTTTTTTACATTTAGTCAAGTTTTGACAAAATGTTTTAACATAGAGGGGGAATCGAGACGAGGGTCGTGGTGTATGTGTGTGTGTGTGTGTGTGTGTGTGTGTGTGTGTGTGTGTGTGTGTGTGTGTGTGTCTGTCTGTCTGTCTGTCTGTCTGTATGTCTGACTGTCTGTGTGTGTGTGTAGCGCGATTCAGACTAAACTACTGGACCGATCTTTATGAAATTTTACATGAGAGTTTCTGGGAATGATATCCCCGGACGTTGTTTTCTTTTTTTCGATAAATGTCTTTGATGACGTCATATCCGGCTTTTTTTGTAAAAGTTGAGGCGACACTGTCACACCCTCATTTTTCAATCAAATTGATTGAAATTTTGGCAAAGCAATCTTCGACAAAGGCAATCTCTCTCTCTCTCTCTCTCTCTCTCTCTCTCTCTCTCTCTCTCTCTCTCTCTCTCTCTCTCTCTCTCTCTCTCTCTCTCTCTCTCTCATGCATCGAAAAACGGTTTTGAGTTATCGCTAAAGCAGTAGCGTACCTTACATCCCGGTGTAAAGCTGCTCACACTTCCGAGAAAAATGACAAACTCTCTCTCTCTCTCTCTCTCTCTCTCTGTGCGTGTGTGTGTGTGGTGTGTGTGTGTGTGTGTATGTGTGTGTATGTGTGTGTGTATGTGTGTGTGCGCATATGTGTATGTGTGTGTGTGTATGTATGTGTGTGTGTGTGTGAGTGTGGGTGTGTGTGTGTGTGTGTGTGTGTATGTATGTATGTGTGTGTGTGTGAGTGTGTGTGTTGTATTGAGTGCGAACGTGATTGCAGGCATGCGGCGCGCGTGTGTGTGCGAGTCGAATTTTCTTTTCCTTTGTATTATATTGACATACATGTACATTTCAATGTTCTATCATGCATTATGTAGTCGTATAGGTAATGTTGTAATTAGTAATACTGTATGATTGCGATTGACAATTGTCCTTTTATTGTCTTTATTTTTATGTCTTAGTTTAGCAGGGACAGATCGTAAGACTAGGCGTGAACCTAAAATATCCATCCTTGAGTAATAAAGTTCGTTCGTTCGTTCGTTCGTTCGTTCTCTCTCATGCATCGAAAAACGGTTTTGAGTTATCGCTAAAGCAGTAGCGTACCTTACATCCCGGTGTAAAGCTGCTCACACTTCCGAGAAAAATGACAAAGTATGCCTTGAACCGTGCAATGCGTGAATCGTGTCAGGCGCCGCGTAGTTTATCCGTTCCGCCTTTATCCGGTTACCCCCCGTGTACCCTCTGTACTCATTTGGGGGGTGTCGATAGTTTACATTTTGCACAGCACTCTTTTTCTTGTGAAATATAAGCAGCGTACCTTAAATCGCGGTGTAATGTGGCACACACTTTCAAGAAAAATGACAAAGTAAGCCTTGAATCGTGTCAGGCGTTGCTTTCATCGTAAGCACCGCCTTTATCCGGTTACCCCGGTGTACCCTCTGTACTGATTGGGGGGTGTCGACAGTCTACATTTGGCACCGCACTCTGTAGATGTTTGTTTCTCGTGAAATATAACCAAGAAAGTCAAGTTTAGTGTTACGCCAAAGAGCTGTGAAGATAACTGGAAGGTTTACCTGTGTTTTGCTATTGCTGAAACTGAGGAAGCTTGCCGTTCTTTTGACAGCACTACACACCGCTTCTTCGCCGTGTGCAATGTCGACCAAAACCAGTGACCAAGAGGATGCGCAAGATGTCTTGTCTACTACTTTAGGTATCCCCTTTTTCAAATCTTATTTTGCTTGTAGCATATCTGTGCCAAGTAGTTATACCTAATGGAATTACAGGTTGTCTAATAATTATTGAGAATTAGTATTTCGCTTGTAGCGACTGTAAAATCAATAGCACAGATATGTTTCTGGTATTTAATGAAAGAATTTACTCTACGTAAACAATCAAAATAATATATAGCTGTATCTCGTCTTCCCTAATCTCAGTTTGGCAATGACCGTATGAGACATCGGGGCTCCGAAAGTCAGTTTCACTACAGCTAAAGTAAAGACAGCTTCGCGTAATAGTTTTTGATCGATGATTATGCTTTGTTGGTTCCAGTGGCCGAGAACAAACCAACAACTGCCAAGAGAATGTAATTTTGTTGGAGGACGATAGTTTGAATTTGGTCATGAGAGGTCGGGCAGTTTTTGCACAAATTCTTATTCTGAAGATTACAGTGGACGAAAAAATAAGCATTCTGTATGTACTCGCGCTCTTTTTTTTCTTCCGCTTTGACCTTTGTGTTTCAGTTGAGATTGTTATTTTGCACACTGATACACTTGCCAGACATACTCAATCCACTGGCAATCGACTCAATGTCCTGCTTTTTATCAGCACGTAACGCACAGCACGGTCACCCCTAGTCAATATTCACAAGAACATTGGTTGATTAAAATCAACATGGCCGAAGCAATGTTTTGATAAAAGAAGCGGTATTGTACGGGCACATGTTGAATTTGGGTTACATGTGTTGCAGAGTATTTGAAAATTCGTAGGCATAAAAACATGCAAAGAAGAGTGATAGGTCCCTGTTGTGAATATACCCTTGGGCCAGTGCAGGTGGCCGGTCACGGGAGAGCCCCCACCCCGGCCCTCCCCATCACACACAACGGGCTCAGGCACACTGACGGACTGAGTGAGTCTTTGCTACTGCCCTACTGGTGAACGAGCTGTACTTGTCCTAAAACAATAAGGTCAAACTACTACAACTTATAACTGAACCGCTTGGATCGTTAAAGGAACTAAAAACAACGGTAACGCAACGGTAACGCAACGGTAGCGCTCTCACACACTGAGTTGTCATACCATTCATCCGTTCTAGGTCCCGTTCCCTTACCGACCAAGGACGGCTGCCACTATGGTCTGACCACAGGCGGAAGGTATCGTCCACTGGACTACTACTATCACAGAAAGACTACAAGGTCTGTCACTCACCTTCGAGTCTTCTGTGTTCTTGGAGTCGCTTCCTGGGGAAAAATATTGTTCAAGACGGTTTGCCTCTTCCTACAGTCTGTGTAAGGTCAAATAAATACAGTTGAATGATTGTTTGAACTATTATGTGCCTTTAGTTTTCAGCTTTCGTCCGCTGCAGGTTGTTTTTAACCATCATTTGGACGAATCTTCGTTTGCGAGCCGCTGTGCCACTCGGCGACACATTTTCTATCCGCACCGAATATGCATACCAGCGCTCATTGGTTAATAACAGGATATTCGATGATTATTTTCCCGTGGGTAGCTTCCCTTTGCTGCACAATATTTACATATGTTTTAGACCAATGAGCGCTGGTATGCATATTCGGTGCGGATACAATATTTGTCGGCAAGTGGATTAGCGGCTCGCAAACGAAGATTCGTCCAAATGATGGTTAAATACAACCTGCAGCGGACGGAAGCTGAAAACTAAAGGCACATAATAGTTCAAACAATCATTCAACTGTATTTATTTGACCTTACACAGACTGTAGGAAGAGGCAAACCGTCTTGAACAATATTTTTCCCCAGGAAGCGACTCCAAGAACACAGAAGACTCGAAGGTGAGTGTCGTACCTTGTAGTCTTTCTGTGATAGTAGTAGTCCAGTGGACGATACCTTCCGCCTGTGGTCAGACTAAAGGCCATGACAGACGGGCAACACAAAACAATGTTTTCGACAAAAACTCCAACT
>NC_090261.1:3356266-3388873 GCF_037325665.1 Littorina saxatilis | reverse complement strand
AAAACTCCAACTCAAAACGTTGGAAAAACACATGTTTTCAAAGCGGGGATGTCACACGCGAAACCCACAGACTAGCACGCTTCCTGTTTTCACAGCCTGAATATCGGTCAGTGTCAGCTTGACCCGTTCCAGCTACCGCGCTGTGTGCGGGTCAGTTTGTACACATACAGTCTGCATGCATGCAGCGCCCACAATACAGCTACTGCGCTTGTTCGGGTTTCGGGTTTGTAAACAACACGGCTGGACGCGCCAACTAATACATACAAAGAGAGAGAGAGAGAGAGAGAGAGAAAGAAAAACTGTAACTGATCTGGTGAGAACGGTAATAACAAACGAGACATTTCACCTCTCCGAATGCATTCCAATAGATGACCGCTCAACAACAACACATGTTCACCGCCCGAAGAAATCACCCCCCTCCTGCTAGGTACACGTGCACTCAAGTTAACCTCTGCTTTGACCTGTGTGCCAGGAGTCGGATGAGAGAGACAGAGAGCGAGAGCGAGAGAGAGAGAGACACACACTCACACATAGACAGAGACAGACATAGAAAGACAGAAGCGGAGAAACTCAGAGGGAGACACAGACAAAGACATACAGAGAGAGAGAGAGAGAGAGAGAGAGAGAGAGAGAGAGAAAGAGAGGGAGAGAGAGAGAGACAGACAGAGACAGACATAGACAGAGACAGAGACAGAAAAAACCCGTCTGTGACTGATCTTGTGAGAACGGTAACAAAACGAGACATTTCAACTCTCCCAGTCCTTCGCAATAGATAGCCCATCAATAAACAAATCTGGGTCACCTCGCTCTTGTTTTGTATCATGCGCGCATGTTTTCACAAAATCGGCTCAAAAAGCATGCTTCCCCACGGAGAAGGATGTCTTTGGCACTTATTTCAATCTGTAATTCAGAACCATTTGAAGTTGTCAAAAATTACAAGTTTGTTTTATTAAACCGTTATTTTGTAACCAAAGGCAATAACTGTCATCTGGTACAGTCAAAGGGAGATATTAACAAAAATTGAACATGGTTTTCAGATAAAGCACTTGATAAACGTTACATTGATACATGATATGCCGTGACTTTTGTATGTTATGAACATATACAAATTGTATGAAATCAGAGGCAAAATTCTCAATAATTATTAGAGACTGTAACTCACGATTAGAGTGTATGCGATTTTGCTACATGAACTCATCCTGACATTATGGATCTTGAATGTAACTCGGAGATGAAAAAAGGGCGCACTGTTACATTCGCACGCCCGCACACACACACACACACACACACAAACATACACACTCACCCTCTCTCTCTCTCTCTCTCACGCGCGCGCGCGCAGAATGTTGGAGAGGGAAGAGAGATCTATGTTTGATTATCGTGTTCTGAGAAAGAGCAATGTTATATGTATATTTCTGCTTTTGTGTCGTCTTCTAAAGGGGGCATGTTTATCCTGTTCTGAGAAAGACACGGGTTTTATAGCTCTGCTTTTGTGTCGTCTTCTAAAGGGGGAATGTATATCCCGTTCTGAGAAAGAGACAGGTAATATACTTCTGCTTTTGTGTCGTCTTCTAAAGAGAGGATGTATATTATGCGATCAGAAAGGGAGAGGTTTAATAGCTCTGCTATTGTGTAGTCTTCTAAAGGGATATCATCGACATGCACCAGCGCTTCTTTTTAAAAAATATCCTAGTACATTCTTGCGAAATAAATCTGATGATATGGCGGTGGTTTTTGAAACTTTGAAGCTTGAAAGTTGATGGCGTTATACAGAGTGACCCCAAAAAAAGAGTACCCAAACAACTCAGTTGAAAAGTCATACACGTCATAAATTGAACAAAAATAAAGCAATCTTCATACAATTTATTTACACACACAAGTAGCCTCTGCATGATTTGCACAGACAATGCTCCAAATGTTAGCGTTCTAGCTTGTCTTTCAGGAAAGTTATGCTCATATGCGGCGAGTTCAAGTTTGTTTGGGTACTCTTATTTTGTGGGTCACCCTGTACTTTTGTGCGTCGTTTTTCGTAAGTGAGTCAAAGAAGAGACTTCTTAAAAAACTTTTGGAACGCCCATTCCAGACTCCTAGAATCACCAACTGGACTTGTTGACTAGCTGGAGAATCGTTGCAAATCACCAAAACAGCAAGCACAATGTAGTGATCATTTACAGCCATGTATTTAACGTCGATATCTCATCATTCGTTTCATAGTAGAGACTTTAAATAAATGAGTAAACATCAAAATAGGAGATTGTTTTAAGCCTACGTGTTGAAGCATCAATTTGGACGTCATGCCCAGACGCGTTTGATGGTTACAGAAAACATCTTCCATTCAAACCGTTAACAAAACTATCGTCGTAATTCCGACGAATTTTACCCCAGCTTCTACCTTCAACTTTCCTGACCTCTTGCTATTTTGAGCGTGTATAGGTTTTTATGAAAATAACCATAATTAAAGTACCGTGTGCAACTCATTTCTCACCCCCCGCGGGTTAGGGGGAGTCCCATATTGGTTGGGACTAGAAAGAATTTACCCGATGCTAACCAGCATGTCGTAAGAGGCGACTAACGGTTCTGTTTCTTCTCTTCTTTGTCTTATTTCTGCCTTACCAGTCCTTTCACCTATATTTCCTTCCAAGAAAACTCTCCCTACTATTCCCTGCAGTTTTCCAATTCTTTTCTTGTTGTCTTATTTCTACCTGACTGGATCCATCACCTTTATTTCACTTACCAAAAGTCTTCTTTTCCACATCCTTATTTCTCTGCACCCCGCATGTCGTATGAGGCGATTAACGGATTCTGTTTCTCCTTTAACCCTTGTTAAGTGGTTCTTGTATAGAATATAGTCAATGTTTGTAAAGATTTTAGTCAAGCAGTATGTAAGAAATGTTTAGTCCTTTGTACTGGAAACTTGCATTCTCCCAGTAAGGTCATATATTGTACTACGTTGCAAGCCCCTGGAGCAATTTTTTGATTAGTGCTTTTGTGAACAAGAAACACTTAACAAGTGGCTCTATCCCATCTCCCCCCTTTCCCCTATCCCATCTCCCCCCTTTCCCTCGTCGCGATATAACCTTCGTGGTTGAAAACGACGTTAAACACCAAATAAAGAAATAACTCATTTCTCAAAGAAACGTGTTTTAAATTCAATATATTTGTCATCCATGTACTGATAGAAAGAGACTTTGAGTGTGAAGGATCTATGATAGTTTGTAGGATAAGAACCTGTGGCTGTGTCTATTTGGTTTCAGGCGACAGGTATACGATGATGACTTCAGAAAACAAACAGGAAGTGTTGGAACTGTACAAGAGTGACCCACGACTGTTGGATGACTTCACAAAAATCATTGACTTCATGGACTTTTTCCAGCTGCATCCTCTGAAGTACGATAGACTTTTTAGACTGTTAGAAGAAATACAATTTGACGCAAACACTACTTCAGAAGAATGGGACTTTGAGCAAATAATTCGATTTATGGTTGCGATTGGTTTTGTTGACAAGGCTGTGGAAATGTACCTCCGACTGAGAGAAGAAATGGGCTATACGTTCTTGCCCAACATTCGTGATCCTGACGACACCACGAACATGAAGTGCTTGCACAACTTGATTTGGATGTTTGTGAAAGCAACTAGATATAGTGCTGGCTTTTGTCTCTGTCTTGCACGTTTGGATGTTCTGCGGACAATAACGGAGGACCTGAGGCATATGCGAAACATGCCTGGGGACATTCTGGTAAGTCATGAGATAATCCTATCCGCCAAGTTTGCTCTGCTCTTTCATAATACTTGGTGAACCAAAGTAATTGATAGATGTGAAATTGTGTTTGTTCTGTTAAATTGTCTAACTATATGTATATGCTAGCATTTTGAGCCCGGCTTCGCCCGGGAGTTTCTAACATACTCTGTTTGCTGAAAAATAACTTTGATTTCAGCCTTCTCTCTTCCTTAGGAACTTTCGAGAAGATAGCAGAGATTCAGGGCACGGCTTCGCCCGGGGTGGCCTCAAAAGCATTTTAAGGCATGTGCTGCCCACTGAGAGTGTCACCATATATTCAATTCCTAATTACATGTTTTGTTATGGAATGCGTTACATCCCTTTCTTGGGAAAATTCCAGATAATTGACCAGCAGGTTCAACTGATCATGCTGCACCCTTAGATGCTGTGTGTTGGTATGATAAGCGTTACCTCCTGCCCATGGATAACAAAGCAAGAGTTACCTCCCTTAGCTTCTAGACATTTCTGGAACTGTTTAGTTACTTTTCTTTCTTCCCCTTATAGGAGCCATACAGAGTCTCTAATATGCCTGGCATAGTGTGCTTGCTACAGGTGAACAGTAGGCACTGAACTGGCCTTGCACTATATATTGTATTCAATAAAGCAGAGGTCCATAATCTGAGAAAGAAAACAATAAATCAAGAAACTAAAACCCAGGTGCACATCTGCGGCTCCTTATGTCTGCCTCTTGCCACCTCGGAGGTATGGCGACCAGAGACTTACATCCATTTTTACTTTTAGTCAAGTTTTGACTAAATGTTTTAACATAGAGGGGGAATCGAGACGAGGGTCGTGGTCTGTGTGTGTGTGTAGAGCGATTCAGACCAAACTACTGGACCGATCTTTATGAAATTTGACATGAGAGTTCCTGGGAATGATATCCCCGGACGTTTTTTTTCTTTTTTTCGATAAATACTTTTGATGACGTCATATCCGGCTTTTTGTAAAAGTTGAGGCGGCACTGTCACACCCTCATTTTTCAATCAAATTGATTGACATTTTTGTAAAGCAATCTTCGACGAAGGCCGGACTTCGGTATTGCATTTCAGCTTGGTGGCTTAAAATTTAATTGATGGCTTTGGTCATTAAAAATCTGAAAATTGTAATAATTTTTGTTTATATAAAACGATCCAAATTTACGTTCATCTTATTCTACATCATTTCCTGATTCCAAAAACATATAAATATGTTATATTTGGATTAAAAACAAGCTCTGAAAATTAAAATTTATGATCAAAATTAAATTTCCGAAATCGATTTAAAAACAATTTTATCTTATTCCTTGTCGGTTCCTGATTCCAAAAACATATAGATATATGTTTGGATTAAAAACACGCTCAGAAAGTTAAAACGAAGAGAGGTACAGAAAAGCGTGCTATGCAGCACAGCGAAACCACTACCGCGCTGAACAGGCTCGTCAGTTTCACTCCATTATGCACAAGCGGCGGACTATACGGTCATTGTTAAAAAATGCAGTGCGTTCAGTTTCATTCTGTGAGTTCCACAGCTTGACTAAATGTAGTAATTTCGCCTTACGCGACTTGTTATATATAGTATAAATGTATTAGCTTATTAAAAGCTATTGTGTTATTAGAGTAGCAAGAAGGTCCTTTATTTTGACGTGGATATGTCCCCGAGTCTACAACGAGGCGCATTGTCAAACTCTCTGGCCATAACTGCAATGCAGAAAACACATTAGCGTTTGTATTGTTATTCTTACTGACATATATCTGATTAAAAGGTTGCAAAACGCATGTTTCGCTTCGATGAGGTTGTATTTTAACGAGTGCAGACAATCTCCTTCGCTTCCTTTGCGCGCATATACATGACTGCCGGCTCACGTCGGTGGATTTAACAGCATTTTATTTTTAATCAAGAAGGTCAAGTGTAAGGGTTTTTAATACGGTAACAACGTGAAATAGTGAACAAATAACGCCAACTGAAAGGGAAAGAATGACAAATTTGGAATGGGATAGCCAATCGGCAAGCAAACTTTCAAAGTTTCAAGCTTGAGGAAAGAAAATGCCCGTGTATAGTTTTGTAGGAAAATACACACAATATAATTATAGTGGATTGATTATAATTATGTCACAACTAATGCCACTTGGAATGAATTGTGTGTACATTTATTAATACAAAAGATAATACTTATTAGCCATATACTACTCTTCCAATGTCCCTCGTTCTTTGACTATTCGTGGCGCAGGGGATGATCCGCGTTCTAGAGTGGCGGTTCCTCGATTCACTCATCACATGGGGCAGAGTTGACAGAATATCATCTTCTTTTTTAAAAAACTTATAATTTTATTTACATTTTTGTGTGTTAATGAATTGTGCATGATGCCCGATTCTTCAAATTCATGCCAATGATAAAATATTAGCATCGGAATGTAAACAGAACCATCATAATATCACACGATACCACCAATGATACTTCTGATCACGGATTGCTCAGGATATATATATATATATATATATAATATATATATATACAGCGATATACATCGATACACAAATAAAACAGTGTTCTAGATGGTCGAACGGGTATCAAAGACCAGCCCGCGACTTTTGTAATGTTCGAAAAAGTACGTTGCCCCGCAGATCCTGGCAAACGCGTGACGTAACATTTTTTGGTGACGTTCCCGTACATCTAGATCTGTTGAATGACTAACATAATGCTGATGAAAAACAACTTTCCGCACACACCAGTTATGAAGTTGATAACCTTGCAACACGCAAGGGACTTTCTTGGCAACGTACCATACCATAAAGAAAATATCATTCGTGACAATTCTGTTTTTCAGTGAAGGTGGCGTACCAGTAGAAGTACGCTGACTGAGAAGCATGCTGTGTGTACTTTCAACTAAATTTTTCATACACCTGAAACTATTGTTAAAATAATAGGCTGACAACACGCTATGAACATAAATACCACCGTACAATACCGTCAAGTGAGTCGATGTTGACCAAAAATATCACACGAAGGCGATATAATTTTCGTCCGCGAAAAACACGTCTTCTCGCGCTGCGTTCAAGACGGAAAAGGAAGTAGGGAGGTTTAACTCCCTTGAATTATCGTAGGTTTGACTTTCTACAGAAAAGCGACCAAATTATCTTTTCCGATTGTCTTACGGAGGTCTCAGCTGAACCAGGTCATAACCAAATTTATGTAAAGACTTAAATTGTTTTAATGAGCAGGAGTTCGCATTTGATTGTATTTCAGTGAGACCCGAGCGGAGCCGGGTAAAGCTGATAGTAGGCCTAACAATGTTTGGGGGTATTGTTTTGAGTAGAATATTTTGATATCATGATAGTGCCGTCGCAAAATACAAAATCAGAACCAGTTATACTTATGTCATTGATGATGGCAGCTGCTTTTTGTTTGATAGTGATGAGTATCATGTTTTTTGTTTAATCTTAATCAGGCAAGGGGGGTGGTGTTTAAGTGTTCATGCGAGATTCTCCACAACTGCTGCGTGCATCCAGAAGTGTTGCCGACAGTCAGAGATCTTGGCGCTGTTGACTGCGTGAAGCCTTTCTGGGCAAAAAGCAGCAGCTGTTGCTTTTATACAAGTAAGTATATGTTTCGTCAGAGCGTATAGTCCTTCAAATATTAGTGAGAGAGTACTTGCTTTTGATCGGCAGTCTTAAAGCCGTCCATACCCCATGCAAAGCATTTTCATGAACACTTTTCACCAACTGCAGAATATGTCCTTGCAATAACTCTTTTCGAATTTTCAAAACGAGGTGAAACATGTTCCACGCTTCCTATCGGCTTTCCCCTGCAATCGGGACGAACAAATAACTGTGATGTGTATGTTAAGCAGCGCGCGCACAGTATGTTACCCGGTTTTTCTTTCAAACATCAGCGTTCACGAGTACAGCTGAGTTCAAAATTTGTTGCGGAAATGATACCTGGCACGTTGTGATCGCTCACGTGTTTTGACCGAGGTCTCGTGGGTTTGGCTTGAGGTAACGAGAGTTTAGGAAAACACACGTGCTTAGCGAACACTTTCGGTAATCAGGAAGCCATCGGCGGCGATTAGTTGCTCCGGTGTTTATAATTTCGAAAGAAGATGATATCATATTTAGCGCACGCTGCATAACATACACACCAAAGTACGTTGTTCGTCGCGATCCGCGGCAGGATAAAGCCGATCGGAAGTGTGGAACATGCTCCGCCTCGTTGTGAATAGCTTGGCTGAGGTAAAGAGTGGCTCTTACTTTGGCAGACCGCTGGAAATCCAGATAGTGTTATATCCGGAAA
Source organism: Littorina saxatilis (assembly GCF_037325665.1). Taxonomy (NCBI): domain Eukaryota; kingdom Metazoa; phylum Mollusca; class Gastropoda; order Littorinimorpha; family Littorinidae; genus Littorina; species Littorina saxatilis. The sequence goes on along the minus strand of NC_090261.1, from coordinate 3,380,828 downwards.
ACGTTTATTATGAGTTATTTCTAATATGCTGACTGTTAGCAAATGATAACAAGACATGTCGAGAAAAAAGATATCAAGCATGAGCCTTTTAGGCGAATGCTGATATCGTTTGTGAGACATGTCTGTTATCATTTGCTAACAGTCAGCATATTAGAAATAACGGTTTTATTACCATTTAATTCGACCAAAAGAAATTTCGAAGCAACCCCGCGAATTAGACAGAACAGCCACAATGGGAACTTGAGCGCTTCTACCTGATTATGCCTGTCAGTCAAAGAATTCTCGTGACCTGAGTCAGCCAATCAGAGTAACACACCTGACGTGATGAATATTCACAGGTCAAATGCCTTTGACACACAACAATCTCACAAGATAAACCATGTTGAACATGTGTTTCGGTTGCTTCGCTTTTTCTCGTTGAACAGAGAGCGACAGATTTAGAACCGACTCCAGACGGATGGGAAATGACGTAAAGATACATTTGATGTAAAGCGAGTGGCACAATTTCACTTGATTTTTCCGAACTTTGATCATTTAGATTTCAAGTGAGCGGTCGGCATTGCACACTCAGACGATGGGCGGTGCCTTGCTGTTCCGTTACGCACCCACCGACAAATCTCGCTTTTCGGTATTTTTTTTTAGATAAAGAGAGTATTACCTGACAGCATTTGAAGTGTCATTCTTTAGAATAAATTACGCTGATATTGTTGAATTACATTTTGGCTCACGTAAGTGTAGCCTATGCGATGATAAACTTTGTTTGTCTGTCTGTGCGTGCGTGCGTGCGTGCGTGCGTGTGTGTGTGTGTGTGTGTGTGTGTGATAGAAACTTTAACATTTCCGAGTCTATGGATTACGTCAGTCTCGGTCAAAAGTGTTTGACGTGTGTGATAGAAACTATTTGAAGACGTCACATTATGACGTAAGAGGGTTAGACGTCACGCAAAGGAATTACTGAACGTCTCGGTCATTGTTATTGTGAGCGGCCCGAGACTACTTGGCAGATCCAGGGTCTCGCTTTCTTGCACAGTTTCACCTATGCTTACTCTGTGTGTGTGTGTGTGTGTGTGTGTGTGTGTGTGTGTGTGTGTGTGTGTGTGTGTGTGTGTGTGTGTGTGTGTGTATGTGTGACGGAGTGATTGAGTTTGTGTTACTGTTTGTCGATTTCTTACGTGAGCCTTGAAGGCTTCGCCTCTTGTTTACTTTGTCTTTTTAATTTTTAGCGTGATAAACAAAAAGGGTCCCTGTCTGAACGTTATAACATTAGAGGGTCACCTAGAATCCGTCCTGGTTGGTCAAAAAGCCATATAGGGCACTGAATTTGTGATAATTACACATTAACATGCTTCCATTTGAAACTTCGAGGTCTTCATCGGGAATTGTAATTCAATCAAGTTGGCGTTTTAATGAAACAGATCCTGTGATTGGTCAGAATGCCCCAACTCATTAAAAATTACAGGTCATTATTTGTCGATAACCACTCGCTAAAAAATCCAACCTGCTGGCGAGGCGCATTGATACAGCCTCAACTAGTCTCGGTTAGCTTTGAGGGTCATTTTACAAGTAGGAAATATGAAGGCCAACAAAATACCGAGACCATAAGGTATGCGAAGTGATGACGTCGAATATGTGACGTAAGTTGATGCATGAATTCTTCCGGACTACGTCAGTCAATTCCAAAGATCGCTTTTGTGATGAAAGAATTTGTTTTAGAGTTTGCTGTCCAGAAACCCGTCAAAAAAGAAGGGAAAATGTGTGTGAAAGAAAACAAAACAGGAGCAGAGTGATACGATAGGAATACAGAGACATATTTCTTGGGACTTGACCCTTGCAGGTAGGTGGACTGAAAGTAGTGTGTGAACAGAACAGAACCAATTCTGTCTGTTTGCAACCGCATGAAAGCAGGAAAGAGATCGTCATCAGATTGAATTACAATAACATTAACATGCTTCCATTTGAAACTTCTCGATCTTCATCGTGGATTGACGCCCTCCCAAAGTCTAATTGAAGCCCTCCGTCGCTTCGCTCCGTCGGGCTTCAATTAGCTTTTGTCGGGCGTCAATCCCCGATGAAGACCTCGAAGTTTCAAATGGAAGCATGTTAATTGACGCCCGACAAAAGCTAATTGAAGCCCGACGGAGCGAAGCGACGGAGGGCTTCAATTAGACTTTGGGAGGGCGTCAATCCACGATGAAGACCGAGAAGTTTCAAATGGAAGCATGTTAATGTTATTGTAATTCAATCTGACGACGATCTCTTTCCTGCTTTCATGCGGTTGTAAACAGACAGAATTGGTTCTGTTCTGTTCACACACAACTCTCAGTCCACCTACCTGCAAGGGTCAAGTCCCAAGAAATATGTCTCTGTATTCCTATCGTATCACTCTGCTCCTGTTTTGTTTTCTTTCACACACATTTTCCCTTCTTTTTTGACGGGTTTCTGGACAGCAAACTCTAAAACAAATTCTTTTCATCACAAAAGCGATCTTTGGAATTGACTGACGTAGTCTGGAAGAATTCATGCATCAACTTACGTCACGTATTCGACGTCATCACTTCGCATACCTTATGGTCTCGGTGTTTCGTTAGCCTTCATATTTCCTACTTGTAAAATGACCCTCAAAGCTAACCGAGACTAGTTTAGGCTGTATCAATGCGCCTCGCCAGCAGGTTGTTAATGGATTTTTTAGCGAGTGATTATCGACAATTATTCCCCCCTCTGCTTCTTTACCTCTGTAAACTTGTAGAGCTAGTTATTTTTCGATAATGACCCAGCAACCAAACAAATAACGAGCCAGCAACAGCCTGAATCCTCGATAGCGCAATGGGTTGAGAAGCTGTTCTGTTTTGGTACTACTTTTGCGACTGAAAAGTTCCGAACGCTCTATACGTACGAAATATACATCTCTGGAGCAAACAATACAAACATACCGCATTTAAATTAACAACTACAGGCCTGAACACATGAATCTCCATATAAAATCCATGAGTTAGGTTGTTTTCTGAATCTAGATCTGCCGTGCACACTCCGTTCTACAGATCTCTGGTTCATCACAAGCAAATTCCCAAGGCAAGTAACTCATACTCTTGCCGACAAGAGTAGTTCCCCTTCTTTTAACGCAGTTTCTTCGACAACACTGACTGCAATCCGACGGTCAGTTTTCAACAATATTTCATTTTATAAAAAGATCACACGCAACAAAATGCACACATCTCATCAATTTAAACAACATAAAGCGGTTTCATACACTATTTTCCCCAGAAAACTGAACTTCATACAGTAATTAACGTTCGAACACGGGTGCAAAAGTTCGTCTGCTAGTCCCATTTGACGAAAGAACATTATCCTAACACGATACTAAAACATAAACAGAACACACAATATCTGCCTTTACCGCCACAGCAGAAAAACAGCATATCTGTGTACTTGATTTTAGTCTAAAACAGGGAAACTGACAAGAAGTGTTAACAGAATGGAATGATTTGCACGGAACTATACAACCGCGCATTAATCGATCGCCTGCGCAGGTTGACTGGTTGAGTGATTCGGATTCGATCAAACTTTTGCACAAAAACTCCTGTTTTCTTTGAATAACTGAAGAAAGGAGGTCTAAAGAGGTTACATACCTCGTCTCAGTCAATATTAAACATAATGGTCTCAGTTCGCGGTCATGAAAAAGCTCGCTGAAGGTCGCATTTGTCATGGTTCGCAAACTTCGACCATTATGTTTAATAGTTACTGAGATTCGGCATGTAACATCTACTTAATGACCGGTAATTTGTAATGAGTTGGGGCATTCTGACCAATCACAGGATCTGTTTCATTAAAACACAAACTTGATTGAATTACAATATGATTTATCGTTATTTGAACTTGGGAAGGTGGATGGAGTTTTTTTAGTCGTGACCGCTGAGGGGTTCTTACTTACACAAAGATCCATTTACCTAATGGTCGAAAATGCTTAATAACGTCTTAGAGCAACATTCCATTGACAGCGTGTAGCCAGGTCCAGGTGTTTAACTAGCCGACCTGTGTTCAACAGTATTCATTAATGTACTGTGACCGGCACGGTTGGCCTAGTGGTAAGGCGTCCGCCCCGTGATCGGGAGGTCATGGGTTCGAACCCCGGCCGGGTCATACATAGGACTTTAAAATTGGCAATCTAGTGGCTGCTCCGCCTGACGTCTGGCATTATGGGGTTAGTGCTAGGACTGGTTGGTCCGGTGTCAGAATAATGTGACTGGGTGAGACATTAAGCCTGTGCTGCGACTTCTGTCTTGTGCATTGCGCACGTTATATGTCAAAGCAGCACCGCCCTGATATGGCCCTTCGTGGTCGGCTGGGCGTTAAGCAAACAAACAAACAAACAAATGTACTGTGCAGGTGTTCGAGCGCTGGCACTGATGACTTTGGCCTGGCTGGTGAATGATTCGGAGAGAAGTCTCCTGCAGCTCGATTCCCACGTCTTTGACCTCTTTTGGGACATTGTTGATGGAGTATTGGCTGCCGACACTGATGCAGCAGCTGCTCATGAGTGGAAACTTGATCAGGTCCTGTTTGCACTGTCTGTCTTTGCTCAACTGGATAACAACAGAAAAATAATGTCTACCGACAGTAAGTATCATCAAACAGTGGAAAACAGGAACAATGAGATTTGGACTTTCTGTTCTGAACTGTGAGTTATCAATCCTTCGATAGTTCGTAACAACGCAAAATGTAGGTCAGCATCCGGACAGTCTAGTCCAAAATGTTTTTCAGCGAAGGTTACATTTAGAATACAGCAGCTGCATGGTGTGGTTTTTTCATTCACACACAATTTTGCTGAGCTCAAGCTGCCTTTTTTTCTGCGTTAATTCTTATAACTGACCTCTTTTGTTTCTAAAAGAAAGACACAGCTATTAATCATCACTGACATATAAACCTGCGATGTATTTTATAACTTTCTTTGCGCCTCGCTGTCTTTCTTTATGCGTCCAGTTGTTTCTCTCGCATTCACAATCACCTAAAAAATTAATGTCCACATGAGTGTTCTAATTACGTTGATTTGTATCGTTATCTTTTTGTTTGTTACAGGTTTCCTGCATATGCTTGCAATGGTTCTTCGGAACAGTGAGAAAGAAGAGAAAACGCTGGCCCTAGCTATCGTCAGAGAACTTGGGAAAAGCTCAGAGAGTCTTCAAGATCTTGCAGTAGGCCACAGATTTCTTAGAATTTAGGTGTTTTTGTGTGTATTTGTTTACAGATTTTACTGTTGTAAATCTGCTGTTCTTCTGGAAAATGTCAACAATCCTACACAGTTTGCACAGCAAAATCTTTATGTCAGTGAAATTTTTTTATATCCAACTGGTACACCTCATTTTGTTTGATAAAAAAGTATAGTTATTGTTTTCTAAACAACGAAGTGACTGTGGTAAGATGAACAAAGTTAAAAAACAAAGGATTACTGTACTCACCGATACAAGAACGAGACAAGATACGAATTTTCGCTTATGGAAGCTTCATCAGGCAAAACAAGAACACAAAAGACAACTTTTGTGTTCTTGTTTTTCCTGATGAAGCTTTCATAAGCGAAAATTCGTACCTTGTCTCGTTCTTGTATCGGTGAGTACAGTTACTGTAATCCTTTGTTTTTTTTAACTTAGTTATTGTTTGTTTGTTTGTTTGTTTGTTCTTTGCGTAAGTGTTTGCAGATTGTGGCTGTGAGATGTGCATACGCCACATGATCTGTGATGGCCTATATTATATGCACAGTTTCACCATGCAGCGTTTGACATGAGAGAACTACCGATGATTAACTTCTCTTAACTTTTCTGTTGCATTATTCTCTCAACTCCGCGACGTATAGCAGGTGATAAACGTCTTCGATAAATACTCCCCAAACGGTCCTGTGATTTGAATATATAAATGTATACACTTCATAATGATCTATACCTATATAAATGACAGTTCATCGTGTATAGTTGTGTGTGTTATCAGAGAGTCAGGTCTCTCAGGAAGGCTTTGGACGACCTGCAATGTTCCGCAGACCAGACGATGGCTCAAGATGCAGCCACAGTGCTGTCCATTCTTCCCACTGAAGGTGAGAACTGCTGTTTTAATATTGCTCACATCACATTGAACTTTAGAGGCAGGATAGAAATCAACACACTTAACAAAGCACCACTTGATTCAGTAACATTTAAGCGATCAAGGTTAAGTGTGTCATTGTCTGTCAATATGTGTATCTGTCTCCGTCTGTCTGTATGTTTATGTCTGTATATGTGTCTGTCCGTCTCTCTCTCTCTCTCTCTTTCTTTCTCTCTATCTCTCTCTGTGTCTCTATTTGCCTCTCTTTGTCTCTGTCACTCTCTCTCTCTCTCTCTCTCTCACTCTCTCTCTCTCTCTCTCTCTCTCTCTCTCTTCCCCATGGTTAGGTGTGCCATTGTTTGTCTATATGTCTATCTGTCTGTATATCTGTCTGTCTGCATCTTTCTCTCACTCTCTCTTTGTCTCTGTCTGCCCCCATCCCCCTCTCTCTCTCTCTCTCTCTCTCTGTCTCTGTCTCTGTCTCTGTCTCTGTCTCTCTGTCTCTCTCTCTCTTTTTCTGTCTCTGTCTGCCTCTTTCTCTCACTCTCTCTTTGTCTTTGTCTGCCTCGCGCTTTCTCTTTTTCTCCCCCCCCTCTCTCTCTCTCTCTCTCTCTCTCTCTCTCTCTCTCTCTCTCTCTCTCTCTGTGTCTGTCTGTCTCTTTCTGTCTGTCTGTCTGTCTGTCTGTCTGTCTGTCTGTCTGTCTGTCTGTCTGTGTGTGTGTGTGTGTCTCTCTCTCTCTCTCTCTCTCTCTCTCTCTTTCTCTCCCCCTCCCCCTCGTGTGGACATATGTACTTATCCAGTTTCCTGTCAAGAGTAGGCTTATATGTGTTATTCAACTCACAAAAACCCCTATTCTATCTCCATCGGTCCTTGCTACGACAGGCGATGATCATCCCCATTTGACCGCTCTGTTAGCTGACCAGAAGGACATGCTGACAATGGGGGAGGTAGATTTCGTGATCAACCAGCTCATAGAACTCTGCTCGGAGGGAGGTGAAAATGACTGCACCAGTGACGTCGGTATCAACCAGAACACAGACCTCTGTGCGGAGGGAGGTGAAAATGACTGCACCGATGACGTCGGTATCAACCAGAACACAGACCTCTGCTCGGAGGGAGGTGAAAATGACTGCACCGATGACGTCGGTATCAACCAGAACACAGACCTCTGCTCGGAGGGAGGTGAAAATGACTGCACCGATGACGTCGGTATCAACCAGAACACAGACCTCTGTGCGGAGGGAGGTGAAAATGACTGCACCGATGACGTCGGTATCAACCAGAACACAGACCTCTGTGCGGAGGGAGGTGAAAATGACTGCACCGGGGACGTCGGTATCAACCAGAACACAGACCTCTGTGCGGAGGGAGGTGAAAATGACTGCACCGATGACGTCGGTATCAACCAGAACACAGACAGCTGTGCTGAGGGGGGTGAAAATGACTGCACCGATGACGTCGGTATCAACCAGAACACAGACCTCTGTGCGGAGGGGGGTGAAAATGACTGCACCGGTGACGTCGGTATCAACCAGAACACAGACCTCTGTGCGGAGGGAGGTGAAAATGACTGCACCGATGACGTCGGTATCAACCAGAACACAGACCTCTGTGCGGAGGGAGGTGAAAATGACTGCACCGATGACGTCGGTATCAACCAGAACACAGACCTCTGTGCGGAGGGGGGTGAAAATGACTGCACCGGTGACGTCGGTATCAACCAGAACACAGACCTCTGTGCAGAGGGAGGTGAAAATGACTGCACCGATGACGTCGGTATCAACCAGAACACAGACCTCTGTGCGGAGGGAGGTGAAAATGACTGCACCGATGACGTCGGTATCAACCAGAACACAGACGGCTGTGCTGAGGGGGGTGAAAATGACTGCACCGATGACGTCGGTATCAACCAGAACACAGACCTCTGTGCGGAGGGAGGTGAAAATGACTGCACCGGTGACGTCGGTATCAACCAGAACACAGACCTCTGTGCGGAGGGAGGTGAAAATGACTGCACCGGTGACGTCGGTATCAACCAGAACACAGAACTCTGTGCGGAGGGAGGTGAACAGAATTGCACCGATGACGACGCTCTTATCACTCTCCTGCAGGCGTTGGCCGAACTTGCCCAGAAGCCTGAGACGGCAAAAGAGATAGTAGACAAAGGTGTGTGTGTGTGTGTGTGTGTGTGTGTGTGTGTGTGTGTGTTACTGTGTTAGTAAGTGTGTGTGTGTGTGTTAGCAAGTGTGTGTGTGTGTCTGTGTGTGTGTATGTATGTGTGTGTGCGTTTGTGTGTGTGTGTGTGTGTGTGTGTGTGTGTGTGTGTGTGTGTGTGTGTGCGTTTCTGTCTGTCTGTCTGTCTGTCATGTTGTCTGCCTGTGCCACGTTTTACGAAGAGCGTTGTTGTTATTCCTTCTCACAGAAGTATTTTTACATTTTGAGAAACGTTTTATATTTATAGGAGGGATTAAGGTACTGCTCAGATGCCTTACAACAAGGAGTCGCGGACTTCACTGCCTATTGGTTCTACGACAGATTTCTTACCATAAAGAGTGCTGTGACACACTGAAGGTATCGCTCTCTATCTCTCTCGCGCGCACGCTCTCTCTGTTTTTTTCGTCTCTCTCTCTCTCTCTTTTTGTCTCGCTCTCTGTCACTTTCTTTTCCTCCCTCTCTGTCTCTCTTTTTTCTTTCTCTCTGTTGCTCTTTTTGTTTCTCAATATTTCTCTTTTTCTTTTTCCTCTCTACATCTTTTTACATTTAGTCAAGTTTTGATTTCTCTCTCTCCCTATCTCCATTTCCCATTCTCGCCATCTCTGTCTCTGTCTCTGTCTTTCTCTGACTCTCTTTTCTCTTAGTCTGTCGGCCAGTGACCACTTGCGTCAACCCGACGGGGTTGGGGTTGCTACCACACTTGTTTTACAGATTTTAACGATAGTATTCTAAATCTAGAGTCTTGGGGCTTTTCGTTATACCGCTTTTGAGAAAAACGTGGTTTTGTGTGCGTATTTTCCTTCTTTGTGCTTACTATTCCCGTTTAGAGGGTTGGGTTCATTAAGCGGGCATAGAAGTTGAACCGCTTATCTGACATTCTTTAACGGCATATCATTGGAAAGGTAAGGTAATCATACAGATTTTGACGTCAATTAAAATGACGTCACGTTGTTCGTATTTATGTAGTGATGACGTATTTTTGTTTCTTTAAAATATCGATACCAGCAAAGTCGCCGCTTTGGGTGTTTCATTTAAATCATTTGAAAATATGCAAGACATAAAATACAACTATACAGTTTTAATCGGAAGTAAGTAAAACATGTTATGGTGCATCCTAATAGGGGAAGGGCCCCTAATATGGACCACTTTTTGTTTCACGCTGCTAACTAGCTTGTTTTTTTGCAAAGCTGTTTCATTTTGTGTTTGGTAGTTGTTCTCTCTTTCGTAAATCTTGAAGACTAATTAGAGAGAACTAGCTTTTACAGTCATTTGCTAAAAATAAAATACAAAAAAAATCACAACTGGTCCATATTAGGGGCCTGGGCGCTTAATATGGACCAGTGATGAGACCTTCGAGAATCACTGTAAAAAGCCCTGTTTTCTTCAAAATAACATGATACAACTTGCAACTTACCATGCAAGTCAGCCTAATTGAAATATGCTTCAGATTTACAGGTTTGGATTCGACGAGAACTGTATTTGAAACACAAGAGGAAACTGTTTAAAACAAATCAAAAACAGAGAGAAAATAATTGAAATGATCAACTTTCACGTAAAGAAGTATAATTTTTTGAAATCTCGAGGGCTAGTTATAGGTCATTTTCAGCAAGCTTCTTGAGAATGACTGAAACCGTCCTTTATCTTTTCTTTTCTTCTATTTGTTGAAGGTGGTCCATATATTAGGGAACACAGAGATACTTCGAGTTTTTGCTATAATTTTTTGTTTGTGACAGAAACTCGGGGCCAACACTGCTAAAGTGTAGCGAATACAGCCTTAGCTGTCCTATAATGCAATTGTTGTGTGTTTATAGCTTTGTCTTTGGAGAGAAATTGGTCCATTTTAAGCGTCAGATTTAGAGTGAACGAAGCTAAAAGTGTGAAGAAAAAAAGGGAGAAAAAAACCTAACGGTTTTGTGCGTCCACAACTTTTTCGACATGTGCAAGTTATCAAGAGAGGATGCATTCAGCGAAAATAACCTGTTCTGAGCGCTCTGGCACCATTAGTTTGTCAGAACGAAAGGTGGTCCATTAGGACCCAGTCCATATTAGGAGGCCCTTCCGCTATTATTTGCACGTGTACATGTGACGTCACAAACATACACACCTTCTTAATCTTGACTGCACTGGTGCTTTGGAAGGTCTGCTAAAAGTTCATCTCGGGAAATCAATATTTCAGAAATGGTTGTCGACATTTTATCCCCCAAAAACACCTAATGCTTGGATTGTGAGTTATTAGGGGACATTCTTTGGGACGAATAACATTTTCCCTCATTCTTTTACTCCTTTCTTCTGTTCAGCAATGTGCTTATTGGAAGCACACATGCCGAATACAAATGATCAGAGGTACCTTAATTGTTAATTAAGTGAGATAAAATGACAAATGATTCAAGTGATGACGTGTTTCAACGCTATTATCACACCACAGCCAGTTTATTTTGATGTTCCCCCAGGTTTGTTCCTTCGTAAGTAAGTTGACGTGAAGGTTTAAAATGTATAATATACACACAAAGGTGTGAATCAAGTTATTTCACAATCGTCATGCAGTCAGTGTGTGCAGAAGCAGTTCTTTGGAAATCAGTGGATAGCGAGTCTAAAAATAATACTGTGAGTGATGACAGTTTTGATGGTTTTTCTGTGGCATATTTACACGAGTATACATAATTAGGAAGGGTCGGAGCTGAAGGGGCGTGTCATCAGACACACGTTCTTAGAACAACAGAGAAGAAACCAACACCAAAGACGCCAAAAGTCTACTTCTTTTAGCTATATATCACTCATCTCCGAAAAAAACACCAGCCCTGAAATAGTGTTTTCAGTACAATTTACCGTCTTACAGGCACACTAATGATCACATTAAAACAGTTTGGCTTATCATCTTAGATCTGACCAGGCTTTTACTCGGGGTAAGACCATTCCTTCAATTTGTCTCATGCCAAAACACAGCACTCTGGCTGCTTTTTGCGGTGAGTTTTATTGTTATTGTGACTACATTTCAAATGTTACTTGTTGCATTTAAACACTTCATTCATCAAAATAATTACCACTGTACACAGGTAGCATTTAGACTATTTGTTTCTTTGGTATGTGACAGAGTGGAGGGATGTTCTTATTTCACGTAAAAGCCTGCCCCGATCTTATAAGGTGCGCCTAACTCTTTTCAATAGAAGCATTGAGCCTTTAAGCTGAATCCAAACTGTGTTAGATCTGAAACATTCAAAGATAAGTCTGATTTGTCTCCAACAACAATAAGAAAGAGAAAGCGAGAGAGACACACACACACACACACACACACACACACACACACACACACACACACACACACACACAAACACACTCACACTCACCCAACCACATCTTACGCATGTACATATCGTTTCAGATATCCGTCTCCGTTTCTTCATGTAAAAAGTGTGATTAACCTGTTGCATGTGATATCCGCTCTTGTTACAAAATGTTCAACAAAACATCATTGGAAAATTACTAAGTCTACGGGCATGTATTGGCACGACCTAATTCTGCTGAATCGTATGTCTCGTTTGACTGCTTAGAAAAGCGAAGGACGGAAATAACATTTTCTCAAAGCCAAATTGGATGTTGCAATGATGTACAAAATATGTTTATTTCTTTATTAATGATAAAAAATTGCACTTGGTGAAAACCATTGGTGTATACAAGCACTTAAAGCTACCAACCCCCCGTCTGTGTTGACGTGTGATTTTGCAGGGTAGGGTCACAGTAACGAGCGTATCGCGTACACTAGGATTTTCTGCCACATGAAATGAATATCTTTTGATGCCGAATAAAAAGACAAACACGTCAGTATGATACAGGGATTACATTATTTTGAATTTCTTTGAAAACACGCCTTTACTAAGTGCCAGTCTTAGAAAAAAATCGAAAAAAGATAGGAAGACTCAAGAAACCGGAAGTATAACTCAATCATTGTTTGCAATCATATATATATACGGTAGCTTATTGCTGTTAAAACATTCTCAAACTTTTTTGTGATCAGTAAAACATTTACTTTTGAGCGTACAATGATGTCTTTTAGGTTTAATCTAAATACACGTTCTACGAACACTATGCAACAAAAGTACATTTCAGATACATGAAACCCTGACAATAACATTTTCGGCAAATTCAAACCTATATGAATTGACGATGCATTACATAAGATTCAAAAACAAAATGTACTTTTTTTCATAATCATATGCACTTTTGTTGGAAAAGGCTTTTCCTGAGATAACGTGTGAACAGCTGAAAATAGTAGCCAGTAGATAACCGGAAGTTGAATAAAATGCTAATGTGACACCGTTATGAGAGTTCCTGGTTTTTATCTCCAATGGCTTACCTACTCATATGTATATTTGTTGATGAGATAAGTGGCAAAGGAGAGTTCATATGCCTTAATCTTTAACTATACCCCCTAATCATAGGACGTAATTTACAGTAAAGGGTAGGTTTCGATTTAATCCAACATAACTTGTATCCAGCGTTTTCGGCAATTTCAAATGCATACACTTCAACGTACAATGTAACTAACTTAACAATGGCAGTGCCTACTACGAACAGAAGACTTGCACTTTTTGAAGAAACCGGGATACGTCTAGGATTAATTTAAAAGAAATAATGTTTTTAGCAACCAGTACCCCCAGACTGAGGGCTGCACTTTATAAGAAGTCCATTTCTATCATTTCCTAGCTTACTTTAGTGTAATGTAATTTGCTTGCATACCCTTTGGGGGCATGCTATGGGGAGTTTACATAATTTGTTTTGTCATTGTAAATGAAGACATTGAGACATGTATGAACGTTTTCTGAAATTTGAAGCTGACGCAATGAACAACAGGTATGCCAAATATAACCAATGCTACAATCACTTATCATTTACTCTAATTACATTTTGAGCATAGAATTTCACATACAATGGTCGTCATAGCAGTGAATGAGTCTCTTTCTGATGATATATACATCTTTTTCGGTCATGTTTTCAAGGCGGGTAGGGAGCAAAAAGACATTTTGTACATAACAAAACTGCATGTCAAAAGTCTAAAACGGTTACCTTTAATAATCAGATGCATAAAGCTTCATAAAAGATTACTTTTGTTTAAAAAAAATTCAATATATATTAAATGCGAGTTTTATAAAATGAAAAATACTTATTTTAGACAAATAATTCGATATTATGAGGTAAAACCGGAAGTGAAAAATTAGAAAACGACAATATCCGTTTAAACAAACTCGTATTTCCTTATAACAGTTTCATCTTTCGTATGCTGCATCAAATGACATCTGGCAGGACAAAACTATCTTCTTCCAGGGCTGTGTTTATGTCAGGTTTTATCCCCAGTCGATCTTTTTCTCTTTTTTGAAGCTGATGCACATTGACTCAATTTTGTTTCATATGGTTGGTGTCTGCCAAATGGAACTAACCAATATGGATGCCAAGTCAGTCCATCTATAAGAAAAATCGACTTGTGTGTGTATGTATGATTGCAATATTAACCTGGGACTGAATTATCTTCACTTATCGTTTGGAAGAATGACATAATTTGATTTTCTCAACACGATGTTGTACTCGCAGGTTAATGTCTAAAAGTATCCATAGGAAGAATGTTGTTTGTATATTGCCTGATAGAACAAAGCCTTAGCTTTTGTTTAGTGTATAATTTACAAATGTCTGTTTGCCGAAACGAAGTATACGACGTTTATTTGTACCATACCCCCTGCGCCAAAACTGCGTTTTTGGCAGAATAGGGGTTAGGTTACAAAGACGCTCCTCACTCAAAAGCGGTACAACGGAGCCATTTTTCGTTTACCGAACATCGGCTGTAAATTGAATAAGCTTTCTGAAAAACATCATCTCTAACCCAACCCCGTCGGGTTGACCCTTGACTATAGCTGGGCGATGCACTATCTGTCTCTCTGTCTGTCTCTCTCTTTCTCTCCCCTCTGTCTCTCCCTCTCTCTCTCTCCCTCCCTCCCTCTCTCCCTCCCTCTCTCTCTCTCTCTTTCCCTCTCTCTCTCTCTCTTTCTCTCCCCTCTGTCTCTCCCTCACTCTCATACTCTCTATCTCTGTGTCTGTCTCCCCCCTTCTGTCTCTTAAAGATGATCAAGAAAAAAAGAATACATTTGAATAGTAACAGAATATAAACATACGACCTACTATTTGTCGAATTGTCTGCGTTTGTAGAAATATATTGTATGTAACAAAATAACAGGTAACATGTTTTTGTCTCATTCTTGGTTCTAGCTTGGATTATTCTAATACCTGGATATGTTTTTAAAAATAAAGCGATTTTCCTTTTATTTCACATTCTTTGTGACTGTAATTTTATCCGCTGCAATGCTCACGATGATGCTTGTGCATCACAGGTTTTCCCTGAACTCGGTGAAATACTGCAGTCATTGCGGGAGAGTCGTGACAGTGGATTATCACACCTTGCTGCTGACATTGTGAAAACCGCCGCCATCCCACAAGTTCCGGAAGACCCATACCTAGAAGTATGAACGGCAGCAACAAAAAGAGAAATTGAAAATATACTGTTTTAGTAATCCCTTAAGCCCTTTCGAGGCATGGAGGATTACTTCTGTTATACATATCACAGCTACAAATTACAATTTTGAAATGTAAGAACAATTTAAAACAGGCTTTTAATGAATAACATGCATCCGTCCACTCACAATATATTTTCTTTAATGTTGAAGGATGAAAGAAAATATATTGTGAGTGGACGGATGCATTTTCTTTTATATTAAAAGACCCACAATGATGTGCTTGGCAAAAAAGAAAAAAAAAACCAACAACTTAAAATAGCAAATGAATTTTCGACATTGAAATATTAAATGAAATTCATCAACTGGTATTCAAGTCACAGCATTTGTATAACCTATCTTTCAGATCAACACCATTTATTTGTTTATTCAAATTCAAATTTGTGACAGCTACATCTGAGTTTTATAAGTACATATACATATATGTATCTGGTAATTGGGTAATGTAACTTTCTATCCCAAAATTTGTCTTACAATTTCGATAAAATAAACATGCATTCACTACTTTCGTCTAAAGCTTCAGACCACTTTTTTTGGTACATGTTTTCGAATGATTTTAATAATCTTTCTTTATTAAACATTTTTTAGATTCTCATGCAAAATCAAACTAAGAGTCAAATTTCTCTGTATGAGATAATAAAGTATTCGTATTCGTATTCGTAGTAATGTCTTTTGATATGAGTAATCCATGCTGAGCAATATATTACTTTCATGTTGAATTCATATAGAATATTAAACAGTTTATTTTAATATTTTGTTTCATTATCATTTGATGTACCAGATCAGCCCAAAACCGAATCAATCTTAAATCAACTTTAACTGACACTGGATATATGCCTGTTTCTCCATAAATCATTTCGGGCTTAGTGTATCTATTTAACTTGAAAAGATATTTTACACATTTCAACTCAAATCTTTCGAGTAGCTCCAAGTTTCCACAACCATAAAGCAAGACTGGCAAACAGTTGCTTGGTATAACTCCACAACTATATCAACAGGCAAATCGTAATTTCTAGCTGTTTGCAACAATGAAAACATAGCTTTTTTGTGCTTGATCATGAACGGTCTGTCCAGTTCTATCAAATTCAGTCTCTGGATATCTCAATGTACGAACAACTTTCATAGTTCTATTTCCGTAATGGAAAGCATCTCTTTGATTTTTTTCGAAAGATGAATACAATAACTGTTGTTTTACTTTCATCGGTTCATTCTTGGTTCTAGCTTGGGTTATTCTAATACCTGAATACATGTATGTTTTTAAAAAATACAGCGATTTTTCATTTATTTCATTTTCTTTCTTACCGTGATTCCGCCCGCTGCAGTTTTCACAATCATGCTTGTGCATTACAGGATTCCCCTGGACGAGCTAACATGCGTGAGAGAGTCATCGGCTGTAGACTCCCACCCGTCACGAACACGCCTCACGCAACGTACATTCGTCGCCTTCTGGGTACCAAACGACACAGTGTGAAACGTGACAACATCCCAGAAGGATGAACGGCAGCAGGAAAAGATGAAATTGAAAAGGAACTTTTTCAAGTTTTAAGTTTGAACAATAACAACACTTTATTGTCCATTAAATTAATCCTTCAAGCCCTTTCGAGGCATGGAGGATAACTTCTGTTATACAATCAACAAGAAATAAGCTTGATCATAGCTACAAATGACAATTTGTAAAGCTAACAACAACTAAGAATAACAAATAATGATTATACAACCTTCCCGATTGTATACATTTCAGTCTTAGTGTTTCTAATCAACTGAAAAAGATATTTTAAACATATCATCTGAAATGTTTTGAGTAGCTCCAAGTTTCACAACCATAAAGCAAGACTGGCAAAACAGTTAGTTCTGATCTTCAGAAATATTAAAACAGGCAATTCATGATTTCTATCTATTTGCAGACAATGAAAACATAACTGTTTGTGCTTGACAAATTTTGAAGTTCTACAAAATTCAATCCCTGATATTTCAATGTATGTACTAACAAATTCCAGAGTACTGTTTCAATAATGGAAAGCATCTCTTGGATTTGTCGACAATTGAATACAATAACTTTTGTTTTGCTTTCGTTCACATAAAATTTCCAGAGTGAGTAATAGTCATACAGAACGTTTATCATTTTGTGTTCCTTTATAACTTCAAACAACTCTGACTTGTGGGGCCCCGGTAGCTCAGTTGGTAGAGCACTGGACTTGTGATCGAAATGTTGCAGGTTCGAATTCGGGCCGGGACGGACAGGTGTCAACTTTATGTGCAGACCCAGAGACGGAAGCCATATCCCACCCCCGTGTCACCTCAATGGCACGTCAAAGACCTCGGTCATTCTGCCATAAGTGCAGATAGCTGATACCACCTATAGCTCGTTTGCGATCAGCCTGAGACTCGGCTTTTCGGTTTTATTTTGCAAACTACAAACATTTTTATATAAGAAGAAGAAGAAAATAATTATTTTCCCTTGAAGTATACCTAATAGGATTTTTACGTTCTTAGGGTATAGACTGATTTGTATAAATAGGTCTTCATAATTTCCGGTATCAGATAATAAAATGTAGGCCCCTGTCCGGGCCGGGCCCCTGGACCAGTTTTAGCAAAATGGAGGTCAAACTCGTGCATTTCATGGCGTAACGTTTGTGTCATCCAGGTTGAACTGTGTCGGGGTTTGCCCGCCTCGAACAATTGTTGTTCAAGAGTTTGTCTTACAGATACAGTGTTCTATCTATTTTGTTCCAGCGTGAGAGACAGAGAGAGAAAGAGAGACAGAGAGAGAGAAAGAGAGACAGAAAGAGTGAGAGAGAGAGAGAGAGAGAGAGTGTGTGTGTGTGTGTGTGTGTGTGTGTGTGTGTGTGTGTGTGTGTGTGTGTGTGTGTGTGTGTGTGTGTGTTGGGGAAACATTATTTTGATTCATTTTAAGTAGTCTTTATGAAGAAAAAATTAACCAGAGGATTATAGTAAATATAAATTAAGTTAGGTAGGCTATACTTCTGACGTACTTATTATGTTCTTATTCACATTGCAAAATATGTGTAGATTGTGAGATAATTTCGAAAAACCAGGTCTCAGGCGTATCGCAAACGGACAATAAACACGCATACACTTGTGTATCTCGTCAAAGGCCGTGAGGGCGTAAACCTCGAACCATATAACCCTTATCTTGTCTTTGAGAGGCGAAATATTGAGCCTCTGGGACATAAGGCATTCTCTCTTTTCTACGTTTGACCATGTGCAAGAACACAAGATTTCAAATGTTTGTATATATTTACTATTACACAGTAAAAATAATCGCAGAAATACCCTGTTGAATAAGTATCTGCCATTAGCCCTTTCTCCATATAGTATCAAACGCTTTTGTTTTATAATCAACAAATTCTTGATTTGGAATATATCTGTCAACGACCGTAGAAAAATACCGCATGATCTATAGTAGAATGTGAAGATCTGAAACCGGCTTGATTTTCAAACAACAGAGTTTTCATCAAGGAGTTCATTGATTCTTTTATTCAGAATACTTAACAATAAATAACCCAGACAACTCAATAAAGTTAATAACTGATCAGACTTCACTGTTGAAATATGTGATTGGAAGTGAGTATGTGTGTACATTCATCGGTTAAATACTTAAAACCGTGTATATTTGTACTGAGAGCTGTATTTGTTACTGGCCGTTAAGTTTGTCTTCCCCATTCTCAGTTTGACGATTACTGCATGATACATCGGGGCTCCAAGAACGTGTCTGCAATTCATTGACGCACCAACTGAAGTAAAGACAGATTTGCGTAATATGTTTTGATTGATGATTATGTTTTGATGGTTTCAGTGGTTGAGTGCAAAGCAACAATTGCAGAGACTGTAATTTTGCTCGTGCTATTACATTAAAACCTTTTTTAACTGGGCTTTTCTGAAAAAAATGTGCTGCCATTTTAGTGTCATGATTTATTTTGGCTTATTGCACTACAGGGAATCCGGGTTAGTTTCATACACAATGTATACTGTGCGAAAGGCCGGTGTACCAGGACTTCAAAAACAAGTTTTATTTTCACATTTTGCTAGGGATGCTCATGTGATTTGCTTCTTACCGGTGACACCCTTCCCGGAAGACGATATTTTTTTTAATTTGGTCATAAATACGAAGCTCGGTAATATAGTTGGTGGTAATGCAGACAACATTACGCAAAGCTCATCGTAAACTTTCTTTTAAAGCCATATTATTGCACATTTACTGGTTCTGAAGATTACAATGGTTGAGCAAAAAGACACTTAGCATGTCATCGCTTTCAGTAAATTCTACGAAATTGTGGAATTTTCTTTTGCTTTGGCCTTCTTTGTTCGGTTGAAAGTTTTATCTTGCATACTGCTACACTTGCTGCACACACTAAATCCACTTTGGGTGGCATACGATCCTTACTATTTCATGCACATGTCGTCATACCGCGTCATTTTCCGGGAATAGGATATGGCGGAAGACTGGGTGGCCGAGTGGTAACTTGCGCTCGGAAGCGAGAGGTTGCGAGTTCGACCCTGGGTCAGGGCGTTAGCAATTTTCTCCCCCCTTTCCTAACCTAGGTGGTGGGTTCAAGTGCTAGTCTTTCGGATGAGACGAAAAACCGAGGTCCCTTCGTGTACACTACATTGAGGTATGCACGTTAAAGATCCCACGATTGACAAAAGGGTCTTTCCTGGCAAAATTGTATGGGCATAGATAAAAATGTCCACCAAAATACCCGTGTGACTTGGAATAATAGGCCGTGAAAAGTAGGATATGCGCCGAAATGGCTGCGATCTGCCGCTGGTCGATGTGAATGCCGTATTGTGTAAAAAGATTCCATCTCACACGGCATAAATAAATCCCTGCGCCTTGAATATGTGCGCGATATAAATTGCATAAAATAAAAAAAATAAAAAAAATAAAAATCCCTGCGCTTAGAACTGTACCCACGGAATACGCGCGATATAAGCCTCACATTGATTTATAGACGAACGGCGTGCATGTGTATTTTAAGTCACAAACAAGCGAAACAATGAATAAATTATGAAACTATAAGTGTATAATCTGATTATCATTATCAGTTATGTCAGTTCGTCTATAAATACACTTCCGCAATTTCCTATCCTTGTCTCTTAAAAAAGGTTTCCAGATTTTCCCGGAAAATGACGCGGTATGACATGTACATGAAATAGTAAAGACAGGGGCGGACGAGGGGGGGGGGGGGGGGGGGGGGGTCACAGGGTGCACGTGCACCCCCCCTCCAGCAAATTTTTTTTTTTTAAATTGGAAAGCTGATTCTATGACCATTTCTAAGTTCAAATGGCACCAGATGGCACCATTTTGCTTCTTTGGGCGAAAACATTTTTCCGGGGGGGGGCATGCCCTCGGACCCCCTAGCAAATTCGGGCGCTTCGCGCCCATCACATTCACTTTCGATTCAAAGTGCACCCCCCTTACCTAGCAACTGATCCGCCCCTGAAGGATCGTATATAATGCCACCCAAATCCACTTGGAGTCGACTCAATATCCTGGTTTTGTCAGGGCGCAACGCACAGCACGGTCACCCATGGTCATTTTTTTTATTGATAATCTGGGTCTCTTTTCACAAAATCTGTTTAAAAAATATGCTTCCCTATTTTACAAGCTTATATTTTATAATTGCTCCATTCGAAGTTGTCAAAAAAACACGTTTGTTTCAATAAACCCTTTTTTTTTGCAACAAGGGAAATAACTGCTTACGTTCAACAGGCCATTTGATACATCCATGAACACTACATAATTAGTATATATGTACAGTACGTTTATACACATGTTCCACAAACCAGTAATCAAGTTCATGCAAGACGAAAGACTCAGGTGGTCCTTGTCAAATACATCGACCTGAGTTGCTGCTGTTCTTTATCTCTGTAATACATCTGTAAACCTGTCCACCACATTTGTGGAATTAGATCTTTGTCACGCTCGGATTGGAATGTATCTATCACACTTTGTTAGAACCCGGACAAAAGAACGTGGTTTCAAAATGGACACGTGCGCATGAAAAGCAGCAACAACACAGTCGTAATTGTAATTGTCACAACACCGACCGTACAGCAAAACAAACACTTACACAAGCCTTGTTCACCACTTGGTGACCACTCGTTTTTCTGAGGTGTGACTGGCGCGACTGGGGGCGTTGGTAGCGTTGGTCTGTCGGCCCGACAGCGGCCCCGCGTCGCCCACACGACCCAGACCCTCCTTCTTTGTGTGCCAACGGTCGATGCGGCGTCGGTAGTCCGGAGTGATTTCAAACTCGTAGGATTCCTTTGTCACTGGAAATAGAAAGTAACTTTAGATAAGAGGGATGTGCGGAGAGTTTGTGTCACAAAACAGTGCCAATAGGTGGAGAAAGTTGTTTTTAAGTTCATAAAATGAATCCATTTGCCAATGAACAACCTTCTTAACATATTTATTATTCCCCCCCCCTCTCTCTCTCTCTCTCTCTCTCTCTCTCTCTCTCTCTCTCTCTCTCTCTCTCTCTCTTTCCCTCCTCATCCACTTAATTACCAGGATCGTAGTATCTGCCCTGGAGAGTCCTCTGCAGGTTTCGAGGTCCCTCTTTCTCTCTCTCTCCCCTCCTCACTTTCTCCTTCTCTCTCACCCCCATCCCCTTCCCTCTTTATCTCCCCTTCCAACCCCGATCTCTCTCTCTCTTCCTGCTCCCCAACTTACCCGGATCGTAGTATTTGCCCCGGAAAGTCCTGTGCAGGGTGCGAGGTTTGAACCTGACCGGGGTCTGTTCCCTGGACCCCTGGGCGGAAGTAGGGGTGATGGGGGGCAGGGAGGGGGTCCTGACGGGGGTCTTGGCCGCTGTACTCACACGGCTCGCGTGCACGGAGGGTTCTGGCGTGAAGCCGATTCTGGGGAGGATGGCCACGAGGGCGGAGGAGGGCTTGGGGGCGGTGGTGAAGGGCTTGACTGACTCCTCGCGAGCTCTGGACAAGAGTTGGCCCTTGCTGTCGTACATCCTGGAAGGAAGCGACTCCGCGTCCTCGAAGAGGTACCGGTAGTAGTCGCCGTTCTCATCGTAGTACCCTTCTCTCTCCAGCTCCTCTTCGTCTTCCTGAGGAAGCTCTTCCTCGTCGTAGCCTTCCTCGTCATACTCCCCTTCTTCCTGGTACTCCCCCTCCCCTTCCTCGTACTCCCCTTCTTCGTCATATTCTCCTCCTCCTTCTTCGTCATACTCGTCCTCAATCACGTCGTCTTTCCTCTTCTTATCCTCGTCTGCCTCGACGAAGACGAAGCTCGGGTATCCCCAGACGAACCCCTTGTTGGGCATGAGGCGGTCAGCCAGCTTGGGTCGCACTATGGCCTCGTGGCGGGCGTCCCAGTTATCGTCAAAGCGGTACACGCCCAGGTGGGCGTAGCCTTGTAACGACTGAAATCCAAACACAGATAGAACGCTAACGTTCAAAGAAAAACGGGGATAAGTCTTTGGTTATACAGAAGAAAAAAAAATCAGTAGAAAATGTTTTATCAACAGTACGTCGACTAGTGGGGTGGGGTGGGGTGGGGTGGGGTGGGGTGGGGGGGGTGGGGGGGGGGGGGGGGGGGGGGGGGGGGCGGGGGCCTTCTGTATTTTGAGCGAATGGGACAGCAGGTATCCCTCAGATTTAAACAAAACCCAAAACATATGACAAAGCCAGCCAAAGATGAGAGTATTCAGCTCTAACAAAATGAATAGAGACAGAGAGAGTCAATTTGACTTTTTGCTTTGTGCATGTTTACCCCATAGTCACTCAAATCTGTCGTCCCCCCCCCCCCCCCAAAAAAAAAAAACCAAAAAAACAAACAAACCACACAACTAAAATCAAAAAGTTAGAAGCATTTAGAAAAAGACAGTTATCAGCGTAGATAAAGCTTCACAAAGACTCTGACCTCATGTTTGCAGTCGATCTGTTCGTAGATCATGGATGGGATGTTTCGACTGCTACGAGAGGGGAAACAACTGCAGCCTTCCGGTCCCGTGTCGATCGTAACTCGCGGCTCGTCAGGCTCTCGCACATAATGCTGGTACGGTCTGTACTGAAACTTACTGTAGTCAAACTCCTCCTCCTCCTCCTCCACTACTTCCTCTTCCCCTTCCTCTTCCCCTTCCTCGTCTTCCTCGTCGTCATCGTATTCCTCTCCTTCCTGCTCGTCTTCGGGGTTTTGGTCTCCTACGATGATCTGTCCGTCCGATCCTACAGTCACCAGGACAGGGTCTCTTGCTGGCTTCTTCTGTGAGGCGCGTGTTCCTTGGCTAGTGCCTGCCTTGCTTGCTGCCTTGCTAGCCCCTGGAGCCTTGCTTCCGGCTCTGAAAGCAGGGAGAGGTTTCGTTGGAGGTTTTAGTTCGTGTAAATGTGGAGGGTCGGCCGAGACTTTGTTCTACCATGAAGAGTAACACTACTGTGATAGAAGCGTAGCAGTCACATAGTGTTAATGCAATTTATAGTCTTTAGTATGTCACCTTGTCAGTGAGAAATGTTGTTGATTGTGCTAGTTAAATTAGTCTCTGATTTAGTATCAGTGGTATTAGGACATTTTGTCAACCCATTGTCCCATGCGCTAACCACTCAAAATAATGGCATTTTTCTCCTGGGCTATAGAATTGTTCTTTCTTTTTTAAATGACCTATCCTGCTATGAAAGTGCAGAATGTCACACGTCACTGCCTGAGGTTGACAACATGATGAAAGTGAAATTAAGCGTTCCGTTGACAGCAAGGTAGACAAGGACAAGAAAATACGCAACAAAAACTTGAGAAGATGTTTTGCTAAGATTTTCGACTGACCTGGTACCCCCATTCTGTGCGCGTGAGGCCGCGGGGAGGGCCTGGGAGGGCTGACCACGTGACGGGGAGGGTGCCTGCAGGGCGGTTGGCTGACGGCTGTTCTTCTTGGACGTCGGCCCCGGGGCGGCTAACGGCTGCACTGACCTCTTGGTGCCTGGGCGCGTGCCCGTCGCCATGCTGACGTCACTGGCTGACTAGGGTGATAAAATAACAAAAATGAGCTTTCGACATGGTGGCTTTATTTTATAATTGTTCGTTTCTTTTAGACTGCAAATTGTCTGTGATATAATTATTTCCGGTGTATTTTCCAACTATGGTTTGTGCGGCCAAGCGTAAGCGTTGTATAATATTTTTTGTAGTATGTTTAAGAATTATCTTGTACCAAAAATGACGATAAAACAACGGCAGTGCAGACTTTTATTTGTTGAGTGCAAAGAAATCAGCTAATTCCAGTAACTTACCTGTGTGTCTCAGTTAAAACTCCAAAGAAGCACTCCAAACTTACACCGACCCAAACCGAGCAGCGAAAATACCGTCACTTTACCATTTTTAAATGTGGCTTTGCCTTCCCTTCGAAGGCAAATACCAATAGGGTACTAGCAGAGCTCTCACAACAAGCTGTGTATACACATAACGTGAATGTCTTCTTCCGGCCCAGGAATACCCGTACAGGGTCAGAGGACTTAGCAAAACACAAGAAAGGTGTACAGTAGCACCCCGTCTAATCTCTAAGCCGATGATTAACTCAAGTACAATACCGTCTGAGTATTCTGCTCTTGCCATTGGAAAAAGTATAATGAATGGTACAGTGATAACACGTGAACTTGAGGACGCGGGGACATGTACTCTTGATTTCAGTAGTGGTTTGAGTGAAGCAAGAGTTTATTGGAGACAATTCAATGCCAAGGAATAATGTTATTATAAAGACACG
>NC_090261.1:3351266-3353766 GCF_037325665.1 Littorina saxatilis | reverse complement strand
GCAGACAGCTCCATCATTGATGTCAGCGTGATATATTGTGTAAAAAATTCCATCTCACACGGCAGAAATTAATATGTAAAGCGCTTAGAGAACGTCAAGCGCTATATAAATCTCCCATTTAAATAAATTGACTTATTAAAATACTTCGCAGGAAAGACTATTTAGCATATGTGTTGAATGCGTATTAATGTTATATTGCAATAAACTATGACTAATAACTCTTCTTCTACTTCTTTGTTCTCCCAAGTACACTCGTGTTTTTGTTTGCACGAGTGTTTTTTTCTCCCGTGTATGACCAATTTTACCCCGCCATTTAAGCAGCCATACGCCGATTTCGGGAGAACAGATAACAAGTATAACGTACGACTGTTTCACATGCTAGTGTACTTTATATCCTATAATGTGAACCCTGCCCCAAAAAGAGCAACCAACCTAAAACCAAATGTAGCTTCCGCCCTGATCGCAACAACGGCCATGGTCACTGTGTTCGTGGTGCGACAAGTCCAGGAAATGTTTCTTAAACCTGTGCTCCGTGTTCATAGACCTGACGAAAGCATTTGACACTGTCAATTGAGAAGCTTTGTGGAACATCCCCGTGAAACTGGACTGGACAAGTTCTCTCAAATGGTGGATGCACAAACTCCTTCCTTATCTCCAGCGGAGTGAAACAGTGCTGTGAAATCACCTCCGTAGCAGGGGCGGATCAGTTCATTTTATGGGGGGGGGGGGGGGGGTTTCCAAAAGTATATTGTGAAGATATGGGTGTGAAGGCGCGAAGCGCCGAGCCGACGGCGCAAAGCGCCTAGCTTGCTAGGGGGGTCCGGGGGCATACACCCCCGAAAAATTTTGAAAAAAAGGATGCAAAATGGTGCAATCTGGTGCATTCTGAGGATGATCATTACCAGTTTCAGGCAGCAGATTTTTTCACTGATTATAACCCCAAACAACAACAACCCCAAAAAACACAATTTTTTTTTTTTTTGGCTGGGGGGGGGGGGGGGGGGGGGTCCGGAAACCCCAGAAATCCCCCCCCTCGTCCGCCCCTGCGTAGTGTTCTACTTGTTGTTCACGCAGACACTACTGCACAGTGTGAGAGAGCTAGACTAGGGTGTGTACTTGAAGAACCGTTCCGATGGATCTCTGTCTGGTCCCCACCGTCTCTCCGCTCAAACCAAGACCGTGGGGAACCTCGTCATTGAAGCCCGTGTCCCGCATGAACGTCCCTTGATGTCAGAAAGTCATCTTCAGGTCAAGGTCGACCGCTTTGCACAAGCGCCAAGGCTCTTCGAATAAACAATCAGCCTAGGAAAACTGAACATTTGGTTTAGAATTTAAACGTTCCAGCACCTTACCCTTCTTGTTTTTTGATTCTTGATTTTCGATTTTGGAAAATCTGTAATTTTGGATTTTAAGATCTCACAACCGCCTTTATCCACATGTGATCGCTGTGCATGATCTCGAACTTCTACTAGACAGAGTTGAAATCCACGAAGTGGTGGACAGTGCTGGCTCAACACGTGTTAATTCGATGTTGCTGAAGGCTTAACTGGCCATGTCATCATGAGAATGGACGACAGTCGCACACCCAGACAGGCGATGGACGGTCAGCTTAACACCCGTTCACACACCTCTGCGAATTTACGAAGACCAAGCCGATCACCCCGATCATCCCCGATCTGAAAAGTTATCAAAATAAGTTTGGGGAGAGCGTCCAGCTTCCCGACCTAGGAGATCCAACCCCAACCAAACCACGCTCATGGAGATCCTCCCACGACTGGCCACGCTCTTGGCCACTTTTTGATTAACAGAGCTCACGCCGACATGCCCCGGTCTCCCCTACACTAAACCAACAGCTAACCATCTGATAACATAGACACCCTGATTGAGCCAATAACTCTCAGTCCCGGGCAACAAACAAAAAGGCACAGCACACGGAAGAGCAACATTGATTGCTTTGATACTTCGATTGCGACAGAAGCGCTAGAGACAATGAAGATCGTTGCTACGTGTTCCTTTCTATGGCTGGCCGTCGCGACAAGACTGACTGCGGGACAGAGCGTGCAGCCATCAACACAAACTCCGCGTGGAGAACAACAAGGGGTGGACGAGGTGCCACAGGCCCAGGGCAGGTATGTGAGAGTTGAGCTTAATTTAACCTTAGACTAGTTTTGTATCTGAGACCAAGTTGTCTATATTCGGACATGTATTGGTAATACGCTAAGGATCGGTTCTGATATTTTGAATTAAAAAGCCCAATTCGGCTGTCTTTTGACTCGCCGGCGACGATGACGACGATCACGATGACGACGATGATGATGATGATGATGATGATGATTGATGATGGTGATGATGATGGTGGTGGTGCATCGGGTGGATGATGATAATGATGATGATGATGATGATGATGATGATGATGATGATGATGATGATGCTGATGATGATGATGATGATGATGATGATGATGATGATGATGACTGTGTGTTTAACAAGAGAGCATTTC
>NC_090261.1:3343766-3346266 GCF_037325665.1 Littorina saxatilis | reverse complement strand
AAGGATTTTTTTTAATTTTTTTTTTTTATTTTTTTAATTTTTTTTAAACATATTTAGAGCTTTTCGTAATGTGTTATTGATATATATTAAGCAGATTCGCGATCGTCGATGATGATTTTTCATGGGGTTGTGTAATTTTTAGATTACAAAGAAATTGTACGTTATGTAAGACAGTTTCAAGCGAGCTATCTTTCGCAGATGTATTTACTGTGCAAACAACTCTAAATATGACAAAAGTGTCATGTGATAATCAACTTTGTCACGTGATCATAACAAAATGGCTACGGAGGGGACTTTTTCCGTAACCAGTCAGTTGGGAGTGATGCAACAATATCACGGTCTCCTTCCACAGCAGTCCAAAAATGTCGGCTTGTTTTGACCTTAGAACGATGTCTTTATCATATCTGTGAAGAACAGAACGGAGATCACTGTCGAAGTGAGACATTCGGAAATCGATTTCGTCTTTAATAATAAAAAAAAACATTAGCGAAAAACATACGGGAGATAACTCTGTATTCTTGTTTTGATAGATTTCGGCTTTTAGCTTCGCTTCTTTCCCCTTCCTCCGCGTAGTAATTATTCATCCTGTCAGAGAGACTTAAGCGATGACATGGACCGATGATTATCAGAATGCCCTCTGGCCACATTTGCTCTCACTGTCAATCCAAGAGGGTATTTTGAGTGATCACTTGAAGGGATCCTGAGTGTGTTGTTGTTGAGGTGTAGCGGAGGCCCGTGCAAGTACCACAGTCAGTGTTGTTGCCGGTTCAGGTGTAGCGGAGGCCCGTACAGGTACCACAGTCAGTGTTGTTGTTGAGGTGTAGCGGAGGCCCGTGCAGGTACCACAGTCAGGGTTGTTGTTGAGGTGTAGCGGAGGCCCGTGCAAGTACCACAGTCAGTGTTGTTGTTGAGGTGTAGCGGAGGCCCGTGCAGGTACCACAGTCAGTGTTGTTGTTGGGGTGTAGCGGAGGCCCGTACAGGTACCACAGTCAGTGTTGTTGTTCAGGTGTAACGGAGGCCTGTGCAGGTACCACAGTCAGTGTTGTTGTTCAGGTGTAACGGAGGCCCGTGCAGGTACCACAGTCAGTGTTGTTGTTGAGGTGTATCGGAGGCCCGTGCAGGTACCACAGTCAGTGTTGTTGTTCAGGTGTAGCGAAGGCCCGTACAGGTACCACAGTCAGTGTTGTTGTTCAGGTGTAGCGGAGGCCCGTACAGGTACCACAGTCAGTGTTGTTGTTCAGGTGTAACGGAGGCCCGTACAGGTACCACAGTCAGTGTTGTTGTTCAGGTGTAACGGAGGCCCGTGCAGGTACCACAGTCAGTGTTGTTGTTCAGGTGTAACGGAGGCCCGTACAGGTACCACAGTCAGTGTTGTTGTTCAGGTGTAACGGAGGCCCGTGCAGGTACCACAGTCAGTGTTGTTGTTCAGGTGTAGCGGAGGCCCGTGCAGGTACCACAGTCAGTGTTGTTGAGGTGTAGCGGAGGCCCGTGCAGGTACCACAGTCAGTGTTGTTGTTGAGGTGTAGCGGAGCCCCGTACAGGTACCACAGTCAGTGTTGTTGTTCAGGTGTAGCGGAGGCCCGTACAGGTACCACAGTCAGTGTTGTTGTTCAGGTGTAACGGAGGCCCGTGCAGGTACCACAGTCAGTGTTGTTGTTCAGGTGTAACGGAGGCCCGTACAGGTACCACAGTCAGTGTTGTTGTTCAGGTGTAACGGAGGCCCGTGCAGGTACCACAGTCAGTGTTGTTGTTCAGGTGTAACGGAGGCCCGTGCAGGTACCACAGTCAGTGTTGTTGTTCAGGTGTAACGGAGGCCCGTACAGGTACCACAGTCAGTGTTGTTGTTCAGGTGTAGCGGAGGCCCGTGCAGGTACCACAGTCAGTGTTGTTGTTCAGGTGTAACGGAGGCCCGTACAGGTACCACAGTCAGTGTTGTTGTTCAGGTGTAACGGAGGCCCGTGCAGGTACCACAGTCAGTGTTGTTGAGGTGTAGCGGAGGCCCGTGCAGGTACCACAGTCAGTGTTGTTGATCAGGTGTATCGGAGGCCCGTGCAGGTACCACAGTCAGTGTTGTTGTTGAGGTGTATCGGAGGCCCGTGCAGGTACCACAGTCAGTGTTGTTGTTGAGGTGTAACGGAGGCCCGTGCAGGTACCACAGTCAGTGTTGTTGTTCAGGTGTAGCGGAGGCCCGTGCAGGTACCACAGTCAGTGTTGTTGAGGTGTAGCGGAGGCCCGTACAGGTACCACAGTCAGTGTTGTTGTTCAGGTGTAGCGGAGGCCCGTGCAGGTACCACAGTCAGTGTTGTTGAGGTGTAGCGGAGGCCCGTACAGGTACCACAGTCAGTGTTGTTGTTCAGGTGTAACGGAGGCCCGTGCAGGTACCACAGTCAGTGTTGTTGTTCAGGTGTAGCGGAAGCCCGTGCAGGTACCACAGTCAGTGTTGTTGAGGTGTAGCGGAGGCCCGTACAGGTACCACAGTCAGTGTTGTTGTTCGGGTTTA
>NC_090261.1:3271266-3338766 GCF_037325665.1 Littorina saxatilis | reverse complement strand
ATGCTGTTGCTGTGTTTGAGATGTTGGTGTTCGAGGTTGTTTTGAATGGTAAATAATGGTTACTATTTGGTATCTGCTCTTGTGGTTGTTCGTTGGTGATGATGAATGTGTGTTGGCAACGTTTTTTTCTGTTAAGTTGTGTTTTTCTGTGGTTGCTTGGATGGTGTTGCAGTTGGTAGTGGGTTCTTGTGTGTTTAGTACTCATTTAGTGGTGGGTTAATGTCGTATTTGTTGTCGATGCTAGAGGCAAGACACACACTGTAACGGAAACATACACATGCCAACTGCAACACACTTAAAAATCTGCTTTCTTT
Organism: Littorina saxatilis; assembly: GCF_037325665.1. NCBI lineage: Eukaryota > Metazoa > Mollusca > Gastropoda > Littorinimorpha > Littorinidae > Littorina > Littorina saxatilis. The sequence continues at coordinate 3,338,452 of NC_090261.1, read as the reverse complement.
TTTTTAATTGCATGCTCTTTCCTGAAATTGTATTAACAAATAAATTTAATGAGCAAAATCTCACACACAGCCACATCAAAGGCAGCATGAATCAGAAACAAGTTCTTTTTCTTACACACAGTACATGCATAGGCACACAGAAACACACATTTTTCTGATGTTAAAAATATTCAGGGTAATGATAATTGTTCGCTACTAATCTGGACCTGATATTTGACTTTGGTCTACCATGCTTTGGTCATGTATTGAGATCCTGAAACCTTGAAATAGGGTGAAGTTACAAAAGATTTGGCGCCATGATCATTGAATGAATAGTTTCCATTTCTGAACCCAAACTTGACCCTAATGACCTTGACATGTAACAAGCCATGTACAGGCATGGGAATTTAACAAAGTAAAAAAGGCTAAAAATTTGTAAGGAATTGCAAAGTCGACGGCATGTAGCGCCTAGCCTTTCTAGAGGGGTACTGGTAGCTCCTAGCCTTTCTGGAGGGGTACTGGGAGAAGCACCCCCCCCCCCCCCCCCCGAATTTGTTTCCTCCAAAGAACCCGAATGGTGCAATTTGGTGTCACCTGAGCTCCAAGTTTGCCATTTAATTCAGTTTTTAGAACCCTTTTTGCCTCCCCCACTTATTTTTTCAGCAGACACTTTCGCTTTTTCGGCCGAAAAAAAAACCAAAACAAAAACGGCGGAAATTTGCCTTTCGGCGGACAATTCCCATGCCTGCATGTAAACCAATATCATGTCAGGAGATCCGCAAACTTTAAAAGTGCCTGTAGTTCCAACGATAAGACAAAGCATTCCTGCACTTGGACACATACCAACAATCTTCACCCTGGTTGGTCTAGGAGAAAAAGTAATATTGTGTTATCTAAAACATGCAATATCAGCGATAAAATACATTATGATAAAAAAAATAATGGCACATATTTGATTGCATTACATTGCAAAAACAGAAATAAGCAGAAATAAACGCAACAGTTTCATGGCAATAACAACTAACATATCTTCATGGTATGACTATGAAGCAATAAAATGACAGGAAGAAAATAGAACCATTATGAATTATAATGTCCATAATTTGTTTACCTACTCCTATCCTACGCACAACAATCACAAGACTTTAACTGCAGGGCGTCAACCACATGCTCATCTTCCTCTGCACAATACTTTACATCAACACCTTGATTACTCCAGCAGTTCCATATTTCTGTTTTTAGCTCAGCTACTACTTCTGTCAAAAGTATATTTCTGAAAGCTAAGACAATTCACAACAAGTCGCGTAAGGCGAAAATATAACATTTAGTCAAGTAGCTGTCGAACTCACAGAATGAAACTGAACGCAATGCCATTTTTCAGCAAGACCGTATACTCGTAGCATCGTCAGTCCACCGCTCATGGCAAAGGCAGTGAAATTGACAAGAAGAGCGGGGTAGTAGTTGCGCTAAGAAGGATAGCACGCTTTTCTGTACCTCTCTTTGTTTTAACTTTCTGAGCGTGTTTTTAATCCAAACATATCATATCTATATGGTTTTGGAATCAGGAACCGACAAGGAATAAGCTGAAAGTGTTTTTAAATTGATTTCGACAATTTAATTTTGATAATAATTTTTATATATTTAATTTTCAGAGCTTGTTTTTAATCCAAATATAACATATTTATATGTTTTTGGAATCAAAAAATGATGGAGAATAAGATGAACGTAAATGTGGATCGTTTTATAAATTTTTATTTTTTTTAACAATTTTGAGATTTTTAATGACCAAAGTCATTAATTAATTTTTAAGCCACCAAGCTGAAATGCAATACCGAAGTCCGGGCTTCGTCGAAGATTCCTTGACCAAAATTTCAACCAATCTGGTTGAAAAATGAGGGCGTGACAGTGCCGCCTCAACTTTCACGAAAAGCCGGATATGACGTCATCAAAGACATTTATCATAAAAATAAAAAAAACGTTCGGGGATTTCATACCCAGGAACTCTCATGTCAAATTTCATAAAGATCGGTCCAGTAGTTTAGTCTGAATCGCTCTACACACACACACAGACAGACACACACACGCACGCACATACACCACGACCCTCGTCTCGATTCCCCCCTCTACGTTAAAACATTTAGTCAAAACTTGACTAAATGTAAAAAGCAACATGTAGGTTTAAAAAAATAACATTTAAAAAAAAGGTGGTAACCAAATGCACACCCACCATCGTCTTTTACTTCAGTTGTCAGTTCTAACATGATGTTATGACAGTATTAGTGCACTAGGGATAACTTGATTTTATTCAGCTACGCGCATGTAGAATACAGGGCACGGGCGATTGTTTTGATTTCTAACATTTACAAGCGTATTTCTGTTTTTTTCCCACAATTTCAACAGACAAACCAAGTGTAAAATGAACAAATCCAAAAATAAAGAGACTGCCAACATTCCCAAATTCAGAATAAAAAAACAAGAAATTAAGTTGTCCGAATGTTTGTTACATACAAAAAAACAGTAACAAACACAGATATTTTGACCCAACGGTCTTTAAAGTGAACAAATACTAATCAATCATAAAAGGAATGTCTGCGGCTTGGGGAGAAACAAACGTTCCACCAACTTACCTTTTTTGTATAATTCAAGCGAAAACATGGACAGACAATTTATCATAATGAAGTGAAATTAATGCAGAAATGATCCTTTTCGGGGGGAAAACATTATTTGTTTGTTTGTTTGTTTGCTTAACGCCCAGCCGACCACGAAGGGCCATATCAGGGCGGTGCTGCTTTGACATTTAAACGTGCGCCACACACAAGACAGAAGTCGCAGCACAGGCTTCATGTCTCACCCAGTCACATTATTCTGACACCGGACCAACCAGTCCTAGCACTAACCCCATAATGCCAGACGCCAGGCGGAGCAGCCACTAGATTGCCAATTTTAAAGTCTTAGGTATGACCCGGCCATGGGTTCGAACCCACGACCTCCCGATCACGGGGCGGACGCCTTACCACTAGGCCAACCGTGCCGGTTGGGGAAAACATTAACTTATGCCAAAGAGTAAAGAAACTGATTATATAAAATTTGAAAGGCAATATCTTAAAAATTCATCATATTTCTATGATCTGCTGGAATATGGTTATTCTGAATGAGGCAACACTGCTTACCCAAACTTTAACGAAAGGATCTTAAAAGAAAGTGTTTAATAACACTAAAGTAAATGGATCCCAATGACATTCAGGTTCAAGAAAACAAAATAGAGAACATACACAGAAACCAAAGTGACTCTTTTGGAGAAATTGAGCATTTACTCACAGGAAAACATGCTTTGTATACATACTCTTTGCTTTGTATACATACTCTTTGCTTTGTATACATACTCTTCACTTGTACAGTTTGAAAAAAGGATGCTTAACATTAGAGCTTGAGTGTAATATTTTTTTGTGTTGATCAGTTACACAAAAAACTTGACAGATGTGTAACTGTAAGAAGATATTCGCAGCTGTAATTATTTGTTGTGTGAATTCTCAAGGAAGTACACAGAAATAAGACAAATGAAGCAACAACATTTAATAAGGGTCAACCACATTTTGGGAGGTAATTAAACCCTAGCAGTGCAAAAAGTTTCAAAGATCTAGCTTCAAAAATGTCTCAGATAACCTCAAGAGTAAGTTTCTTAAGCTTTTTTTATTTTATTTTTCATGTTATTGAGTTTGTGTCTTATTTCTGTGTACTTCCTTCGTTGAAGTACACCTTGGGACACTATCGCAGACTCGATTGCCTGCTTTGAGCAAGTTCCAGCCTCCACCATGTTTTGCAGAATGGCTTCTTCATCCTCTGTCCATTTTCTTTTTGCACCTGAAACATACATAACCATACTGCTATCAAAAATAAAATGTCTTTGGAAGCTATATAAAACCATTCAGTCAATATGTTAGCCTCAAACAAAAGCAGAAATACTGCAAACCCTGGATCCATTAACTACCCAAACTAGAAATCTCTGGCTTGCCAAAACCTATACACTGAGACAGGTTCATTAAAAGAAATATGTAGAGGTTACATGCGGATCATGAAAAATGCCAGCTTCAGCCAGCTTTTTCATCACCGCAAACCAAGACCAATATTTTTACAACAAAGCAAGAGTTACCTCCCTTAGCTTCTCGAAATTTCTGGAACTGTCCAGTTAATTTTCTTTCTTCCCCTTATAGGAGCCATAGAGAGTCTCTAATATGCCTGGCATAGTGTGCTTGCTGCAAGGGAACAGTAGGCACTGAACTGGCCTTGCACTATATAGGCTGTATTCAATAAAGGGGAGGTCCATAATCTGAGAAAGGAAACAATGAATCAAGAAACTAAAACCCAGGTGCACATCTGCGGGTCCTAGGCAGTGTGCATGCACAACATCTTGTTCCTGCCTCTTGCCAATTTTATCAGTGACCAAATCTGTTTTATTCCAAACCTTATTTACCGCCCTGATATGGCCCTTCGTGGTCGGCTGGGCGTTAAGCAAACAAACAAACAAAAAACAAAAAAACTTATTTGATTGAATTACCTTTTGACTTGATGTCTGTTTCTGTTAGTTTCATGACACTCTTCATTTCCTCTGGTGTTACCTCCCGAAGGATGGAGGATGATGATTGTTCCAATGGAGTTAAAAGGCAACGCACAGCAAACTTCTGTATATGCAAAGAAAGCAACACAATTAAAGGCACAGTACACCTCCCGTAAACCATCACAGATACTGTCAGGCTTTTACAAACAGTACAAACACCCTTTCATTTAAACTTGCTGGCACCTTGAAATTTGAACCGGTTCCTCCCCCCCCCCTCCCCCCTCTCCTCCCCTCCCCCAAAAATTCTGTCAGTGAATTTTTTTCTTTTATCCGTCTGTAAAGCGGGAGGTGGGGAGATTTTTCCTCTTCTTCTTTATATATTTATCTTTAAAACAAACAAACAATTTTATTTGTTCATCCTCTATTTTTGCATGGCTCTCTTCTTTATGTATTTATCATTAATTTTTTTGTTTTTGTTTTGTTTCATCCTTTTTTTGCTTGTCCCGACGCTTCTCCCAGTATGCTCCCACGCCGCCCTGTCCCAGCGCTCACTGCAACATCCACACCTGAACATCGTTCCGCCGCCAGACTTTGTCGAATCAGTGAGCCCCCAGTGTTGGTCAGACACCTGGGCACCCTCACACATTTTACAGACACTCCAGGGAAGGATGTCAGACCGCTGTGGTAGGCTACCCTCGGAAGATGACACTGCACTGCTGCTGAGTCACTTGGACGGTGTTTAGTATGGTCCTGTTCCTGGCAAGGGACACAGGCACCGCTACCTACTAAGCCCTCTACTTACGACACTGACTTAAGTCGCGGAGCCAGACTGGGTGAGCGTCTCCTCAGAGAGCAGACCGCCACTGCGTCCCTCCGTCAACCCCCTTGGAGCATTCCAGGCTGGCAGCAGAATATTCAGGGATGGCTGGAACAGGAACACTGGGACCAAGGTCACCATGAGAGCCCTGAGCAGGAAGAGTCACAAGAATCGAGACAAGTTTTTTGGGTTTTTTCGCGCTTTCTGAGTCAATCGCATTCGTGAAGTGAATGACACTCGGCTGTGTGATCCCAACCTTCCCATTGGAACTTTAGCACTTCCACTCTGGGTAGGAGCTGACCAAAGCCAGAAAACCCCACGCACCCCTTATGGGATTCGAACCATGATCTCCCGGCCAGCAGTCCGATGCGCTAATCACTGCGCCACAGGGGGGAAGAGTTAATTGTTTAATTGTCACAGTATGCAACATGTCTTCCTTCTAACCATACTAAATGATATCGAGAGGATATCTGGAGCAGATATCCGTGAAGATAAATTGCCATTATTTAATACAAACCCCAGGTTGTAACCCCCCCCCCCCTCCGGCTAAACTACTCCGCCCCTGTAATCTGTGTTCCAAAGACAATGATTGTATGTATTGGTGTTCCCCTCTTGAGTCTTGTGCTTCAATGTTGCAGTGACTTTGGAAGAGCCAAAATAATAGCCAAACATTTTCCAAGATGTCCTAAAGCTTTCTGACAGTTTCGGCCAAATGTCCAATATGAAAATGTCTAGCAACACCCCTGCATATTTCTTGGGACTTGACCCTTGCAGGTAGGTGGACTGAAAGAAGTGTGTGGACAGGACAGAACCAATTCTGTCTGACACTTGTGTGACCTCACTTCTGACACTATTGTTGTCATCACCATGTTTAGTATTAGCTAAAGTTGCCATCCATCTAGCCAAGATTGTGACCAAATAAAACAATGACATCATAGCTTAATCAGGTCAAGAATTATATCCTTGATAGCTCAGTGTACATTTTCAGTGGTGAAAATCTTTTCCAACAAACGTGTTCATGCTAGGACTCTAAAATTTGATGAAAACAAGCTAAATTTGGGGTCATGTCTGCTGATTATCAACACCTACAATTGTGTGAAATTTTGAGGGTTCTGCTTCCAAAATAACTGAGGAAATATCAACATAAGTTTTCATGAACATGACCCTGCTTTGACCCCAAAATGTGACAGGGATAAACAGAACTAGGGTCATGTTGACAGATTATCAAACCCTTGAAGTGTGCAAAGTTTGAAAGCTCTAGCTTCAAAAACACCTGAGACCCCCCGTGACCCTAAATCTTCAGGAGGGTCTGTCACACTTGATTCAAGTCCGGACATTAACAAACCTTAGAAGTGTGCAAGGTTTCAAAGCTCTAGCTTCAAAAAAATCCGAGATAACCTCAACGTTAAGTTTTTATGAAATGAACATGACCCCAAAATTAGTTGAGGGTCAATCAAACTGGGGTCACTGCATGAGATCATCAAACTCTAAAAGTGTGCAAAGTTTCAAAGGTCTAGCTCAACGTTAAGTTTTTTGTCCACGTCCGGCCAGACATACATAGGAATCCTAATTCTCACCCATTTTCCATTGAATGATCTGAACTACAATTCAGTTACCTTGAAATGTGATCGAAGTCAACCAGATGTGGTCATGTCAGGTCGTGAAACCCTAGAAGTGTGCTAGATGCAAAGCTCTGGCTTCCACAAAAATCACACTAATGAAAAATATCTATATGCTGACCCAAACTTGTTGACGATGGCTCAGGGGTAAGATAAACCACCAAACAGGTGAGTGGTTTACGCGAGCTAAATAGCCATTCAAACAAATTGTGTCATTTAATGCTATTGCAAGAGTGTTTGATAACGTTAGAACAGCTTTTTTCATGAGAAGAATTAAATCATTCTGTAAACCATTTTAGACTGACTGGGGCTTTCATAACCTATCAAAAACAAAACAAAAAATCTAAACAACGAAGTGACTGTGGTAAGATGAACAAAGTTAAAAAAACAAAGGATTACTGTACTCACCGATACAAAGACGACACAAGACGATTACGAATTTTCGCTTCTGGAAGCTTCAGCAGGAAAAGAACACAAAAGACAACAAAAAGCAGACGCAACACGGAACGAACAGGGTTTGAATTTTTTTCTCTTTTCTTTCAAACCCTGTTTGTTCAGTGTTGCGTCTGCTTTTTGTTGTCTTTTGTGTTCTTTTCCTAATGAAGCTTCCAGAAGCGAAAATTCGTAATCGTCTTTGTATCGGTGAGTACAGTAATCCTTTGTTTTTTTAACTTTTTTCTATCCAAAATAAATTGTATCCAAAAAAGACAATGAGCCGCTCACAGCATACCCAACTACCAGTAAATGAAGCAACACATTTTGGTATTAACAAGAAATAATGTCATCATACAGCTCCAAGGCAGAATTTGGCCAAGCTTCCTCTCACTGAAATCGAAAATTTTAATGTAAATTTTCATTTGATTAATATACTTACCCAATTCATATAAAGCAATTTACTTCAGTTTAGTGCTAGGACGCTGAAAACTACGCTCACCCTGGTAAGGGGGAAAGTACCCTAAAAATAGAACAGCCTTGACCGTCACATAATGACGTCATGACAGGGATACCCCCCAGCATGCTCTGCGCACGCGTGCTCTCGCCGCCATCTTGTAATCATTCGCTCGAAGCGCCCCATTATAATTTTAGGGGAACTAAAGCGGGGTAGGCGGGAGGGACTTCAGTATATGAATTGGGTAAGTATATTAATCAAATGAAAATTTACATTAAAAATTTCGATTAAATTACATATCTTATCCCAATTCATATAAAGCAGATTGCTAATTAAGGTGGTGGGATGCTCACCTATGAACTAGGCAACAATTGCCCTGCTGCTACCATAGCTGGCAGAGCCGCGTACTGGAAACGTCGCGCAGGTAAAAGTTGATAAAAACATCCTCAGATCTCCAGTAGGCTGAATCGAGGACTTCGGACAATCTTCCCGATCGTAGCACAGCTAAGGAGGATGCCCAGGCTCTCGCCTCGTGTGTTCGAGCCGACGTTAGAGGGAGAACTGACTGCCCCCCCCCCCCCCCCCCTTTTCTTCCTGTGCCACCACTCATACGCCTGTTTAATCAGCGTTGAGATCCATTTAGAAAGAGTTACCTTGGATATGTCTTTATGCCTAGCCGTGTTCAGAGATATGAAAAGCAGCTTCTGCTGATTCGCTCTGATAGGCTCCGTGCGAGACAGGTAACTAGTAAGAGCCCGAACTGGGCAGTTAGACATATCTGGGTCCCCTGGAGCTAGAATTTTGCTAAGAGGAAGAATTCTGATTATAGGGGAAATTTGATCAGGCTTCTGGTTTTTGGCTAAAAATTCCAGCCTAAAACGTAAAGTGGTAGAACCATCTTTTTCAAAAGTTATGTCTCTAGAGGAGCCTGAGAGAGCGTGAATTTCGCTACCTCTCCTTGCTGTAGCCAAAAGAACGAGCAAAAGAGTCTTACGAGTAAGATTAGCTAGACTGGGTGGCCGAGTGGTAACGCACTTGCGCTCGGAAGCGAGTTCGACCCTGGGTCAGGGCGTTAGCAATTTCCCCCCCCCCCCCTTTCCTAACCTAGGTGGTGGGTTCATGTGCTAGTCTTTCGGATGAGACGAAAAACCGAGGTCCCTTCGTGTACAATACATTGGGGTGTGCACGTTAAAGATCCCACGATTGACAAAAGGGTCTTTCCTGGCAAAATTGTATAGGCATAGATAAAAATGTCCACCAAAATACCCGTGTGACTTGGAATAATAGGCCATGAAAAGTAGGATATGCGCCGAAATGGCTGCGATCTGCTGGCCGATGTGAATGCGTGATGTATTGTGTAAAAAAAAATTCCATCTCACACGGCATAAATAAATCCCTGCGCCTTGAAGTTGAATATGTGCGCGATATAAATTGCATAAACATTTTTTTTTTAAATCCCTGCGCTTAGAACTGTACCCACGGAATACGCGCGATATAAGCCTCATATTGATTGATTGATTGATTGACTAACTGATTGCAATGGTTCAAAATCTTGCGATCTTAAAAATTCCAGAACAAGGAAGAGATCCCATGCAGGGACTTGATCCCATGCATGCCTATCGACGCCCCTTTTAGGACACTAGCGATAACTCCGCTGAGGTTAACGTTGTGACCTAACTGCCTCAAAGTAGCTGAAAGTGAAATAGCAGAACGCCTGACTCGGAGAGACGATGGGGAGCTGCCTTGAGCTGCTAACCATGACAAGTGATTAGCTACCTGCATAGAACATGGGGCCACAGCGTTGACCCGATTCTCTGCACACCATTTAACCCAAGCCGCCCAATGTGAAGCGTACACTGAGCTCGTAGACTTTCTGTGCGCTTTTTGCACCAAATCCAGTGTCCTCTCTGAGGCACCTGACAAACGCAAGGATCTTCTCACAGTCTCCATGCGTGAAGGAGCAGAGACTGTGGGTTCGCATGCTGAATGCCGGTGCGTGGTTGCAGTAATTCTCCCTTTTCCAGATTTAGAGGAATGGGAGGACCTTCTGCCAGTCGGAGGAGATCCGGAAACCAGTGCTGGCTTGTCCACAACAGTGCGACCAGAACCAGAGATGGTTGCTCCAATTCTGCTTTCCTCAGCACTTTTCCAAGGAGTTGGAATGGTGGGAAAGCGTAAGCCGTGAGTCCTGTCCAGTCGACTTCCAGTGCATTCACTTTCCAGGCTTCGGGGTCCGGAAACGGGGATATGAACACTGGTAATCTCCTTGAGAACCGTGTTGCGAAAAGATCGACCACTGGTTTTTCCACCTGAGCCCACAGACGCTGTAGAGCGTGGTGGGTGATCGTCCACTCCGTGTGGAGTACCTTCGATGATCGACTGAGAGAGTCTGCCAAAACATTCAGTTTTCCCGGAAGATATTTTGCTGACAACCTTATCTGATGTTGGTAACACCACTTCAGAATTTGGCATGCCTTGAGAGACAGAGTGTGAGAGCGAGAGCCGCCCTGCCTGTTGATGTAGGCTGCAACAGTAGTATTGTCTGTATGCAGACGAACATGCTTGCCTGCCACCAGTGGTAGAAAGCTCAGAAGCTTGGGCTACAGCCTCTAACTCGAGAACATTGATGTGCGAGAGGGCTTGGCCTGTTGTCCACGTGCCTGAGGCTGTGTGGTGAGAGAGATGAGCGCCCCAGCCTGACAGGGAAGCGTCTGTGAACAAATCCTCCTCTGGAGGAGGGGGAGTGATGAGGACTCCCTGTGCGATCCATGGTTCTAGCCATTGAGCTGTGGTCCGCTGAAACCAACTTTCTAGCTGAACCGAGACCTGCCATCCCTGGGAGGAGGGGTTCCAAACCGAACTCAAAGCTGCCTGAAACGGCCTCTTGTGTACTCTCCCTAGAGGGACAAGTGTGGCCATAGATTCCATTTGACCAAGCACTGACGCCAGCTCCCGGACCGGAGCTTGCTTCTGTGACACCAGTGATTTCACTAGATTCTGCAGTTTGTCTATCCTCCTCTGTGAGGGGCGGACTGACCAATCTACCGTATTGAACCTCATTCCCAGGTACGTGAAGGACTGGGATGGTGTAAGTTCCGACTTGGCTTGATTGACCGAGAAACCCAACTCGTGAGCCTGACACAGGGTGAGCCGTGTATGGGCACTGCATGCCTCCCGGTCCTGATTAAGGATAAGCCAGTCGTCGAGTTAGCCCTGAGTCGTACGCCCCCGCTGCCTGACTAGAGAACACAGATGTATAAGGAACAGACCTGTCCCTGCTATAGCCGTCTTCTCTGAGCGACGCCAACTCCGGTGTCACCGGGAGCGCCGCGCGTGGTAAAGAAAAGGATTCTATGAGATTGCGTGGAGCGGCGTTCAACGACGTCCTGCGTCCCGCATTTGAGACTAAGTGGCTCGCTGTGCGTCAGCCAGCCAGGGCTTAGCCGAGTCTGGTGCCTGCCCATGCTCCGCAAGAATAGGCACTGCACCAGACGGCGCACCCCCGTGCCCCGGCCGCTTAGCCAGGATCAAAGACATCTCATACGCCACTGAAGGAGATTCACGAAACTTAAAAGTTGGTGTCCCTTCTTGTGGTGAGTGAAAATCTCCAACAGCTGAAGGTGGAGGTGCCATAGCATTAGCTGCTGACACCACCCCTTCCTCAAAATACCTTGAGGCTACCTGAGCTGCCAATGTTACCGTTTTGTAAAGCTTGGCTGGTAACCGGAAATTGGTATCGTCATCCACAGCGGAATCCCCATATTCCGATTCTCCTTCCGGAAGTTCGCCACCACAATGACTAGCATCGTCATAGGCGGTATCCCCCGGAAGTGAGGGTACTTGTGAGGTAAAACCACCACTAGCATCCGCCCTCGAGAATACTTCCTGCCCTCCGGGCGGAAGTGTGGAACGCTGTGCCGATACTGGATCCTCAAAAGGCCGTACCGACGATAGCGTATCTTCCGTTCTAAGCGCAGGCACCGGAAGGGAAAAACCTCGACCAGCGTCTATTGACGGCTTCCTGCTCCCGTGGCGGAAGTTGAGACCGTTGTAACATCTCGGGATCATGACCGACCGTGTGCGTGTCTATTGACGGCTTCCTGCCCGACGCCGGGCGGAAATTGGGAACCATGTTGTGCCGTTGCTAGCTCATGGCCTGGCATGCACTCACGTAATTCCCTGTGGGACAGTACGCTGACTTCAACTCCGCTGAAAACATGGCACGCATTTGATCGCTAAATGAAGCAAACATGACTGTCAAATCGTCCTTCTCCGACGCTACGCTAGACTTAACAGGCGCTGTCTTGCCCTCTTGCTTCAACGCCGGCATATCAGGACTCTTAGGGTCATCCATTTGTACAGAAAACGAAGTCTTAGATACTGGTTCAAACACACTAACCGTGGTTTTAGAAACCTTAGCCTTCTTCGCCGTCTTCTTAGACGGGGACTCTGCTGTCCCTACCTGTCTAGCGCTAGATTTCTTCTTCCCACTGTCTGCCATACTGGCGAAAGTCTTGAACGTTAAAAACGTAAACAAAGACTAACTTGTGGCAAACGAAAGTATCACAACAAGAAAAACTGGAAAAATCTCACCCAAACTCAGCCAAAAGCTAAGTACAAACGTGTGACCAGGGTTGGTACTGCCAAGAAGCAGTGGGCTAAGGAATAGCCCGAGCGTAGACCAAAACACGTCCGCAACCAACGTCGCTGAAGAGTGGAATGATTACAAGATGGCGACAATCGGACGGTGCTTTTTTGCGCTTCTGACCTAACTTTTGAAATCTAAATAATAAATTGACAGCTTGTTACACAAACATTCTTAAATTATAAAAGAAATCTTTTTTCATCAAGACAAGATCAGAACAATACAAAGTTTTGAAAGTTTAAAAAAAGATAACCCGGAAGCAGGGTCACGCAAGGTCGTGGTTCTCGTAGCAGACGACGCTGCCTGGCGCCAGTTTCTCTGAACCGTTAACCGTTAGTTCGCAGCCGTTTCAATGTTGCATTTCAGATTCAAAGGTACACAATAACGTGCTACTGCAGATAAGCTTACAGAGATTTGCATTGAAATTACAAACTGGCCGCTAAATTGTGAAAAAAGGGAAACTGGATTACACGGGTTCACGATGGCTCAGAGGTAAGATAAACCACGCAAAAATAAATTCTTTGAAAATAGCTCGCTCTTTACGGAGGGCACCTAGAATGTTCTCAAGCGGTGAGTGTTTAAATGAAATGGTGTTTGTACTGTGTGTAAAAGCCTGACAGTATCTGTGATGGTTTACGGGAGGCTTACTGTGCCTTTGTCTCTGCATCACCAGCATAATAATCCATTATTTATACTCTCTTCATTACTCGGGTGATTTCACACGTTAATATTATACATGATTTATAGAAACCTTGGATCATAAATAAAAAAAATTTTTAAATGTTTTTATTAATATTTTCTATGAAAATCAGTGCCCAAAGTATGCACTACATGTACCTCTGACCCTTCTTCCTCTGGACTATGATGTTCCTCTTGGTCATTGAGACTCAAAGGCTCGGAACCTTGCTCTTGGTCTTGTGTCTGAAAGTATAAACAGGCTGTTAAAAATGTCTCACTCACAACATTTTGAACAATTACAACAATGCTGATGAGGATGACACCCCAATGTGCAGTTTCCACTTATCCAGTTAGTTTTGGGGGTCCTAGCTGTAAAAAAAAAGAAAAAAGAAAAGTACTGTAAAAGTGGGGTTAACAAGGCCTGAGGCCGGACGTCCTGCTCAAAAAAGGAACTGGATGCGCAACCCATAGCCTCTCCTTTCCAGTTGTAGTGATCGCCGCTCAGCGGGCCCTTGTTATGGTCACCCCTACACTAATGTGTCCACAGCAGCACCTTCTCGGGGTGCCCCTGTTTTTTCACAGTCTGCCGTGTGACACGACTGAGTACCCAGCGGAATAACTGGGCAATGGGTATATTGGGCTCACTAGCCTTGGTAGACAGCAAGTCTAAGAGAAGGACAACTTGGACCCCAAACACGGGCGGACAGAGCTCGTTAGCCTTATCAGGCAGTCTGTCTGTGAGGCGACTGCACAACACCACTTCACCTTAAAATTTCCCCTGTGCTGGGCAGGCAATCACGCTCATGCCGGAAACTGAGGCAGGCCCATCATACCAGTTAGGCTTCCACTTGCATATGCAGACGCATTCCAAAAGCTGAACTGGTCTTGTGATCTGAAGATATCAGGTTCGAGCCCCGGACACGGGTCAACTTTATGTGCTGACTCAGAGACAGTATTCATAACCCAGCCCAGTGTCACCACAGGGGCAAGTAAAAGCACTCGGTCTAACTGCCATAAGTGCAGGTGGCTAATTAAACCTAAACAATCACACACCTGGGTACAGTGGAACCCCCCTTTGAAGAGTTCCAGAAATTTAAAATATCAGGTCTTAAAAAGGAGGGAGTCTTAAAATGGAGGTAAATTCACAGAGGCTATGAACAGCAAATGTGAAAAAGTAAGGTCTTAAAAGAGAGGAAGTCTTATAAAGGGGGGTTCCACTGTATTGCGACTCTTGTTGCTGCTAGCTTTCCAATGGGAGGAAGGGACCCGAATTTACCAGTATTCGGATTATGGAGTAAATGAAATGAACAAAAAAATGCAACTGCAATTGATTATTTCCTAACCTTTCTCTTGTTTTTGTTCCTTAGATTATCTTTTTTTATTTATTAGCTTAGATACTTAAAAAGCGAAACAGAATAGCAAATCTTACTCACCAGCCAGTTTCTTCAGCTTCTTTCTTAATTGCCTTCACTTAAAGATCATTCTTGACATCTTCATGTTTTGTTGTTTTCTTCTGGAGAAAAAATACAGCATACACTGAGTACCGAAATTAATTTACAGGGACAGAACATATTTGAATGCCAATACCGCATTCAAATGTGAAAAGTGATCAACTAAAGAGTGGTGCTGGCGTCACCAGCAACCTCATTAAATAACAAATTAAGACATGTTTAATAATATTAAAGTCACATTGCGACTTACTGCAATTTCCTATTCAAAATTTTGGATTGAAACATTTCTCACAAAAAATAATGACTGGGTATATATATATTATATGTCATTTCCTCCTATTCCCAAGTCTTCATCAGAGGAAAGGAATTCAAGGCTGCCTGTACCTGTGTCAAGCAAGCGTGCATTACAATCAGTTTGACTTTACAAGAGATATATACATTGATATTCAAAAATAGCTCTCAAGTTTCTTTGAACTGCAAAGGGTTTCTTTTCCTTTAAAAAAAAGAGTGACATTTTAATAATAATGCCAATGACTAACTAGTGACATGTTTCTACTCGGTGTTACCAAGCAGGTGCAACTGCAAGACATACCACTCGATAACTGATTGGCTTATTTTTCCACATGGGTTAGCTCTTTTTTTTTCAAGAAGCAGAAACTCTGCAGCCCATAAAAACGTGTCATGAGTTATTTCTGGAATTCCTCTATTTTGAACTTGCGGCAACAATTCCTAAATGTTCAAAGAATTCAAAGGTTACCCCAATCGTTTCACATACTCTGTTTAACTGTCCTGCTCCAGAAATCTTGACGTCTTTGTTGGCCATCAATCCTTAGATTTACAGGCAGATCCCATTTTCCTCGAGTATGAAACCTGCAACATCAATGCCATAAACATAGGTTAAGAAATGCACAAACATCACTGAGAGTAAACATTTCATCTTAATTTCTCACTCATGTTAAATTATTGATGTGTGCCAAAAAAAAATGGATCTTATTTTTACCAATACCATCAGAAAAAAAAGGTAGGCCTAAAAAAAATAATAGGTGTGGTTACTGTAACCCGACCTACCCTATTTTTAGGGGCCGACCCTATAACTTTTTATTACATTTGTCAAAACAAAACAAAAAACACAAGAAAACGAGTGCAGAAAACGCAATGAAAGCGAAAGTGCCCGAGTCGCACACTTATTTCCCTCTCAAGTAGGTTTAATTTGTACACATTAGAAAAAAAAGTTTAAAAAAAAAAAAGTGATTGCCTACCTTCCTACCCTATTTTTTTTGGCTATGTTACCGTAACCACACCTATTTTTTTTGTTTTGCCATAAAGGCACATGCAGTCCTTCCCGTAGAAAGGCACATTAATCTCGTTGTTCAAAGTGTGCACCAGTGGGATGCCCGTCAGGATGATGTTTTGAAGCTGATCTTGTATGGAGTCCATACACAAAACCACAGTTTCATTCTGAAGCCTAAGTTTAGGTCACCATTCACTAAGATTGAACAAGCGCGCAAGAAAATCTTATGGGACAATTTGCCAAAAAGTAAACAATCACAAATAAATGAGTCCATTCATGACAGGTGGCTGCTCATTCCAAGGGCTGCAAAGTAAGGACCCCTAAGGGTGACGTCCCCATTCGCCCCGGCCTAACTCGCCGCTTCCGAACTCGCCGCTTCCCATCTCGCCGCCAATTATCTTGAGTTTTTCAAGGGAGGCGATTCGCCCCCTCCCATCTCGCCGCCAACACACACACACAAACACAAAAATGCGAATGTACAAGTCCAACAGGTGACTGCAATAGCAATTGCCATGCATTTTTTCTCCGGTCTTTTTGTCAATTCTAAACTGGAATTCGTCAAAAATACATTTTCCTCCCCGCTGGTGGTCGCGACCTAGAGAGCCATGGTTGTGAAGTGACTTTCACAGAACAGAAATCAGGTAAACTCAGGAAAAACTCAGGTAAACGTGTCAAATTTGTTTTAACCTGTTTTGCACGACAAACGTCAAAAGTCAACTTCATCGCATGGGATACGGTAAACTCAGGACAAACTCAGGTAAACGTGTTATTTTGTATAACCTGTTTTGCACAAGAAACGTCATCTTCATCGCATGGAATACACGGGGGCGAGTTGGCACTGCTTGCGGGGGCGAGATGGCACCCTTGACAGTTTTAAAGCAAGTAGACCGTGAAGTCGGCGACTACAAAGCGGCGGCGAGTCGATACCTCGCCCCCCCTAAGTTAGTTACTAAGTATAACATAATTCCTGTCTTCAACGCTAAACAAAGGGTATGATTGGATGAGGGGCAGGACATACAGTTTTACATGACATTACAGATGTATCAAACTCAAAGACACTCAAGAGCTTTCCCTACGGATAGAGGGCGCCCAAGTCCTGAAAACGCACCAGGCCAATCCCGCATTCCAACCCACTGTTCCGCCATTGACTGAGTAAAACTTTCACTGGCACATCTGAAGCATTGACTAGCAAGGCAAAAGAAAATTAGTGTGCAGCTCCTAATTGCCGTAATTCTCTTGTGGTTTCCTTTTCTTTTCATGAGGATGAAGAGTACAGACTACAGACCTCCAACAATCTGAGAAAATCAGGTCTTGAAAAGGAGGGGGTCTTAAAATGAGGGTAAATTTAGAGGCTGTGAACACAAAGTCAGAGAAAACAAGGTCTTAAAAGGAAGGAGCCTTAAATTGTGGGGTCTTAAAAGATTAGTTCCACTATATTCATTATTGTTCACTTTTTTTTTATCATTGATGAAATGTAGCAACTGAGAGAGAGAGAGAGACAAGACAAGACAAGACACAATCTTTATTATCGAGGGTAATAGAGAGAGAGAGAGAGAGAGAGAGAGAGAGAGAGAGAGAGAGAGAGAGAGAGAGAGAGAGAGAGAGAGAGAGAGAGAGAGAGAGATTAATGCGTATTGAATAATGAGTTTCTTCATGTACAAAAGTTCAAAACATCACCATTTATTTGTGTATTTTCTCACAGGAGCAGGTTCCCCTCAGTAGAAAAACTTTACAACTTCTGGAACTCTCTCCTCGCCTCCGACAGCGGTATCCCGCGATCGCCACAATAAACCAACTCCCCTGTGTATGCTATGGTGTGTAGATATATATACCATTTTTTCTTTCGAAAGTTCAAAGTTTATTAATTGGAGCTATGAATCGCCACGGATGGCTAGCTGATCACTTGAAGTTGCGGGTTCGAATCCCTGCCGCACATGGTTGGTTAAGGGTGGTTTTTCCCCCCGATCTTTCACTCCCAGGACAACTTATGTGCAGACGGGCTCCTGCCTTGTCCCCCACTTTGTGTGTACACGCAAGCACAACACCAACTTACCATCCTGTAATCAATGTCAGAGTTCGGTGGGTTATACTTATTGAAACACAAAATACCCAGCATGCTTCCCCTGAAAGCACCACATGGCTGCCTGAAGCCAGTGAAGGGCGGGGTTAAAAAAAACACTCATGCAAAAACATGAGTGAACGTGGGAGTTTCAGTTCATGAATAAAGAAGAACTTGACAGAAAGTTATCAACAAAAACTTAAGCAGCATGCATGCATACAGCAAAAAAGAAACAAAGAAAATCAGACAGAAAAAGAAAGACAAGTACAGACATAAATATAAATAACTCACATAATAAAGTGCAGGCTGGCCAGATGTGATCTGATTATCTTCTTGAATTTTACTTTCTCTTCCATCCCTCTTGAGATCACAGTGCTGCTAGTGAAGATCAAATTGTGTGGTGATTCAACACCTACTGAACATCAAAAAAAGAATAACCACCATCAATTCAAATTTAACAAACAAGACTCAAGAGTATGGTTAGTGCGTACCCAGACGTGCATTCAAAACAATTATATTGACGATATATATAAACTCATCACTCTATTCTTTTCAGAGTGACGTTAAATCTGGTATGACACAGCAAGGCATGTGGTATTCTGAATCAGTGAATGTAAACATTCAGGTGAACAGACAACCTTTTTATTCAGTTCAATTTTTCAGACAGTGCATTAATTATAGCGAAAACGTGTGCATCTTTGAGTTCTAACATCCCACGTTCATACGTGATGAACTGTCTCCTCAACCAGCCTCACATAACATTTGTATCCGTCTTTTACCAACCCCTCTAAATTGACCATGGAGAGTTATCTTTTCTTGCCTTGCTCTTTGCTACTCAAAAGTAGGGATCGAAGTAATAGAAACTTGACTGGAGCAGCCAATGTGACGAATACTTACGTGTTTAAGAGCACAGCCCAGGCAGGTCTGTCACAATGAAAAGTTGATTTCTGCTGGGTCATACTCATAAAGCCGCCTTTACACTTTTTCTTGGCGCGTCATGTATCCAATATTTCGGCGCGACACTCCAAGAGTAAGAGCGCATGCGTGCCCGTCACTACCGCCACAGGCACATGCGCGCTACACCGACAGACACAACTATAGGGGGGACGATTCGCACTAGTTTACTCTAAAATTAAAAACAAGAAAGAGAAAGCCAGGTTCAAACGAACATTCACTCACCGAACGTCTGCTTACTTGTAGTAGTAGTCGAGTACTAGTACCCGGCGTGACTCACCGAAAATCATGAGAATTTCAATGTCATAAAGGCTCAATATTCCGCAAGATATGACCGGGTTATATGATTATTCGAGTTGTAACGCCATCACGATTTTTGATGAGATACACAAGTGTTTGCATGTTTAGGTGGTATCAGCCATATGTGCTTACGACAGAATGACGCCCCCCCCCCCCCCCCCCCCCCCCCCCCCCGTCCCCTCCGGCCCCGTCCCTAGTACTCACGCGATAAATTACTGATTTAACAATGAAAAGCTATTAAAAATCGGACAGCCAACACGATTTATTCGTTTGCTTTTTTTAATTTTATATATACGTACAGAACGTGAAACTGAACCAGGAATAGTACTTTCAGGCTACGGTGCTGGAGGGATCAAATATTTGTAAGTTCAGTTTACCGGCCGCCGAGGGTTTTTAGAATTAACTCGGCTGAGCGTCAGTCACGTCTTCGCGGCTTTGACTTGTGATGATGTCCTCGGCCACAAAGACTATTTGAAATGTAGGCTAATCACTTTTGAAATGTAATTAAAGTTTATGAATTTAAAATGAAAATCTAGCCTAAAGTGTGTGAAGTTACAGTCTAACTAAACATTCAAGAACTCGAAATGTCCGAGGCCGCATGCCCGGCAATTTTTCTAGTTTCCGTGGACTGACAATGGGGAGGGAGGGGTAGGGTGGGATAAAAAAAAAACTCCTTTTTTGGAATATCTCATTCAATACTAAAGACAAAAACACAAAACTGGTGTCATTAGAAACTTTATTGAATTTGCCACAAAACAAAGAAAACAAAAAATAGATTTATTTAACCGACTCAGGAGAATTCGCAGTTGAAAACGCAAACAAATGTGGGGCAGGGTCACGCCGGGTGAACATGACGGGGCAGGATGGGACATTGCTTGGGGTAGGGTGGAACATGACGGGGCAGGGTGGGACATATGAATTTGTGTGTGAAATTAAGAACCTTGTACCAGCTAAAACAACGCCCTCGTTAGTCTTCATTGTTTCTAATGACACCAGTTTTGTGTTTTTGTCTTTAGTATTGAATGAGATATTCCAAAAAAATGAGGTTTTTTTTTTATCCCACCCTACCCCTCCCTCCCCTACATGTTTATAACTTCAAAAGACAATGCGAACTGCAGTTGCGATGATTCAAGCCAAACAATTCAAGGGACAATCAGTCTCTTGAAACAAATATCGTGATCAAAAACTTAAGACTGAGCTTTGACATTTGTAACTCTCTTTTTATATTTAGTCAAGTTTTGACTAAATATTTTAACATCGAGGGGGAATCGAAACGAGGGTCGTGGTGTATGTGCGTGTGTGTGTGCGTGTGTGCGTGTGTGCGTGTGTGTGTGTGTCTGTCTGTGTGTGTGTGTAGAGCGATTCAGACTAAACTACTGGACCGATCTTTATGAAATTTGACATGAGAGTTCCTGGGTATGAAATCCCCGAACGTTTTTTTCATTTTTTTGATAAATGTCTTTGATGACGTCATATCCGGCTTTTCGTGAAAGTTGAGGCGGCACTGTCACGCCCTCATTTTTCAACCAAATTGGTTGAAATTTTGGTCAAGAAATCTTCGACGAAGCCCGGACTTCGGTATTGCATTTCAGCTTGGTGGCTTAAAAATTAATTAATGACTTTGGTCATTAAAAATCTGAAAATTGTAAAAAAAAATAAAAATTTATAAAACGACCCAAATTTACGTTTATCTTATTCTCCATCATTTGCTGATTCCAAAAAAATATAAATATGGTATATTCGGATTAAAAACAAGCTCTGAAAATTAAATATATACAAATTATTATCAAAATTAAATTGTCGAAATCAATTTAAAAACACTTTCATCTTATTCCTTGTCGGTTCCTGATTCCAAAAACATATAGATATGATATGTTTGGATTAAAAACACGCTCAGAAAGTTAAAACAAAGACAGGTACAGAAAAGCGTGCTATCCTTCTTAGCGCAACTACTACCCCGCTCTTCTTGTCAATTTCACTGCCTATGCCGTGAGCGGTGGACTACGATATATACGGTCTTGCTGCGTTGCATTGCGTTCAGTTTCATTCTGTGAGTTCGACAGCTACTTGACTAAATATTGTATTTTCGCCTTACGCGACTTGTTTATTACTCAGCTGCACTGCGGTGATAGTAAAAATTAAAGGTATGCCCCTATGCCTTTATAACAGCGCTGCATCTTGGCATCGGTGCGTCTAGGTCAAACATGTCTGGTGTTACTACACTGTCTTTTATTACTAAAATGTCATGCTGTTTGGGTATGTGATGGAAAATCAGGTCAACAATTCTGTTGTGTCTGGCTGGGTACAACTCGGCTCTGGCACCACCAGTCTCTCTGACACTCGCTCGATGAGCTTTTACGTAAATCAAAGCGCCGATCCGGCGGTCAAAGTATCCTAGACTCTCCACAACACTGGTTCAGCATGACATGCCTTCCCTGAATGTGCAGTATGGTCTTCCACTCACTTGCATTACTGTGTTCTGAACTGATGTGAGTGTGTGTGTGTGCTTGTGTGTCAGTGTGTGTGTGTGTGTGTGTGCGTGTGTGTGTGTGTGTGTGTGTGTGTCTGCTTGTGTGCCGTGTGCCGTGTGTGTGTGTATGTATGTGTGCGTGTGCGTGGGATCGACTAAACAGTACGAGGTTTGAAATTGAGTGGTAGCCAAACTATAAACCCGCGATTTACGCCCTCCGAAGATTGCTACCTTTGGGGCAGTTCGAAAGACATAGTTTACCTTAACATAATGAACATTAGACAATCAGTGACTTTAATACACCAATTACAGACAGGATCTGGGCATTTCCCATGGATGAATGCGTTCATGTCATTGATTATTGTGCGCGACATCGCGCAAATGTAACTTTACAACGAATGAGTTAATTTTTCCAGTCAGTTGAGTTTAGCAAATGTTGTGCCGCATGAACTTTAGTTCGTCCACGACCGTTCTACAAAGTTTTGAATATGTAGGTAAAATGGTCCGACATTTACCTTTTCTAAAATTTGTTCCAAATTACATCTCCGAAATTGTCAATGGCACGGAAGCTTTTCTGTCTAGGGATTGCCCTGCACCTAGCTGTAACTGCTTTCTTCAGGTCAGTCCCGATGATGTAGGGGGTGAAGGGGGTGTTTGTGTATACTCAGACATTCAGATAATTCAAAATGTAAAAGTCTGGAGGATTTAAATTAAGTAAGTATTTCTACCGCTCATCTACCTCGTTCTGTTGAAACGATCGTCGAATTTGGAAACTTTTCTTGAAATTACATAAAGACCATTTGATCTACAAAATTGTTACTTATTGAGGAAAGGTCATGCAACAGCTAAAGTTTATGTCCCATAAATATAAAGTGATTAGGTCAACAGATATAGACTTAACGTCAGTATTAGCATAATTATTTGAGAGTTGCATTTTTTGTTTGGGGGCCGGGGGGGGGGGGGGGCACCCTGTACTTTGCTTAGTTTACTCTCCCATGGATGATTTGGATTCTTTTCTTGATTAAAAACTAGATATGAAGACGTAATCATACAAGAGGAAGGCGGCTGGGTGGAAAAGTGAGAGATACAGAAAGAATAGCTACAGTTGTTTTACAAAATACTGATTACTGTCCGGACTTGCAGCCGCTCAATGTCAACCCCTCCTGTCCGTAGTAATCGGGCTGGTTATTTTTTTAAAAAAGTTTTTTGTGTGTGGTGTGGTAACGTTCCGTTCAACCGGCTATCCAGGGCCGTTCGTGATCACAAACTGAACTGCGGCCGCGGGGCGGGAACTGATTAGGGACCTGTCCTAGGAAAACTGATAGGTAATGATCATTAGTATCGCCTGATCAAATTGAGGAAAACCCGGCTCGTTTGTAATTGTATTATTTACTTTGACTTCAGAACGACTTTTTTGTGCCGATGTCACGAACTGAAACCTCTGCTGAACAATGATCCTTCTCATTGCGGTCAATGCGCATGCGCCAACTGATCTTGGACTCAAGTTAAAAAATGCGACCCTTTGACCGAACGAACTATGGGTTAGGGTTAGGGTTAGGGTTAGGGTTGGGTTATGGTTAGGTTGTTCACGACCTGATTAATCTCCCCATGTTAGCGCTTGCGCATCACTGTGACCGCGGATTGTTCAGGCTGAGAGTCAGTTTTCAGTTCGTGCATGACACCGCGGCAGCGCTGATTTTGGTCACATACCCTGTAAAATAGTGTTGCGTCACCTGTCAAACATGGGACTGATCAGTAGGCCTAGTATAGATGATCATAGCCACTGCTCTGTTTCGAATGATAGTGACATTATTCGATTATACCAAGGACAAACTTTTGCTTCGGAAAAAACTATGCCGCTGCGGCGGATGATGACACAACTTCGGTTTTTCCACGAACCGAATAATATCATCATCCGCGAAGGATAGTATCTTTCAAGTGGCAGGCAGGAAGTTTGATCCGATTCAATGCGGGTTAGCACAAAATGAGACGCCAGACCCACTCGCCGGAAACGTTTATCTGGTAAGCAATATATCCCATCACATTACCGCCTATTGAGTCAGACGGTCATTCTTGGCAGCAATCTGAACAACAACAACAACAACAAAAACAACAACAACAACAACAACAACAACAACAACAACAACAACAACAACAACAACAACAACAACGGCTAGAAATAGAAAGAATGAGGTTTGTTCTGGTAACTTTCCACGCCAGTGCTACGAGTTTATCTTATAAAATGTGTAAAAGAAAACACTAAAATCTTTCAAATGTAGTTTCCTTACAGGGGAAGGATGCCTAATATGGACCACGTTTTGTTTCTTGTTGATTTTGTTGTTGATATCTTGCAATGAAGTTTCATTTTGTGTGTGTTAGTCTTTCTCTCGTTAGTTAACCGTTATGTCTAATTACAGTGAAATACCTTTAACAGACATTCAGAAGAAAAAAAATACAGAAAAATTCACAAGCATTCTATTTTTGGTGCTTGGGCGCCTAATATGGACCACTGCAGAGGCCTTCTAAAAATCCCCCTACACATCCAAGTTACATGATACAACTTAGTGTGCAAGTCACTGGACAAATTCAAATAGTCTTTACATTTATCTGTTTCGGTTTGATGAGAACAACAGGAAACTAACGAAACTTATAAAAAAAAAATATTTAAAAACAGAGAGAAAATAAATGAATATATCATCTTCCACGAAAGGAAGAATATTTATTATATTTATTTTGAAAGCTCGAGGGATAGTTATAGGTTATTAGCAAGCTGCTTAATGAATTAATTAAACCAGCCTGTAGCTTTTATTTTCTGCTATTTTAGTGTTGAAGGTGGTCAATAAAAGGGGAGACACGCATACTTTTGAGATTTTACTATTTTTTGTTCGCAGAAATTCGATCGGGATCAGTCAAGACTGCTAACATGTAACACATGCAGTATATATTAGCTGTCATGAGTAGCATATTTTGTGTGATAACAGCTTTAGTTGTGGACAGAAACAAGTCCGTTTTAAGCTTAAAATTATTATTATTATTATTATTATGAACATTTATGCGCCTAATCTAAATATAGCCCTAGGCGCTTACAAAATATACAATACATAGTGAAAATTATACAAAACACAAATCGACAAGGACCAAGACACTCGGACTCATACACTCGCAGACAGACGCACAGCAAGAACGCGACGCACTCACTCATACCAACTACAGACACATGCATTCTAAAAACGGCAAAACAATCATAAATAAATGATTGGATACATAAAGTTAGTTGAGAGAAGAAGAACTTGATAGAGATGGAAAGGGAAGAAGAAGGAGAGAGAAGGAGACAGATTAAGGACTAGCAGGAGAGGGGGATGGGTGGTCATTAACAGGACTAGTGAGGGAAGAGGTGTGTTTTGAGTGATTGCATAGATGTGGAGTGCCTGAGTGAGTGCGGGAGTTGGTTCCAGATGGATGGGGCTTGGTAAGAGAAGGTGCGCTGGCCATATGTTTTAGTGCGTGCTGACGCGGATGGTATCCTAAAAAGGCGGGTGTCTGAATGTAGAGTGAACCGGCTGCCAAAAGTGTAAAAAAGAATAAACAGAAGTCTGACAGTTTTGAGGTTTGTGTTTCTGAAACTGTTGTGACATGTGCACGTTATCGAGAGAGGGTAAATACAACGAATGAAATTGTTTTGAGCGCTCTAACACTGTCCGTTTCAACGGTCAGAACGGGAGGCGGTGGTCCGTATTAGGAAGTGGTCAGCCGTATAAGGCAACCTAGGGCCTTACCTCCCTCGCCATTGACAAGTGTAAGCAGGTGTGTTTTTCTCGGTCTCTCAAAAATGATCTTCCCTACCTCTCGTCCCCGTTCCCATCACCTTTACTAACCTCATAATTATTCAACTGACACCCTCCACGGGGCTGGATCTAGGCTGGGGACTAAGGGATGTTTTCTTTATTCCGGAAGCCCGGATCACCTGTAAAAAGTGCCTTTTTTTCACAAGAAGAGACCCAAAATACCCCTTTTAAATGCTAAATTTCGACAGCATCCAGATCCTCCGCCTGGCCAGCCCTGTTGAACCCCTCCCTGCCTTATCAGTTTCGGAAGCCCCCCGGCTATCTCATACTCCAGCCCTTTTCCAAATCATGTGGAGGTTCTCTAGCTTCAGTATAATTATGTTATGTCCCCAAGACTGAAGGCAGAAATAGACCTCGGGAGGTCGTCTGGGATTACCCCAAGGAAATAGACGCTGATCGAAAATATCTTGATACCGACTGCTGGGTGTGTATATATGGGTCGTGAAAGAGTGAACACCCTTGCTTTAGGGTAGACAATTGTTCCATTGTTTCCTGCACACGTGTGTAAGACAGACCCCCTCGCTAGTGCCTGGCCTACAATTTGATGACACGTGGGAAAGTTACATCTCCCCTCCCAAAATAATAGCCCAGTCACTAGTGAGGGTGTGTGTCTGAAACACGTGTGGGTTATTTGTCTCACCCGGCTGAATTGAAAGCAAGGGTATTCACTCTTTCATAATCATTCAAACCCAAGTTTTATCCGGAATTCGTCATTTAAAATCGTGCTACCCTTTTTTTTTATCCCCTGCAGGTGCATATTCCAAGGCGTGTATTTGTGTGTGTGTGTGTGTGGTCAGCATTCACAGATACACATACACAATGACATTCAGACTGTTATAAGTAAAACTTTTACTGACTTTTGACAAAAAACGTTTTCACACAAATAAGCTTTTATTGTCAAACATTTAAAACAGAGATTGCACACGATTATATATGTAAGAGCATCAACAGTGTGTAAAAAAAATGTTAATCAAATTTTCATATAAAAAATACAAAGAACCTAACTGGTTAAGACCTTCCCTTTTTAAGCACTTTCTTTTGCACAATTATTGTTCATAATCTATGTACATCTACCTCTCTCTTAACATTTTAAATTAAGCCTTCTTTTCTGTTATTTGAAGTGAAATGTTCAGCTCTCTAATTTCTCTATCAAGATTTATAACAGGTCTTTAGTGGTAAACCATGAAAGCTAGCTACTTAAAATTAACAACACGCCAATATTCTTTATATAGTAAACTAAGTCATATTATTGCAGATAGTGAACAATATCATATATTTTGTCACAGTTCAGAGTGAATATATGTTCAGCCGTTCTCATTGTCAGTATTTCTCATGAAAAAAAAATAAGGAAAGTCAAAATACAAGGAATATGCCTGCACTAAACAGATACTGAATGCCGAAACTCAAAATATGACACCTCTGCTAAGCTGCAGTTTTCTCTTGCTCATTTAGATTGTTAGTTCTCCAGTGACTAACTGATCTGCAGTCAAAAGGATAAAACTATGACCAAGAGATTACTGTCTACCCCTCCATCTCCCCCAGAATCACCTCTCACCTGAAAGATGGTGTCAAATGTACAAAGAAATAGTGCCATAAACAGCAACAATTATGCATTGTTAATTTGGAACTAATGTTTCTTCTTCTTTTTATATTTAGTCAAGTTTTGACTAAATATTTTAACGTAGAGGGGGGAATCGAGACGAGGGTCGTGGTGTATGTGTGTGTGTGTGTGTGTGTGTGTGTGTGTGTGTGTGTGTGTGTGTGTGTGTGTCTGTCTGTGTGTGTGTGTAGAGCGATTCAGACCAAACTACTGGACCGATCTTTATGAAATTTGACATG
Organism: Littorina saxatilis; assembly: GCF_037325665.1. Taxonomy (NCBI): domain Eukaryota; kingdom Metazoa; phylum Mollusca; class Gastropoda; order Littorinimorpha; family Littorinidae; genus Littorina; species Littorina saxatilis. The sequence goes on along the minus strand of NC_090261.1, from coordinate 3,311,061 downwards.
AGAGTTCCTGGGTATGAAATCCCCGAACGTTGTTTTCATTTTTTTGATAAATGTCTTTGATGACGTCATATCCGGCTTTTCGTGAAAGTTGAGGCGGCACTGTCACGCCCTCATTTTTCAACCAAATTGGTTGAAATTTTGGTCAAGTAATCTTCGACGAAGCCCGGGGTTCGGTATTGCATTTCAGCTTGGTGGCTTAAAAATTAATTAATGACTTTGGTCATTAAAAATCTGAAAATTGTAAAAAAAAAATAAAAATGTATAAAACGATCCAAATTTACGTTTATCTTATTCTCCATCATTTGCTGATTCCAAAAACATATAAATATGTTATATTCGGATTAAAAACAAGCTCTGAAAATTAAATATATAAAAATTATTATCAAAATTAATTTTCCAAATCAATTTAAAAACACTTTCATCTTATTCCTTGTCGGTTCCTGATTCCAAAAACATATAGATATGATATGTTTGGATTAAAAACACGCTCAGAAAGTTAAAACAAAGAGAGGTACAGAAAAGCGTGCTATCCTTCTTAGCGCAACTACTACCCCGCTCTTCTTGTCAATTTCACTGCCTTTGCCATGAGCGGTGGCCTGACGATGCTACGAGTAAAATGGCATTGCGTTCAGTTTCATTCTGTGAGTTCGACAGCTACTTGACTAAATATTGTATTTTCGCCTTACGCGACTTGTTAATTTATGGGCTGAAACTCCCACGTTCACTCATGTTTTTGCATGAGTGTGTTTTTACATGTATGGCCGTTTTTACCCCGCCATTCAGGCACCATACGCCGATTTCGGGGGAAGCATGCTGGGTATTTTCGTGTTTCTATAACCCACCAAACTCTGACATGGATTACACTTGGTCTTGTGCTTGCGTGTACACACGAAGGGGGATAAGGCACTACATGTAGCAGGTCTGCACATAAGTTGACCTGGGAGATTGGAAAAATCTCCACCCTTAACCCACCAGGCGGCCGCGGCCAGGATTCGAACTCACGACCTTATGATTAAGGGCCCGGTCACACAGCGCTGCGTCCTTACCACAACCATGCCGATCCGAAAAAGTTATCAAATCGGGGCATATCACCGTCAAAATCCAGCACATGGCATCAACACCCTAGTCACAGAATATAGACGCCGCTTCTGCTATAACGGAAAAGTGTCTGAGAGCGTGGCCAATCGTCAGCCAAACGTGGCAGGATCTTCATGAGCGTGGGTTGGTCGAGGTGGGATCTGCTAGGCCGGGAAACTTGCACGCTCCCCCCACGCTTATGTTGAACTGCACAAAACAAGTGTAGTCGTGTACAGTCGTAATGTACCTAGTTGGTTTTTTTCGCCATGTGCTGGATTTTGACAGCGAGCCCCGACTTGATACAGTGGAACCCCCCTTTTAAGACCTCCAAAAATCTGAGAAAATCAGGTCTTAAAATGGAGGGGGTCTTAAATTGGGGGGTCTTAAAAGGGGGGTTCCACTGTACCTTTTTTCAGATCAGATTTATTGGCATGGTCGTCTTAAAAACTTAGAGCTGTGTGACGGGGGCCATACAAAAAACTACATCACGACTGTACTGCGCCCAGACGAGGCTACGATTGTTTTGTGCAGTTCAAAATAAGCATAGGGAGTGAGTGCAGCTTCGCGACCTAGCAGATCCTACCTGACCAAACCTCTCTCATGGAGATCCTCACATGTTTGGCCCACGATCTCCGACAATTTTACAACGGAGTAGAAGCGGCGTCTCTGTGTGACTGGGGTATAAGAGACCGACGTCTTACCACCCTGCCATTGCGCCCGTCGGGACTAATGTTTCATTTTACCCAATGGAAGTAGAAACTTGTTACAAATTGATGTCATAATAATATCTCAGAACCTGTTAGGAAATATTTATGAATTACAAACTTGCATAGACAGGATATTCCTGGAGAAAAAAAAGGTTCAAGTCGATTTTACAGAGACTAGGCAAAGTCTTTTTACAAACAAAACTCAGTGCTAGAGCCCTGTGCAGTCAGCTTCATGAACTATAGTTCACATAGTCAACTTTGCCAAGTTAATTTGAGGCTTAAAAAAACGTGCTTTAATGTCATTATGATTAAGAATGAAAAAACCTGCAAATCTGAAATCAAGCAAAAGAAATAAAGTAAGACGCCTGTCGTGGATACATAAGTCAAATCAAGCACTGTGAACATTGCAAAGTGATCTTCTTCAAAGGCACACTTCTTCTCGCTTTTGCTTAAGGTGAATGATATCAACAAAACGGTTGTCAGGATCCTTTTGGGTGGTCATGGATGGTTACTGATGCCATGGTTGCCAGGGCAGGTAGGACTGCACCGGAGTATTTGTTGACAAAATTACGTTCCTGCACCATGTTCACGGCACGATGAAGAAGCTCAGCTTCCCTCTCATCCCTGGCTGACTGCAATAGGCTGCCGCAAAGTGCATCCTTCGTCCAGGCAATTTTCCAAGTAGGTCTTTGCATTTGCCTGCCAGTCTGAAAAAAAGAAGAGATATCTGTAATTCCCTGTTTCACTTCATTGCTGAAGAACACATCCTTCAGTTCAAAAACAGGTGAATAGAAATTGTTCAGCCCACACCCTCAGCCTTGGCCAGACTGTGTGTAGTTCTGACACGTGACAGAGGTATTTCCTAATATTGTCTATTGTGAACAACAGGACACAAACAATTTTTTTTTTAATAACGGAGAGTTCAACAACCAACACATGGTGTATGAAGAGTTAATGAATAAGATACATCAAGTGTGTTGTTTTCAAAAGTTCAAAGACTAAAGATACACTGATAAAGAAAGGGAAAAATAGAGAGCAATAGCAACCATATTTCTGTGTACATTTCCACGTTCCCACAATATTGTAAGAGTGAGGGTTACTATGACCCACAGTCAAACAGCGAAAGTTGAGGGTCACAAAATTCATGTGATACATGTAGCCCTGATCATTATAATTTTCAGATTGCATCTGAATTAGCTAAGTTTCTGTGGGAAAACATGTGGCATAATTATAAAGATGGCGCACTAATGTACGAATGGAGAGTTTGCTGCAATGACTGACATTCATTTCTTAGACCACAAATATGGCGACTCAAGCGGTCTTGTACTTCCTGTCTGACCAAGTCGTTTGAACTGCCTGGGTGCTCTCTGTGCAGTGTGATTTTTTGTAACATTTAATGATTTAGTCAAGTTATGACTAAATGTTTTAAGACAAAATGTTTTAACATAGACGGGAATCGTAGGGGAGAGAGATGTTAGAGATCTTAACTTTTCTGAGGCCAGCTTTATGAAGGCGGTGCCCATCTCCACATAATTCATTGGTCTAAAATAAAAACCAGATCTTCCTTATGAACAGGAGATGCTGTTTCTATTCGATTATCTGTTTTAGTGTTTACATTAATGTTTTCCGATAAAATCACTGCACTAAACAGGTATACACACAATATCATGAATATAAAAACCCATTTTGATTTACCTTCTTTCTAGCAACAATCTTCTCACACCTTTTTCCCCAACACCAGTAAGCTGTGCTGCACACAAGAACAAAAGCACTTCTGAAGCAGAGAGATAAAAAATGCCCAAACCCAAAGATAGATTTTTCTAGCAACATGCACTTATGTCTTTAAAATAAACAAAAATAGAATATATCAAGAGATCCAAGCAAGACACACACACAAACAAAAAACATGGTGAAGGTTTCAGTTTAAAATCTGTGGGCTTTTTGTCTGTGACCCTTTTGTGGTGTTCTTGTGTCGGTCTTCATCTTCATCATAAAGCATGGGTGCCAACCCATATATATATTGAACAGTTACATGAAAAAGTTGAAATTTTGTTTTCAAATGTCTAGTAGTTGTTCAAACCAATTTAAAAAAAAATACAATGGCATTTTTATCCTCTGCATATTCTTCTATAACATAGAAGTTTTTGAATAGGTATAGGAGTAGGAATGTACTTTATTTTTTTGACAAAAATTGTTGGTGTCATTTAGGACAATTGAACCTGTTGAACAAGCTCCAAAGGAAAATTCCAAAAGTGGTCACTACGCTCTATCAAGGGCGAATTACATAAAAAACAACCGTCCGGGAATCCTTATTGGTGGTCATTATTGAGGGGTGGTTGCCAGGGCAGGTTCCAATGTAACTTGACAAATATAATAGCCCCTAGAATTGTCCACAAGCCCTAACATGTTTTGTTATTTTCCACTGAGAACAATCGTCATACTGTTAAAGGTAAACTGTGAAGTCAAACCAACTAGTAATCTCTTAAAAATATTATTACTTGCCCAGACAGAGTTGGTCTGTGTTTTTGTGGCTTGTTTTACATTTATGAAATGTCACACTTAAGCTAGAACTTTTGTTTCCAGAATACCAGTGCTTCACTATAATTGCTTGAAAGGGACTAACAAACTCAATACACAGTTTGCATTGTTTCGCAAAATGATAGACCTTTCTCTTGGAACTATTATGTATTTTACCACACCCTGCACACAAACATATCACACTGAAAATATACAAAGACTTGCTTTAATTGCAAAATAATGAATACAATGGTACCTCCCCTAATGACCCCTCTATTTTACCGCCCCCTTGATAATTATTTCTTGTATTTCTTACCTCTATATAACATCTACCCTCTCTTTTACAACATACAACATTACTTTATTCTGTGTAAAGAAAACTCTTGATGCCCAAAAGTGATACCATAAGATAGTGCATTACCAATTACCAATAATGCAACCGTGGAATAAAAACAGAAAGTATTTTTTTTAAACATCAATTAAAACTTATCAAATTCGCAACAAAAAAGAGCACCCCTTGGGAGGGTTGGGCTGGATTACCTCCACCGAGTCATTTTCATTGTTTGTGTAAATGATACTGTTACTAAGCCTTATCATAGAGGGCATAATCTGTCTTTCTGACATAATCTGTCTTGGTGCCTCTGGAATCCTTTTCGTGTCCAGTACCTGGATGGGCGGTGCTCTCAAGCACCTTTAATTACTCACTTTGATTTTTTTTCTAAATAACCATACCTGTGTTGCTTTTTCATTTTTACTATTTTAGCAAATAGTGCACCCTGCGTCTTGAATAAGGTACAGTGGATTCCCACATTTTTCAGTTTATTCAAATTTGCCAGAAACTCATTCAAAGGTTCGAAATACTGTAGACTTCCACAAAATAATATGGTAGTTAGGGTCCAATGAATCATGGTCCACGGCAAAACAAACACCCTCACCCCACCTCTCACCTGTTGTTCCCAGACATGGAGGACAAGGTGAGTTGGACCTGGATGCTAAGTCCAAATGTCCTGACTGTGTGTTTTTGTTACTGTGTGCATCTCAGGTGTACAGATGTGACATTTCTGTTTGCAATTAAACCCCAGTCCAGAAACAAGGGCAAGATAATGTACAGAACATTTGCAAGTGGCATGCCAAAGAGGAGGGGTTGCTATTACCACTACCAGAAACTGCAAAGCATTTTTCTGTGAAGTCTCTGCCATCGAGGCAAAGAATGAAAGATTGAAAGAAGGATAAAAGGGAAAAGGGATGGGCAGTGGAAATTGGGGGCCCAGGTAGCTCAGGTGGTAGAGCACTGGACTTGTGATCGGAAGATCGCTGGTTCGAATCCGGCCGGGCCGGACACGGCCCGTTAACTTTATGTGCAGACCCAGCGACGGTATCCATCTCCCACCCCCGTGTCACCACAGTGGCACGTAAAAGACCTCGGTCATTCTGCCATAAATGCAGATGGCTCATACCATCTAAAGTGACATGCAGTGCCTAATTATATTCATTTCCCAAACAAGAAAAATAAAACTTAAATTACCAGTCTTTGTCATATAGTCAACACTGACAATGATGATGGTACAGTGATGATGATGAGAAGACAGCTTAGGAGACATTGGACAGGTGGACATCAACGCATTCATTCACCAACAGGCATCTTCAGTCTGTGTGACCCTGCTGCCAAAAAAGAAACATGGTTGTGTAAATTTAATAGTTAATTAACTTAATACGACAAAATAAACCACTTAAAAGAATATTCATCTTGACCACACCAACACAAAGTGCTTTGTTTGTATTCCCATTTGTCTCAGCTATTTGCACACAGATCTGTCTAGGGCAAGTACTCAGCTATTTGCACACAGATCTGTCTAGGGCAAGTACTCAGCTATTTGCACACAGATCTGTCTAGGGCAAGTACTCAGCTATTTGCACACAGATCTGTCTAGGGCAAGTACTCAGCTATTTGCACACAGATCTGTCTAGGGCAAGTACTCAGCTATTTGCACACAGATCTGTCTAGGGCAAGTACTCAGCTATTTGCACACAGATCTGTCTAGGGCAAGTACTCAGCTATTTGCACACAGATCTGTCTAGGGCAAGTACTCAGCTATTTGCACACAGATCTGTCTAGGGCAAGTACTCAGGTAAAAAAAGTTCTGTGAAACGATATAAAACATTTAGTCAAACTGTTGTCATCAAAGTTTAAAATCAACTCCACATAAAGAGACACCCGAAGACCGAGACAGATCAACTTCGTCTCCGCGAAGCATGCGAACAGACTCAACCTATTTTCTAAGGAATACGATGCAATGAATTTTTAATCTGTAAGTGAAAATTTGTTTTTAATCAAATTAATGACAAATTAAATAAGCAAACTTATTAACTAATTATTAAGCTTCCGTGCTAAAATGCAACCCCAAAGTCCGAAGTGAGTTAAAGATTGCTTGACACAAATTTCAATCAATTTAGTTGAAAATTTAGGGGGTGACAGTGCTGCCTCAACTATCATTAAAGGATTTATAAAAAAAAAAATTAGAAATGGGAATAGTTAATATCCAGGAACTCTCATGTCAAGTTTCTTCAAGACCCGCCCAGTAGTTTTCCCTGAATCGCTCTTCACACACACATATGCACACGTACGCACACACATACACCACACCACCCTCGTCACAATTCCCTGTCTACGTTAAAACAGTATAGTCAAAACTTGACCATTCACTCACCAACAGTCATCGTCAGTCTGTCTGTCCCTGCTGCCGAAGGAGACACATGGTTGTGGGGGTCACAGGTCTGTGATTGATTCCTCCCTCAGTGTCTGTTTTATGAAAAAAAAAGTTGAAGATGTCTCAAACCAGGCATACTTTTATACACATGCATCAAGCTGGATAGTTTACATAAACACTCCTTCTACTGAGTCTGTATTATTCCCCCCTCTGCTTCTTTACCTCTGAAAACTTGTTGGGCTGGTTTGGGCCAGCAACCAAATAAATAACAAGCAAACAACAGCCTGAATCCTCGATAGCGCAATGGGTTGAGAAGCTGTTCTGTGTCAGCACTACTTTTGCGACTGAAAGTGAAAAGTTCTGAACGCTCTAATTGTACAAAATGTACATCTCTGGAGCAAAAAATAAAAATGTTTTTTTAAAGTAGCACCTACAGGCTTGAATACATGTATCTCCATATTAAATCCATGAGTTCGGTTGTTTTTTAACTCGAAATCTAACGATCACCCGGCAGGCAAGTTCCAAGGCAAGTAACTCTCATACTTTGTCTAGCGACAAGAGTAGTTCCCCTTACAAATTTCTTTAAAATCAGTTTCTTCGACGAAAGACTGCAATCCGACAGTCAGTTTTCATCAATATTTAATTTTATAAACAGATCATTAGCAACCAAATGCACGCATCCCAACAATTTTAAGAATATAAAGCAGTTTTGCCCCAGAAAACTGAACTTCATTCAGTATATAACGTTGGAACACGGGGGCAAAAGTTCGTCTGCTCAATCCTATTTGAGGAAAGAACATTTCCTCAGCGATACCAAAACATGAACTGAACACACAATATCTGCCTTTACCGCTACAGCAGGATAACAACTACGGAACGCGGATCGTATCAACTGATGCAGGAAATTGATGCATCCAAAACCAAGAATTTGATGCATCCTTTTCACACAAAAATGCATCCTTTTGTGATCATTTTCAAAAAGGATGCATCATTTTCCAAAACTGATGCATCCGATACGAAAATGATGCATCCTTTTCAGGCGGGGATGTAGCTCAGTCGGTAGCGCGCTGGATTTGTATCCAGTTGGCCGCTGTCAGCGTGAGTTCGTCCCCACGTTTGGCGAGAGATTTATTTCTCAGAATCAACTTTGTGTGCAGACTCTCCTCGGTGTCCGAACACCCCCGTGTGTACACGCAAGCACGAAAAAGATCCTGTAATCCATGTCAGAGTTCGGTGGGTTATAGAAACACGAAAATACCCAGCACGCTTCCTCGGAAAACGGCGTATGGCTGCCTAAATGGCGGGGTAAAAAACGGTCATACACGTAAAATTCCACTCGTGCAAAAAACACGAGTGTACGCGGGAGTTTCAGCCCACGAACGCAGAAGAAGAAGATGCATCCTTTTAGAAAATGATGCATCATTTTGATGCATCACTTTCGGTTTTGTATGCATGCGAAAGATCATTCATTTTCGGTCTTTCCGTAAGAAATGCCTGAGCACGGAAAAACTTGAAATGACATTTTGACGAATATAAACAGATGCCGTCGGCACCTCCTTCTCCTTCGTTTCTCGCCTCCTGCCGTCTTTGCTCGACTGTTTGAACCACAGCTTCTTCCAATTAAACCGTCAATTACACTTGCCATGATTTCGGAAAAATTCCTGCTGGTGCGTACAAAAGAGGCTTAGAAATAGTTCGTTTCGCTTCGTATTCCGGTTCAAATTTTGCTTTTTGCTCGGCACTTTCCGGGAAAACCCAAAAATTCTGATGCATCAAAACGATGCATCAAATTTGGGTTTTGGATGCATCAATTTCCTGCATCAGTTGATACGATCCGCGTTCCGTAAACCACATAACTGTGTACTTGATTTTAGTCCAAAACATAATTGAATGATTTACATGGAACTATACAACCGCGCATTTATTAGTCGCCTGCACAGATAGACTAATTGAGTGAATAGGATCCGATCAAGCTTTGACAGAAAAACTCCTCTTTTCTCTGATTAACTGAACAAAGGAGGAATAAAGAGGTTACACACCTTGTCTCAGTGAATATAAAAAATAATGGTCTCAGTTCGCGGTCATGATAAAGGTTGCTGAAGCTCGCATTTTTCATGATCCGCTAACTTCAACCATTATTTTTAATATTCACAGAGACTCAGCATGTAACCTCTACATACCTCAAATAAACCTGCTTTTTCAGGGTTTTTTAAATACCGCAACTACAGTCCACACAGCATTATTATAATATTATAATATGAGTTAATCAAAAACCCACGATTATGTCAGTCGCTTGCAGTTGCACACAGATCTTTCTACCTGGGCTAGTAGTAGTACAGACAGAAAATGACTACTACATGTTGAGTTGCGACGAGTTACACAAAAAACAAAAACAAATAATACATGTTTGAAAATCGCTTCCAAGTCACTGAGGCTGAATCGGCAAAAAGTCTGCCATGTGAACAGCCCCAGTGAATCGCCCCAGACTTGCCAGCATGCAACTCGCACCAGACTCCAAAACCTAGTTGAGCAATAACTGCCCGACTCAACCGTGACTCGCGCCAGACTTTTCTTACATCGTGCTTACTGCCACTGAGTTATTATAAATTATATGTGGGATGTAACCATCTCTGAAGCTCTAGCCTTTCCTTCTCCGGAAAACAACGAGGACAACCGGACAATCGCGAAAGGAGTAAGTGTGGCAAGAATCGCTTAAAACTAGGTTGCGCTGTTCACATGGGGGGGGGGGGGGGGGGGGGGGGGGGGGAGGTACGACAGGTGGAAGGTATCGTTCACTGGACCAACACTATCGTAGACTCACTATGATTATAATGTTGGTCCAGTGATACCTTCTGCCTTTGGTACCTACCCCCCCCCCCTCCCGCATGTATACATTGAACTGGAACCATGTCCGTAGAACAACCTTAACCTAGTACTAAGTAGTAGAAGTACCTGGTAAAAGAATATAGAGAGCTACTCATGTTTGGCGGACTAGGATCTTGGGAGCTCCGTAAGTTGCGTAACTGACAAGTCGGATCAAAAATCAAATCAATTTAAACACTTCCTTGCAAGCTAAAAATAAAACAGGGCGTTCCAATGTATTTTCAAATTCATCGTAATCAATTGACCAAGCGAATACTTACAGTACCGGTGTAACATGAAATGTTTACTCCACGTTGGACTAAAAATTTCATACGAATATCTTACTCCGAGTACTGACCTTTCGTACGAGAAAAGAACTCCCCAAGGCATGACAAAATTACTCCCTCCACAACAGTTTTACTCCCAATTTTATTTACTTCCACTTCCAGTAAAACTTTCGTACCCGAAATTTGAATGTGGGCGAAGGGATAATTAATGCCAAGATGTGATCTCGCGCAAACGAATGTCGCGCTACCCCTCCTCCCAGCCCTTCCACACCAGAACTGACAAGGGAGTAAAAGATTCGTACAACTGGCGTGGGCGGTTAAATTGCTTGATTTAGGGTGGAATAATTTATTCGTTATTTATTCGTCAGAGGAGTAACATTTTTGACCGAAATCTTGACTCGAAACACACCTGTCGTGGGGAGTAATTTTTCTCGTGTTATTTGGGATTAATTTTTTCCTAAAGGGAGTCAAGGTTCGTACGAAATAGACTATTTACTCCGGAATAAAAATCTCGTGGGAATAACTTTCTCGTGTTACACCGGTATCACTATCACAGTATCAGTTCATGATGAATTTTAATTTTCATTGCGCCAATTTCGTCGAACCACCTCTGTCTGATGTCCCACGTCGAAGTAGAACTGGAACGTTCAGTGACGAACTTGTTGGTTGGCTTGTCGGTAGACAATCGCCTCACCTTCGTTCTGTTGCCAGTCGAAAACATTTCTGTAAATCGTAATTTTCTTATTTTTGCCGACGAAGAACCGGAAGTAGATATAATCGCTGAGAAAATGACTTTTTATTCTAAATTATTACATAAACTAGACTAGACTCTAAATTGATTGTACACACCTTTTGCAAAATAAAGACAGATTTAAGAATGACAATAACAGGTGTTTTTTTGGCTAAAATTCTGTATTTTGTATAAATTATATAGTTGTCATGGTTGACAAGGGAAACTATTCTGTCTGTTATTAACAAGGGAAGCTACTCTTCTAATCTTCGATCCAAAAAGAATGTCAAGGCAAAAAGCACAGATTTTCCTTGCAAAATATGTTCTAAGAGGCAGCATTTTCATTTTTCAGAACATTTTGCACTGCAAAAACTTCTCAAATATGTCAATTATGACACATCTCGGCTATCAAAGAACCGAATTGAATGACCTATATTCGGTGAAGTTTACACAAACTTCACTGCAAGGGCAAATACTCTGTCTGTCGTTAACAAGGGAAGCTACTCTGCTAATATCGATCAAAAAGAATGGCTTTTTAAAGGAAAAAAGCAAACATTTTCATTGCAGAGTATGCTCCAAAATGCAGTATTGTCATTCTTCAGAACGTTCGCACTGCAAATACTTCTTAAATGTTTCAAATACGACAGATCTCGGCTATCAAAGTTCCGAACTGAAGTGACCTCATTCGTAGTTTACACACAGGCTGACTGCGCATGCGTGTGTGAGTTCACAGATGCACAATGTGTATTGTAACTGACCGATTTCTGCTAGTGGACTAGCGCATGGAAATCAGGTGTGAAATGTGACCTTTCCTACTGCACTAGCACGTGGACTTTCCTTGTATCCCCTACTGAGTAACACACACATAGAAGTATAGCCTGCACACACACACACACACACACACACACACACACACACACACACACACACACACACATACACACATTCACGCACACATTCTCACTCACACACACACACACACACACACACACACACACACACACACACACACACACACACACACACACACACACACACACACACACACACACACACACACACACACACACACACACACACACACACACACACACACACACACACACACACACACACACACACACACACACACACACACACACACACACACACACACACACACACACACACACACACACACACACACACACACACACACACACACACACACACACACACACACACACACACACACACACACACACACACACACACACACACACACACACACACACACACACACACACACACACACACACACACACACACACACACACACACACACACACACACACACACACACACACACACACACACACACACACACACACACACACACACACACACACACACACACACACACACACACACACACACACACACACACACACACACACACACACACACACACACACACACACACACACACACACACACACACACACACACACACACACACACACACACACACACACACACACACACACACACACACACACACACACACACACACACACACACACACACACACACACACACACACACACACACACACACACACACACACAGTGTGTTTTAAAAAAAACACGTTTTACCCACGTACGAGTCTGTGTGTCTGTGCCTGAAAAAGTCCCCGTGTAGATCTATATTTTTTGGCAAGGTTTCTGCAGTCGATAAATTCCCCCATTATTACGTGACGCTTGCGCATACTTGTTACCATCGTCACTATGCAAGCATACTTGTTACCATCGTCACTATGCAAGCATACTTGTTACCATCGTCACTATGCAAGCCAAACACACGATAAGCGTGACGACCACATATCCAGCGTGACCACACATTGTATACAAGTTTCAAGTTTCCGGATGTTTTCTTGCAAGTAAATAACCGTGCATGACTTCGGTGACGTAATGCTTTCTTTGATGATTGTGTTAAGGAGACCCAGACGATTTTTGATTTAAACTCAGACGGCACCAGCTGGCGGGGTAAACCAGGTTTCAAGTGAAAGATTCCCCAAAACTTTCAGCCTGGAAACACCTATTGTTATAGATATCACGCTTGTACATGCGCGTGCCAGATATATTTATTTACGCGTGACAGGGAAAGGGAGATTAGGCTCAGTAGAGAGGGGAGGGGGGGGGGGGGGGGGGAGGGGGTTGAAGAGAAAGGAGGTCGCGATCGGGAGGAGGAAGAGCGGGGGTGGGAGGGGGGGGGGGGGTTGCTGTGGGTCGCCGAACTACTGTTTTGGTTGTTGCTACCAGCACCTCTCAGGTATTTACTTCGAGATATGTGTGCGATTTTTGCTTTCTTTCTTTACTTTCTTTATTTGGTGTTTAACGTCGTTTTCAACCGTTCAAGGTTATATCGCGACGGGCGATTTTTTCTGTGCGTGTGCAAAGAAAAAAAAAGTTGTTTGTGACATCGTTTCTGGGAAAACCGCCCCTCCAGGTCTTGAACTTGAGTAGTATATGCGATTTAGTGAAACCCAGAGGAGGGTGCGGTTGACATGCAAAACTAAAACTAAATAAAACAACCTCAGGAGTAGCCCAGGAAAGCATGCTTGAAAAATAAAAGGAAGAAACTGACCACATGAATATCATAACAGATGGAACAAGACTTTTCGGAAGAAAGAACGTAACCGAAACCGCAGACCCCCCCTAAAAAAAACCAAAGAAACAACTAACAACAACAACAACAACAAGAACAACAAGGATAACAACAACAACAACAACAACAACAACAACAACAACAACAACAGCAACAACAGCAACAGCAACAGCAACAACAACATAACAAACACACAAAAACGAACAAACAAGCAATCAGGCATAATAGGCAGACATACAAATCGTGCTTACCCTAACTTTGACTGTTGCTAACCCTTTCTTGCAGATGTTAATTCAAAAGCAACAGGACGATTACAAAGTAACACGAGAACGATATTCCACGCTTCCTCATTATGGAAATCAGAGTAAGTTACTTTTTGTTGAATAAACATCGAACAGTTGGAACATGGACCCCTGACAGCGGGGTGTTCTGAAGTTGTGACACCCTACACAAACCATGCAGTATTTCAGCACAAGACAACAACAATACAACAATAGGTCAAATTGTTTTTACCGATATCCTGTGATAAAATCATAACCAAAGCTAATATCTAAGAGAAAGCTCAAATAATGTGATGGAATTTTCGCATTATAGAACGAGTAAAAGAGAAGTAGAGAATGAGCGCACTGTAGGTGCCGGAAGGTGCATGATTGCCAAGTATGCGTAAAAAAGAACGTATGGCATACCAGGTGTGATAGGTCACACCACACCTGTTGAAACATATTCGGAATGAAGAGAATTAAATCGTAATTTTCACCTGTAATAGGAATGCAGCATGACCCCAACCTTTACTGAAGTAGGCGGCAAGAATTGAAGGTTCGTTATCCCCAGTTACAAGAATCGGGATGTTTTGGCAATAGTTTTTAATTTGTTTTATTATTACTTTTTAACACAATATACCAGACAAAGCTAAAAGGCAACATGACACAAGCTTTCGTGACGCTGGTGACGTAAGGCTTTCTTTCATGTGTTACTGTTAAATAAGACACAGTTGTTTTAGAAGAAAGAAAAAAAACCTAGACGGCACCCCTGCAGACGAGTAAACAATTTTTCAGTTGTATGATTTCCCAAAACTTTAATTCTGGAAATAGCTAAATATCGCTGTTGGATGTGCACGATTTATGCAATACACTGTTCGTTTGACGAGTCATGCGTGACTGGAGTATGGGAGGTTTGGTATAGGGGGGAGGGGGGGGGGGGGGCATCAGGGGGAGGCTGTGGGCCTCCAAAGTTCTGTTGTTTGTTGCGACCTGCACCTGACAGTAATCTGGTTCGAGGTATTTGTGCATTCTTGTGCATATAAACATAGGTAGTTTAATTTGTGATAATAATTCTTGGAAAACGCCCCCTCCGGACCTAGAATGTATAAGTATTGGTAAAACCTAGTGGCGAGGGCGTATAAAATGTAAAACCAAAAGCATATAAACCGAATACAGGAGTGGTCCAGAAAAACATGCCATTCAAAGAAAGAAGCTGGAATCACGAGTATCGATCAGAACAGTTCAAGCAAGACTTCTCGGAAGAAAGCCTTATCCCCAAACCACAGAAACAAACACTCCTCCCTCCCCAACAAACAACAACACAAAGCTAACAAACAACAACACAAAGCTAACAAACAACAACACAAAGCTAACAAACAACAACACAAAGCTAACAAACAACAACACAAAGCTAACAAACAACAACACAAAGCTAACAAACAACAACACAAAGCTAACAAACAACAACACAAAGCTAACAAACAACAACACAAAGCTAACAAACAACAACACAAAGCTAACAAACAACAACACAAAGCTAACAAACAACAACACAAAGCTAACAAACAACAACACAAAGCTAACAAACAACAACACAAAGCTAACAAACAACAACACAAAGCTAACAAACAACAACACAAAGCTAACAAACAACAACACAAAGCTAACAAACAACAACACAAAGCTAACAAACAACAACACAAAGCTAACAAACAACAACACAAAGCTAACAAACAACAACACAAAGCTAACAAACAACAACACAAAGCTAACAAACAACAACACAAAGCTAACAAACAAGCAAACGAAGAAACGCACAATGAGTCAGACGGAGAGACGGACACATACTGAACAAGAACAGCACCAGTCAGACGGAGAGACGGACACATACTGAACAAGAACAGCACCAGTCAGACGGAGAGACGGACACATACTGAACAAGAACAGCACCAGTCAGACGGAGAGACGGACACATACTGAACAAGAACAGCACCAGTCAGACGGAGAGACGGACACATACTGAACAAGAACAGCACCAGTCAGACGGAGAGACGGACACATACTGAACAAGAACAGCACCAGTCAGACGGAGAGACGGACACATACTGAACAAGAACAGCACCAGTCAGACGGAGAGACGGACACATACTGAACAAGAACAGCACCAGTCAGACGGAGAGACGGACACATACTGAACAAGAACAGCACCAGTCAGACGGAGAGACGGACACATACTGAACAAGAACAGCACCACGCACAATTAGGCACATTATATTCATACCAACTCCCCACTTTACAAATACCTCACATTACTTCTGTTTCTTCTTGGTGGATTTGTTAACATTATAGTGCATAGTCCTGAGACTGAAGCAACTTTTTGACATTGTTCCCCCCCCCCACCCCCACCCCCCCCCCCCCCACACACACAAACCTCATCCGTTTGCGGTTTTTTTTTGGTGACGCGGGAAAGCGAAAAAAGTGTGCGTGACGTCAAGGTTTTTTTGTGCGCTAAATATAGAATCAATCAGTTTGCACAAAGTTGCTAAATGAAAGATCAGGATATGGAATGTGACCGACATATAACAAGGTCATTGACAACGGCTTCACGCTGAACAGACACCACTCATGCAGACTGTGCTCTTTACCCGGTCATTAGGCCTACTGACTGATCATGTTTTTAGGAACACAGTCATTTACAGGTTTTCGGATAGCTGTGTTTTTATATTTCTTATGTTTATGAAGTGTGTGTGAGAGAGAGAGAGAGAGAGAGAGAGAGAGAGAGAGAGAGAGAGAGAGAGAGAGAGAGAGAGAGAGAGAGAGAGAGAGAGAGAGAGGCAGGCAGGCAGGCTGGCAGGCAGGCAGGCAGGTAGGCAGGCAGGCAGACAGAGACAGTTACAGAGGCAGAGACAGAGACAGTTACAGACACAGAGACAGAGAAAGACACAGACACAGAGACAGAGACAGACAGACAGAGAGATACAGAGACAGAGACAGAGACAGAGACAGAGATACAGAGAGGTTGTCAAACACTGCATTCAAGCTGGATCCAAACTGGGTTATTATTATGTCACGAAGTGTACTTGTGATAACAAACTGGCGTGCTCACATGTCAGGAAGTTGAAAGTGGGATTCACTCACTGGTAAAAGATCCTCACGCGTTTACGTAACGTCAAAAGGCCTGTTGTTATCAGCTATCACGCAGAGATGATACGGGTTATACTTATCACTTGTCTATCATGGGAGGGTTTGTTGCTGTGTTCTATTCGTCACGCACACACGTGTGGGACTTTTAGCTTCTGTATTAATATCAACATCAATAAAGTGCATTTTACCTTCTGAGAAATAAACTAGGAGACCGACTTATGGAAGTGTAGTCATTTACATGACCTTAGTATATATTTGTACAATGAATTGCATACATTACCTTGACTCCCCACCTCTCTCTCTCTCTCTCTTTCTCTCTGTCTCTGTCTGGCTGACTGTCTGTCTCTCTCTCTCTCTCTCTCTCTCTCTCTCTCTCTCTCTCTCTCTCTCTCTCTCTCTCTCTCTCTCAGCTGAATTTCACCAGGGCTGTTTAGCATTAACTACTTTTAACCTTGTGTCTCCTTGTTTTCTGTGAACATCTTGTTCATCTTGCATTTAAGCTTATATTATCTAGTATCCCATTGTTTGTTGTGGGATTTGCTTTACCTTTTGTTCGGTCACCCTTCATTTTTAAGCAACAGTTTGTTTTTTTACTGTTGTCTTGACTGCTCCGGATTCTCATATTTCCGGATTTTGCTTGCTTTATTATCTTCTGCTGTTTGTTACAATATTGCACTTCGTCCTAATGTCAACAACATCAAACACTGTTCTCCGTATAGGGCATGTAAATATTTATCATTTAGTCAACAAAGTACACGATGTCTGTGTATTGCTAAACCAGCAACCAGAGCTGGTACAGCTCTTCGGTGTAAGTGAAACGCGTCTAGATTCGCGTATCTCAGACAGCATTGTTAACATTCCGAATTATTCGGTTTTACGACGGGACAATCCACGAGTAGGCCAAACAGGCATCGCTCTTTATGTTCATCAGTCCATTGCTCGGATTGTCAAACGTAGAACTGATCTTGAAGATGAAAATGTTGAATGTATGTGGTTGGAACTAAAACATGACAAATCCTCTCCCTTGCTTATTGGCTATGTGTATCGTAACCCTGCTGAAACGTCAAGGTGGATTGATGATTTTGTTTCTTTGATGGACAGAGTGAAGGCTCGCGACGAGAATGTTGTATTACTTGGCGATTTTAACATTAATCTACTCAGGCCTCAAACAACGTGGTGCTCAACAACTGCTCTGTTTGGTCTTCATCAGCTGGTTAAAACCCCTACAAGAGAAACAAATACTTCATCAACCCTGATTGATCATATTTACACTGATAGTAAGAATATCGTTGCAAATGCGCAAGTAGTGAATTCCAGTTTTAGTGACCATCATGTTTTTTGCTCGATTTCTCTTAGATTGCCAAAATCACGTCATAAAGGCCACACAACAATCGAATACAGAAGTTTCAAGTATTTTGATGAATCTGCCTTTTTCTTTGACCTTAACCAAGCCCCATTTTATAGCGTATTCAATTGCAGTGACGCAGAGGGCGCTTGCAATATTTTTCACCATATTTTGTGTTCAATAATTGATAAACACGCACCACTACGTCAGCATAGAGTGAAACATCCCCAGCTCCCACCTTGGTTAACCTCAGACATTATCGAGGCTATGGCGATGCGTGATTATTTTAAAGAGCGCAACATGAAAACAGAGTATAAACTGCAAAAAAATAAAGTTTTAGACACAGTGAGACAAGCAAAGGCAGAATATTTTAATAAACTGATTTCTGAAAAAAGGGATACAGCTACAATCTGGCGAGCAGTGAATGAAATTCTTGATAAATCTAGGAAGGGATCAACCAATACTCATTCACAAATATCTCCAAATGATTTTAACAAACACTTCATTTCGCTAGCAGACAACCTAAAATCTTGTCTCAATCACAATGATTCCCTTGATACGGATGATTGTTTTGAAAAATTAAAAACATTCTGTGGACAAAAGTTGACTCAAACTGACACGTTTTCTATTCCTCCAATCTCAGTGCACGAGGTAGGAAAACTGGTAGAACAAATGGCGAATAAGAAGTCAATGGGTCCAGACAAGATTCCAGTCAAGTTGCTAAAACTTGCTTTACCTTACATTGTCGATTCCCTAACTTATGTTTATAACCTAAGCATACAACAAAACGTGTTCCCTTCTATTTTAAAGTGTGCAAAGGTACTACCACTTCCAAAAAATAAGGATCTTACAGACCCAAACAACTTTAGACCTATTTCCCTCTTACCTATTCTAAACCCTTAGAAAAGCACATACAAAAACACCTACTGGCATATATGGAACAAAGGAATCTGTTTCATCCTTTTCAGTCTGGATTCCGCTCTGAGCATTCCTGCCACGCCGCCTTAAGCTCTTTATGCGAGACTTGGCTGTCAGCAATAAACAAAGCAGAAATAACGGGAGCGTTGTTTTTGGACTTTAAGAAAGCCTTTGACCCAGTAGATCACTCACTTCTACTAAAGAAATTAAACTGCTATTTAAAAGACGACTCAGCCTGTGCCTTTTTTGAATCGTATCTTTCAAAACGGAAACAGTATGTATCCATTAACTGTAAAACTTCGTCAAACGAGTTTGTCAGGAGTGGTGTCCCTCAAGGGTCTGTATTAGGACCTATCTTGTTCTGTATTTATATAAATGATTTACCCCTTCATGTGTCCGATGAAAAAGTTAGATGTGAGTTCTTCGCGGATGACTCTTCTGTTCACACCAGTCAAAAATCTTTGGAATCCGTCAACTCTTCTCTTCAAACAAGTGTGGATGAAATCACTGAGTGGTGCGTTTCTAATGCAATGATCATTCATCCGATTAAAACAAAGAGTATGGTGATAACCACGAGACAAAAACACCAATTAAGTCCTTTACAACTACAACTGTCAGTTGGTTCAACTCAAGTGCAGCAAGTTAGGGAACATAGATTATTGGGTGTTACCATTGATCAAGAGTTGAAATGGCAAACTCATTTGAGTAATATTTGCAAACTAGTATAACAAAATTTGTACCTGTTATCAAAATTAAGGCATTACGCAGATTCTGCAGCACTCAAAATGTTCTATTACGCCCACATAATGCCTCATATAAACTTCGCATCGACACTTTGGGATAACTGCAGTGATGTTCATTTAAAAAGACTCAATTCCCTGCATCGCCGAGCTGCAAAACTTATTCTGCATGATTTGAATAGGTCCACGGATGACAAACTAAAGCTCTTGAATTTCCTCCCCTTGAAAGATCAGTTGACGTTAAACAAGGCTGTGTTCATGTATAAAATTCTAAAGGACGACTGTCCTAAAATTAATATTGGCAATCACATTTCAAACATGCCACAAAAAGATATGGGTCCCAAAAAATCATCCCTCCTATACCTCGCATAGACCTCTACAAATCGAGCTTAGCCTTCTCGGGAGCGTTTCTCTGGAACTCCTTCCCCCAACAGATAAGAAATGCAACTTCAGTGAAAATGTTTAAGAGACAGTCACGTTCACACATCATTCGTGAATGAAATGTCTTGTTCGATTGTTATTTTGTTAAACATTTTGCACTGGTGTTAACGATTGTGTAGCTGATCGGAGCAACTTTATTCCCAAATGAAAGGTATAACTATGTCAATGTAATTTTGTAATTTTTGAGTTCTCCTTATGTAATTCCTTAAATGCACATTGTGTTGCATTCCATACAATGTATTTCTGTATTTTATATGATTGAATTTATATCTGTAATGTGCGTCTGTCTTTATGTGTTGTATAAAGGACAGGTTGGAAGAATAGGCTTTGCCTAAAACCTTTATCCTTTTGTAATAAAGTTCTGAGTTCTGAGTTCTGAGTTCTGAGTTCTCTCTCTCTCTCTCTCTCTCTCTCTCTCTCTCTCTTACTCATGTGTTTTCCCCGCAATCAATGTCGCTTTCGACACACACGCACATACAAACACGCACGCACGCACGTACGCACGCACGCACGCACACACACACACACACACTTTTTTCTTTCGTTTCAAATGTGTTTTATTCGCCATAATCACCGATCGACGATAATAACACACACGATCGCGAACGACAGGAACTTCGAAATGGGGCAGGCTGGCTGACATCACCTGTTGGATGAAGCAAAGATTAATAAGGTTATTTCATTTCTCGTTAAGTAATAATGTCAACATTCAAAGAAACAAATAAAAAACAAAACACACCCACAACATGACTTAAGACAGAAAACTGTTCTTACAACAGCAGTTTGATTTGTTCTACACAAGTTTTTTCCTACCATACTTCATTCTCTCTTTAATTTAAAAGCTGTCAGAAAGCAACAAAAATACAACCAATTTGTTAAATTCTGAAGACAAAACAAATTCCAAAGACGGATGCTACACCAAAAACACAAAATGAGTAAATTACAAACATGGCATATTTCTTCCTATTTGGGGAAACGGTTGATACATGTAGTAGTGTTCAGCACTAACTGATTACAATCAAGCAGTTGCCAAAAGTATTAGTCATTCCTAGCACAAAGATTGGTTTCCACATTTCTTGATTTGATTTGATTGTTGTTGCTTTTTGGGTCCAGCGGACCATGTAGGCCAAATCAGGACCCCACACATTTCTTCAACTAAAGATGAACAGGGAACACTTTTAATTTGGCCTCCTACAGCACTTGCTCCACAGGTGTTTTGTTTTTCAAATGCACACAGAAACTGCCCTTTATTTTGGCCTTCTATAGCAGTGGGTCGACAGCATGTAAAATGCACACAGAAACTGCCCTTTATTTTGGCCTTCTATAGCAGTGGGTCGACAGCATGTAAAATGCACACAGAAACTGCCCTTTATTTTGGCCTTATGTAACAGTGGGTCGACAGCATGTAAAATGCACACAGAAACTGCCCTTTATTTTGGCCTTATGTAACAGTGGGTCGACAGCATGTAAAATGCACACAGAAACTGCCCTTTATTTTGGCCTTATGTAACAGTGGGTCGACAGCATGTAAAATGCACACAGAAACTGCCCTTTATTTTGGCCTTATGTAACAGTGGGTCGACAGCATGTAAAATGCACACAGAAACTGCCCTTTATTTTGGCCTTATGTAACAGTGGGTCGACAGCATGTAAAATGCACACAGAAACTGCCCTTTACCTCGGCCTTATGTAACAGTGGGTCGACAGCATGTAAAATGCACACAGAAACTGCCCTTTATTTTGGCCTTATGTAACAGTGGGTCGACAGCATGTAAAATGCACACAGAAACTGCCCTTTATTTTGGCCTTATGTAACAGTGGGTCGACAGCATGTAAAATGCACACAGAAACTGCCCTTTATTTTGGCCTTCTATAGCAGTGGGTCGACAGCATGTAAAATGCACACAGAAACTGCCCTTCACCTTGGCCTTATGTAACAGTGGGTCGACAGCATGTAAAATGCACACAGAAACTGCCCTTTATTTTGGCCTTATGTAACAGTGGGTCGACAGCATGTAAAATGCACACAGAAACTGCCCTTTATTTTGGCCTTATGTAACAGTGGGTCGACAGCATGTAAAATGCACACAGAAACTGCCCTTTATTTTGGCCTTATGTAACAGTGGGTCGACAGCATGTAAAATGCACACAGAAACTGCCCTTTATTTTGGCCTTATGTAACAGTGGGTCGACAGCATGTAAAATGCACACAGAAACTGCCCTTTATTTTGGCCTTCTCTAGCAGTGGGTCGACAGCATGTAAAATGCACACAGAAACTGCCCTTTATTTTGGCCTTATGTAACAGTGGGTCGACAGCATGTAAAATGCACACAGAAACTGCCCTTTATTTTGGCCTTATGTAACAGTGGGTCGACAGCATGTAAAATGCACACAGAAACTGCCCTTTATTTTGGCCTTATGTAACAGTGGGTCGACAGCATGTAAAATGCACACAGAAACTGCCCTTTATTTTGGCCATATGTAACAGTGGGTCGACAGCATGTAAAATGCACACAGAAACTGCCCTTTATTTTGGCCTTATGTAACAGTGGGTCGACAGCATGTAAAATGCACACAGAAACTGCCCTTTATTTTGGCCTTCTATAGCAGTGGGTCGACAGCATGTAAAATGCACACAGAAACTGCCCTTTATTTTGGCCTTATGTAACAGTGGGTCGACAGCATGTAAAATGCACACAGAAACTGCCCTTTATTTTGGCCTTATGTAACAGTGGGTCGACAGCATGTAAAATGCACACAGAAACTGCCCTTTATTTTGGCCTTATGTAACAGTGGGTCGACAGCATGTAAAATGCACACAGAAACTGCCCTTTATTTTGGCCTTATGTAACAGTGGGTTGACAGCATGTAAAATGCACACAGAAACTGCCCTTTATTTTGGCCTTATGTAACAGTGGGTCAACAGCATGTAAAATGCACACAGAAACTGCCCTTTACCTCGGCCTTATGTAACAGTGGGTCGACAGCATGTAAAATGCACACAGAAACTGCCCTTCACCTTGGCCTTATGTAACAGTGGGTCGACAGCATGTAAAATGCACACAGAAACTGCCCTTTATTTTGGCCTTATGTAACAGTGGGTCGACAGCATGTAAAATGCACACAGAAACTGCCCTTTATTTTGGCCTTATGTAACAGTGGGTCGACAGCATGTAAAATGCACACAGAAACTGCCCTTTATTTTGGCCTTATGTAACAGTGGGTCGACAGCATGTAAAATGTACACAGAAACTGCCCTTTATCTTGGCCTTATGTAACAGTGGGTCGACAGCATGTAAAATGCACACAGAAACTGCCCTGTATTTTGGCCTTATGTAACAGTGGGTCGACAGCATGTAAAATGCACACAGAAACTGCCCTTTACCTCGGCCTTATGTAACAGTGGGTCGACAGCATGTAAAATGCACACAGAAACTGCCCTTTATTTTGGCCTTATGTAACAGTGGGTCGACAGCATGTAAAATGCACACAGAAACTGCCCTTTATTTTGGCCTTCTCTAGCAGTGGGTCGACAGCATGTAAAATGCACACAGAAACTGCCCTTTATTTTGGCCTTATGTAACAGTGGGTCGACAGCATGTAAAATGCACACAGAAACTGCCCTTTATTTTGGCCTTATGTAACAGTGGGTCGACAGCATGTAAAATGCACACAGAAACTGCCCTTTATTTTGGCCTTATGTAACAGTGGGTCGACAGCATGTAAA
Organism: Littorina saxatilis; assembly: GCF_037325665.1. Taxonomy (NCBI): domain Eukaryota; kingdom Metazoa; phylum Mollusca; class Gastropoda; order Littorinimorpha; family Littorinidae; genus Littorina; species Littorina saxatilis. Next base: position 3,286,951 of record NC_090261.1, on the reverse strand, counting down.
ATGCACACAGAAACTGCCCTTTATTTTGGCCTTATGTAACAGTGGGTCGACAGCATGTAAAATGCACACAGAAACTGCCCTTTATTTTAGCCTTATGTAACAGTGGGTCGACAGCATGTAAAATGCACACAGAAACTGCCCTTTATTTTGGCCTTCTATAGCAGTGGGTCGACAGCATGTAAAATGCACACAGAAACTGCCCTTTATTTTGGCCTTATGTAACAGTGGGTCGACAGCATGTAAAATGCACACAGAAACTGCCCTTTATTTTGGCCTTATGTAACAGTGGGTCGACAGCATGTAAAATGCACACAGAAACTGCCCTTTATTTTGGCCTTATGTAACAGTGGGTCGACAGCATGTAAAATGCACACAGAAACTGCCCTTTATTTTGGCCTTATGTAACAGTGGGTTGACAGCATGTAAAATGCACACAGAAACTGCCCTTTATTTTGGCCTTATGTAACAGTGGGTCAACAGCATGTAAAATGCACACAGAAACTGCCCTTTACCTCGGCCTTATGTAACAGTGGGTCGACAGCATGTAAAATGCACACAGAAACTGCCCTTCACCTTGGCCTTATGTAACAGTGGGTCGACAGCATGTAAAATGCACACAGAAACTGCCCTTTATTTTGGCCTTATGTAACAGTGGGTCGACAGCATGTAAAATGCACACAGAAACTGCCCTTTATTTTGGCCTTATGTAACAGTGGGTCGACAGCATGTAAAATGCACACAGAAACTGCCCTTTATTTTGGCCTTATGTAACAGTGGGTCGACAGCATGTAAAATGTACACAGAAACTGCCCTTTATCTTGGCCTTATGTAACAGTGGGTCGACAGCATGTAAAATGCACACAGAAACTGCCCTGTATTTTGGCCTTATGTAACAGTGGGTCGACAGCATGTAAAATGCACACAGAAACTGCCCTTTACCTCGGCCTTATGTAACAGTGGGTCGACAGCATGTAAAATGCACACAGAAACTGCCCTTCACCTTGGCCTAATGTAACAGTGGGTCGACAGCATGTAAAATGCACACAGAAACTGCCCTTCACCTTGGCCTTATGTAACAGTGGGTCGACAGCATGTAAAATGCACACAGAAACTGCCCTTTACCTCGGCCTTATGTAACAGTGGGTCGACAGCATGTAAAATGCACACAGAAACTGCCCTTTACCTCGGCCTTATGTAACAGTGGGTCGACAGCATGTAAAATGCACACAGAAACTGCCCTTCACCTTGGCCTTATGTAACAGTGGGTCGACAGCATGTAAAATGCACACAGAAACTGCCCTTCACCTTGGCCTTATGTAACAGTGGGTCGACAGCATGTAAAATGCACACAGAAACTGCCCTTTACCTCGGCCTTATGTAACAGTGGGTCGACAGCATGTAAAATGCACACAGAAACTGCCCTTTACCTCGGCCTTATGTAACAGTGGGTCGACAGCATGTAAAATGCACACAGAAACTGCCCTTTATTTTGGCCTTATGTAACAGTGGGTCGACAGCATGTAAAATGCACACAGAAACTGCCCTTCACCTTGGCCTTATGTAACAGTGGGTCGACAGCATGTAAAATGCACACAGAAACTGCCCTTCAACTTGGCCTTATGTAACAGTGGGTCGACAGCATGTAAAATGCACACAGAAACTGCCCTTTATTTTGGCCTTATGTAACAGTGGGTCGACAGCATGTAAAATGCACACAGAAACTGCCCTTTACCTCGGCCTTATGTAACAGTGGGTCGACAGCATGTAAAATGCACACAGAAACTGCCCTTTATTTTGGCCTTATGTAACAGTGGGTCGACAGCATGTAAAATGCACACAGAAACTGCCCTTCACCTTGGCCTTATGTAACAGTGGGTCGACAGCATGTAAAATGCACACAGAAACTGCCCTTCACCTCGGCCTTATGTAACAGTGGGTCGACAGCATGTAAAATGCACACAGAAACTGCCCTTCACCTTGGCCTTATGTAACAGTGGGTCGACAGCATGTAAAATGCACACAGAAACTGCCCTTTATTTTGGCCTTATGTAACAGTGGGTCGACAGCATGTAAAATGCACACAGAAACTGCCCTTTACCTCGGCCTTATGTAACAGTGGGTCGACAGCATGTAAAATGCACACAGAACTGCCCTTTATTTTGGCCTTATGTAACAGTGGGTCGACAGCATGTAAAATGCACACAGAAACTGCCCTTCACCTTGGCCTTATGTAACAGTGGGTCGACAGCATGTAAAATGCACACAGAAACTGCCCTTCACCTTGGCCTTATGTAACAGTGGGTCGACAGCATGTAAAATGCACACAGAAACTGCCCTTTACCTCGGCCTTATGTAACAGTGGGTCGACAGCATGTAAAATGCACACAGAAACTGCCCTTTACCTCGGCCTTATGTAACAGTGGGTCGACAGCATGTAAAATGCACACAGAAACTGCCCTTTATTTTGGCCTTATGTAACAGTGGGTCGACAACATGTAAAATGCACACAGAAACTGCCCTTCACCTTGGCCTTATGTAACAGTGGGTCGACAGCATGTAAAATGCACACAGAAACTGCCCTTCACCTTGGCCTTATGTAACAGTGGGTCGACAGCATGTAAAATGCACACAGAAACTGCCCTTTATTTTGGCCTTTTGTAACAGTGGGTCGACAGCATGTAAAATGCACACAAAAACTGCCCTTTACCTCGGCCTTATGTAACAGTGGGTCGACAGCATGTAAAATGCACACAGAAACTGCCCTTTATTTTGGCCTTATGTAACAGTGGGTCGACAGCATGTAAAATGCACACAGAAACTGCCCTTTATTTTGGCCTTATGTAACAGTGGGTCGACAGCATGTAAAATGCACACAGAAACTGCCCTTTATTTTGGCCTTATGTAACAGTGGGTCGACAGCATGTAAAATGCACACAGAAACTGCCCTTTATTTTGGCCTTATGTAACAGTGGGTCGACAGCATGTAAAATGCACACAGAAACTGCCCTTTATTTTGGCCGTATGTAACAGTGGGTCAACAGCATGTAAAATGCACACAGAAACTGCCCTTTACCTCGGCCTTATGTAACAGTGGGTCGACAGCATGTAAAATGCACACAGAAACTGCCCTTCACCTTGGCCTTATGTAACAGTGGGTCGACAGCATGTAAAATGCACACAAAAACTGCCTTTTATTTTGGCCTTATGTAACAGTGGGTCGACAGCATGTAAAATGCACACAGAAACTGCCCTTTATTTTGGCCTTATGTAACAGTGGGTCGACAGCATGTAAAATGCACACAGAAACTGCCCTTTATTTTGGCCTTATGTAACAGTGGGTCGACAGCATGTAAAATGCACACAGAAACTGCCCTTTATCTTGGCCATATGTAACAGTGGGTCGACAGCATGTAAAATGCACACAGAAACTGCCCTGTATTTTGGCCTTATGTAACAGTGGGTCGACAGCATGTAAAATGCACACAGAAACTGCCCTTTACCTCGGCCTTATGTAACAGTGGGTCGACAGCATGTAAAATGCACACAGAAACTGCCCTTCACCTTGGCCTTATGTAACAGTGGGTCGACAGCATGTAAAATGCACACAGAAACTGCCCTTCACCTTGGCCTTATGTAACAGTGGGTCGACAGCATGTAAAATGCACACAGAAACTGCCCTTTACCTCGGCCTTATGTAACAGTGGGTCGACAGCATGTAAAATGCACACAGAAACTGCCCTTGACCTCGGCCTTATGTAACAGTGGGTCGACAGCATGTAAAATGCACACAGAAACTGCCCTTCACCTTGGCCTTATGTAACAGTGGGTCGACAGCATGTAAAATGCACACAGAAACTGCCCTTTATTTTGGCCTTATGTAACAGTGGGTCAACAGCATGTAAAATGCACACAGAAACTGCCCTTTACCTCGGCCTTATGTAACAGTGGGTCGACAGCATGTAAAATGCACACAGAAACTGCCCTTTACCTCGGCCTTATGTAACAGTGGGTCGACAGCATGTAAAATGCACACAGAAACTGCCCTTTATTTTGGCCTTATGTAACAGTGGGTCGACAGCATGTAAAATGCACACAGAAACTGCCCTTCACCTTGGCCTTATGTAACAGTGGGTCGACAGCATGTAAAATGCACACAGAAACTGCCCTTCACCTTGGCCTTATGTAACAGTGGGTCGACAGCATGTAAAATGCACACAGAAACTGCCCTTTATTTTGGCCTTATGTAACAGTGGGTCGACAGCATGTAAAATGCACACAGAAACTGCCCTTTACCTCGGCCTTATGTAACAGTGGGTCGACAGCATGTAAAATGCACACAGAAACTGCCCTTTATTTTGGCCTTATGTAACAGTGGGTCGACAGCATGTAAAATGCACACAGAAACTGCCCTTCACCTTGGCCTTATGTAACAGTGGGTCGACAGCATGTAAAATGCACACAGAAACTGCCCTTCACCTCGGCCTTATGTAACAGTGGGTCGACAGCATGTAAAATGCACACAGAAACTGCCCTTCACCTTGGCCTTATGTAACAGTGGGTCAACAGCATGTAAAATGCACACAGAAACTGCCCTTTATTTTGGCCTTATGTAACAGTGGGTCGACAGCATGTAAAATGCACACAGAAACTGCCCTTTACCTCGGCCTTATGTAACAGTGGGTCGACAGCATGTAAAATGCACACAGAACTGCCCTTTATTTTGGCCTTATGTAACAGTGGGTCGACAGCATGTAAAATGCACACAGAAACTGCCCTTCACCTTGGCCTTATGTAACAGTGGGTCGACAGCATGTAAAATGCACACAGAAACTGCCCTTCACCTTGGCCTTATGTAACAGTGGGTCGACAGCATGTAAAATGCACACAGAAACTGCCCTTTACCTCGGCCTTATGTAACAGTGGGTCGACAGCATGTAAAATGCACACAGAAACTGCCCTTTACCTCGGCCTTATGTAACAGTGGGTCGACAGCATGTAAAATGCACACAGAAACTGCCCTTTATTTTGGCCTTATGTAACAGTGGGTCGACAGCATGTAAAATGCACACAGAAACTGCCCTTCACCTTGGCCTTATGTAACAGTGGGTCGACAGCATGTAAAATGCACACAGAAACTGCCCTTCACCTTGGCCTTATGTAACAGTGGGTCGACAGCATGTAAAATGCACACAGAAACTGCCCTTTATTTTGGCCTTTTGTAACAGTGGGTCGACAGCATGTAAAATGCACACAAAAACTGCCCTTTACCTCGGCCTTATGTAACAGTGGGTCGACAGCATGTAAAATGCACACAGAAACTGCCCTTTATTTTGGCCTTATGTAACAGTGGGTCGACAGCATGTAAAATGCACACAGAAACTGCCCTTCACCTTGGCCTTATGTAACAGTGGGTCGACAGCATGTAAAATGCACACAGAAACTGCCCTTCACCTCGGCCTTATGTAACAGTGGGTCGACAGCATGTAAAATGCACACAGAAACTGCCCTTTATTTTGGCCTTATGTAACAGTGGGTCGACAGCATGTAAAATGCACACAGAAACTGCCCTTCACCTTGGCCTTATGTAACAGTGGGTCGACAGCATGTAAAATGCACACAGAAACTGCCCTTCACCTTGGCCTTATGTAACAGTGGGTCGACAGCATGTAAAATGCACACAGAAACTGCCCTTTACCTCGGCCTTATGTAACAGTGGGTCGACAGCATGTAAAATGCACACAGAAACTGCCCTTTATTTTGGCCTTATGTAACAGTGGGTCGACAGCATGTAAAATGCACACAGAAACTGCCCTTCACCTTGGCCTTATGTAACAGTGGGTCGACAGCATGTAAAATGCACACAGAAACTGCCCTTTATTTTGGCCTTATGTAACAGTGGGTCGACAGCATGTAAAATGCACACAGAAACTGCCCTTTACCTCGGCCTTATGTAACAGTGGGTCGACAGCATGTAAAATGCACACAGAAACTGCCCTTTACCTTGGCCTTATGTAACAGTGGGTCGACAGCATGTAAAATGCACACAGAAACTGCCCTTTATTTTGGCCTTATGTAACAGTGGGTCGACAGCATGTAAAATGCACACAGAAACTTTACCTCAACACTGCGAAGTCAGCACGCAGTGTGTGTGGAGCGGGCACCAGCAGGCGTCACGTCACATCACATCATCACCACCATCATCCAGCTCCATGTCCATGTCACTCCCCCCTCCACCCTCCTCCCGCTGCTGCTGCTGTCTGACCTTGAACAATCATGGACATATTTCATCATGGCTGGCAGAAAAAAAAACCTGCATGGATACATCTGAACATGATTGAAAAGTCCTGGAAACATTTTGAATTATCTTAAGTCGCCTGCATCATTTACAAACAAACAAACAGCAATAAGAAAACAACAAATCACAGAAAAACTAATTAAAAAATGCCCTAACCCTAACCCTAATCAAACAGTCACACAAACAAGCAAAACAAGTGACAACCTGGGTTTTAAGTACTTATGAAAAACTTATTTTCTCTGATGCTAATTGGGTTGGAAAATACAATGGATGCCGAAGAAATCTTTCCTATCATTAACCGTGGCTTCCCTTTCTTTCCTAGATCTTGTCATTACACTTCGAGGTAAGAACTGTTCAATAGTTAAAAATACAATAGTTAAATTAACTTCATTTAGCAGCAAAAACAAGTCCAACCGGCAGCAGAAGCAGCAACAACAACAACGTGCTCCAAACTGTGCAGGGCCGGACCCAGGGGGGGGGGGGGGGGGGGGGGGTCCAGGGGTTCCAGGGGTTCCGGAACCCCACCCCTGGAAAAAGCATGTACCTCGCTTTGAGTGGTTTTTTTTTTTTTTTTAGATACATTTTGTGTGTGTCTCTAACAAATTTTATTCAATGTGAAATCCGATGAGAAAAAGGTACCCCCCCCCCCCCCACCTTCGCTGATTTGCCCCCCCCAAAAAGGAGGACCCCCCCCCCCCCCCCCTTACAACTCATTTGGTCCGGCCCTGCTGTGTGATGCTCGTTAACCCGGTGAGCGTCATACCTTAGCATGATGTCCACGAGACGTTGGACGCTGTACGTCCCATTGATGCCACAGAAAGGAAGGGTTCCCCCTCGCTCACGGTCGCCATGCACCAGTGGTTTGTGTGGATGATGTCACAGAGAGGAAGGGTTCCACCTCGCTCACGGTCGCCATGCACCAGTGGTTTGTGTGGATGATGTCACAGAGAGGAAAGGTTCCACCTCGCTCACGGTCGCCATGCACCAGTGGTTTGTGTGGATTATGTCACAGAGAGGAAGGGTTCCACCTCGCTCACGGTCGCCATGCACCAGTGGTTTGTGTGGATTATGTCACAGAGAGGAAGGGTTCCACCTCGCTCACGGTCGCCATGCACCAGTGGTTTGTGTGGATGATGTCACAGAGAGGAAAGGTTCCACCTCGCTCACGGTCGCCATGCACCAGTGGTTTGTGACGATGCTGTCACCCAGTCACCTGCAACAATAACAGAAACCAGGAAATGAACCAACAGGTTAACCGTGTTGGCAATCAGTGGTTATACACGCCAGTTACGTTTCGTGTTGACACTCCTGTTGTTTCTGAAGACAGAGAAGAGTTCGACACACCTGTTGGAAACCCCCGGGGTGCGGCGGTGCAGGGGGATGGGGGGGGGGGGGGGGTGCCTTGGAGGCCTGGTTGCTATATTCGTGAAGACAATGTTGAAAGATTCACAGGGTGAGAGAAGAAAATGTTTTACGCACTCACGGCAAAGGCATTAGGGGCATGTTACACGGGAAAACCCGGCTTTGTATAAAAAATAAAATATAAAAATGCAAGGGGGGGGGGGGGGGGTGTAGACAGCTGGTTGCCGGCTGCTAGAGGAAACCTGAAATGGGCTAGGGACCGGGTTGGGTCGTCTTAGTACGTCAGTGCTGAAATGGTTACTTTATGGGCTGTTGGCCGAACGGACACCGCGGATTCATATTTTTGCATGCATGTATTCGTGTTTTCAAGGCCTGAGGGTTTCGCTGTGACCCTGCGATCTTTATCGTGCGCATGCGTGCACACGGGGGTGTTCGGACACAGAGGAGAGTCTGCGCCGAACTTGGGGGTTGAACCCACGCTGATAGAAAGAACCGGTGTAGGATCCGGTCCGGTCCCCCTCTGAAGTAGTCCCCCGGGGGACCAATTCGTGGCAAAAACTGCTCTATAATGATCCCCCCTTAGACATCCAGCCTCGTTTTCGACTGGTCCCCCTGGGCGATTTTGATCCCCCCTCGCATCCAAAATAGGCCCCCTCTCGAACTGGTCCCCTTCTTTTCTAACCAATGTAGAGCTATGTCAGTATTTATTTTTAACTTTATTGTTACAAAACTTTATAGAGGGTAAGTGCCATTTTTCAAATAGTTCAACACGTTGTCATACAGAGTGTCGTCCATGATGATAGTCAATGAAAAACTAAGACTGGCTGACGGAATGAATTGTCGTGTACTTATAATTATAGGCATGTTTGACACGAGTCCCCCCACCTGGCGCACTTACCTTGATCGTGGTGTGGGGGCTTGCGTGCCTTGACAACCTCCGGAGCTATGTCGGCGGGGACCTCGTATCCCTGGTAGGTCCAACCATGCCGAACAGATCCGCGTGAGGTAGAGGCCAGACTAAAATGTGTACCCTGGTCCTCCAGGTTGGGGGTTCAGCTTAGGGCCAACAACTCTAACTGGTAAAACCGAGTGAGTTACAGAAACAGCGACAAAGGAAAACAGTCGCTGCCCTACACGCCACCAGGCGTGAAAGGCAGTAAGTAAGTAAGTTGACACGAGTCACGTGACGTGTCAAGAAGCGTGGCGACCGTTTTCTCATCCCACAAAAAAACAAGTCGCGTAAGGCGAAATTACTACATTTAGTCAAGCTGTGGAACTCACAGAATGAAACTGAACGTAGTCCGCCGCTAGTGCAAAAGGCAGCGAAAGTGACGAGCCTGTTTGGCGCGGCAGCGGTTGCGCTGTGCTTCATAGCACGCTTCAAGTTACTGTACCTCTCTTCGTTTTAACTTTCTGAGCGTGTTTTTAATCCAAACATATCATATCTATATGTTTTTTGAATCAGGAACCGACAAGGAATAAGATGAAATAGTTTTTAAATCGATTTCGGAAATTTAATTTTGATCATAATTTTTATATTTTTAATTTTCAGAGCTTGTTTTTAATCCAAATATAACATATGTATATGTTTTTGGAATCAGAAAATGACGAGGAATAAGATGAAATTGTTTTTGGATCGTTTAATAAAAAATAATTGTAATTACAAGTTTCCGATTTTTAATGACCAAACTCACTCATTAGTTTTTAAGCCACCAAGCTGAAATGCAATACTGAAGTCCGGGCTTCGTCGAACATTACTTGACCAAAATTTCAACCAATTTGGTTAAAAAATGAGGGCGTGACAGTGCCGCCTCAACTTTCACGAACAGCCGGATATGACGTCATCAAAGACATTTATCAAAAAAATGAAAAAAACGTATGGGGATATCATACCCAGGAACTCTCATGTCAAATTTCATAAAGATCGGTCCAGTAGTTTGGTCTGAATCGCTCTACACGCACGCACGCACACACACACACACACACACACACACACACACACACACACACACACACACATACACACAAACACACATACACCACGACCCTCGTCTCGATTCCCCCTCTATGTTAAAACATTTAGTCATAACTTGACTAAATGTAAAAATCGAAAACGATGACCAAAAAAACGACTCGTTTTGTATCTTGATCAAGTCGTGTGTTTCTTTGCGTTAGTAGCCATCCCAAGCAAAATCCTCTCCAACAGCGGTAGATTTCCCACCCTGTCTGCATTGCAAACAAGCACATAAATACACGCGCGCATTGAAAAACCAGTACGTGCATGAAACAAGTCGTTCGTGTCTCTAATCTATTAATATTTTCAATTACAGTTTAAGCCGGGTTAACTCGTCGGCAAAACACGACTATGCTTTTACCCTGCGCTCTTTTTACATGATGGGTAAATCTCGTGTTCGTGGGAGGACAAAGGAATAGCCAGACGCTCGAGAACGTGCACAAAAGATCGTTGATGCGGGAAGAGCAAATTGTGGCGGAGATGTTTGAAGTGCTTCTGTGAACACACGTTTCAATTACACTGCCCTGACTCTCTTACCACACTGTGTTAAGAAAATTTTCTTCATTAATTAGAAACAAGTCGCGTAAGGCGAAAATACAATATTTAGTCAAGTAGCTGTCGAACTCACAGAATGAAACTGAACGCAATGCAATTTTTCAGCAAGACCGTATACTCGTAGCATCGTCAGTCCACCGCTCATGGCAAAGGCAGTGAAATTGACAAGAAGAGCGGGGTAGTAGTTGCGCTAAGAAGGATAGCACGCGTTTCTGTACCTCTCTTTGTTTTAACTTTCTGAGCGTGTTTTTAATCCAAACATATCATATCTATATGTTTTTGGAATCAGGAACCGACAAGGAATAAGATGAAAGTGTTTTTAAATTGATTTCGACAATTTAATTTTGATAATAATTTTTATATATTTAATTTTCAGAGCTTGTTTTTAATCCGAATATAACATATTTATATGTTTTTGGAATCAGCAAATGATGGAGAATAAGATAAACGTAAATTTGAATCGTTTTATAAAATTTTTTTTTTTACAATTTTCAGATTTTTAATGACCAAAGTCATGAATTAATTTTTAAGCCACCAAGCTGAAATGCGATACCGAAGTCCGGGCTTCGTCGAAGATTACTTGACCAAAATTTCAACCAATTTGGTTAAAAAATGAGGGCGTGACAGTGCCGCCTCAACTTTCACGAAAAGCCGGATATGACGTCATCAAAGACATTTATCAAAAAAATGAAAAAAACGTTCGGGGATTTCATACCCAGGAACTCTCATGTCAAATTTCATAAAGATCGGTCCAGTAGTTTAGTCTGAATCGCTCTACACACACACACACACACACACACACACACACACACACACACACACACACACACACGCACAGACACACATACACCACGACCCTCGTTTCGATTCCCCCTCGATGTTAAAATATTTTGTCAAAACTTGACTTAATATAAAAAACACAGTAACACCAAAATTTTCTTCCCGACGCTTCCGTCATCTGCTTATTATTATTATTATTATTATTATTATTATTATTATTATTTAAGTTATTGAGACATCCCAGTGCACTAAGGGATTTATAGAGCAAATCGAGAAAATTCATTATTGAACGAAGCGCATAGCGCTGAGTTCAATAATTATTTTCGAGATTTGCTCTATAAATCCCTTAGTGCACTGGGATTGTTTCAATAACGATATTGTCAGTACCGCCATAGAAAAAAGAAGATTCCTAACGCACATTTTGCAATGCGCATTTGAATAGGCATAACTGTGTGGTCAGGTCGTGCACAGTAAAGATCTACTTTTGTGTGGGGTGTCTCAAGTGTGTCGTGCTTTCGTCACACGCATTTTAATTTCTGTTGGTAAATTCCAGTGTAGCGTTGATCTGAACAGTGATGATCTTTCAGAGAGACCTCATTTGAACTCGGAGAAAGGCTCTTCATTATTTGCGATTCGAAACCTCCAGTCGAGCTTCGACGGATTGACTATGCGGAGTGACTCCCCTTGAATTGACTCAAAGCGGGACTCGACGGTTCGCACATTTTCAAAACAAATGTGGCATATTTCTCGTGTTCTATCTTCACTCATCGGGGAGTCTGATACTAAATATGAACGGTAAGAATGCTCTGAACCCTACACGTATTATATTCCCATCGTTTTTTCGTTCACATTTGCCCAACATGTTAATTTGCTGAGCGGGGTTAATGTCGTCTGCTAGGCTACCTGCCAACCTGGGCAATGGAACGACTGCAGTCTGCACTGAGTCTGTACGCATAAGGCAGGCTGCTAATAAATCTTATATATGGTAAGAACGTTCTGAACCTTACACGTTTTCGATTACGATTGTTCTTGCTTTGAAATAATAATTCTGAAACCATTCATTTACTGAACTGATGTAGTCGTATTTCTGTGTTGTCTGCTACAGAGTCGATCGAGTCAGTCTTCCAAACTGGTCTTGCTGGTACGTTATCGGAATAACACTTGTGTTTTCTGTTAGCCGCTGGGAATTGTATACTAACTCATCATTTGGTAATGTGGATGATAAGCTACATGCCACTAACACGGCATATGAGAAGAATCTATGCAAGTCGGCGAAAATTAGATGAAACACAGCGGCTTCTATTTTTTTAGATCACTGGCACTGGCACAGGCACATGCAATCTGTCAGAAAAAAAAACCCCACTTCTGCTTTAATTGAGAAGCAGGGAATTTATGGTCATTTGGTATTGTGGAGAATATAAGCTACATGTCATTAATTAATTCTGAGGATGAGAGCACAGTCTTGCTTAGGCAAAGGGCGCAAGAATACGCTCTGTGGAAAAGTTAGCGCACTCCAAGAGTGCGCTAACAGTTTTAGCGCATCGCCATTAGCCAATCAACTGGTTCACATCAGTCATGTGACACCAGTACTTACTGACAATTATTATTATTATTATTATTATTATTATTATTATTATTATTTATTATTATTATTATTGTTGAATTGTTTCTTGTATTGTTTTTGCTCTCCCTCACCCCTCAACTCCCTTTTCTGTACATAGTCTGATTTCTTTTTGTTTTAGTTCCTTTTATTTGGTGTTGAATGAAATGTGTTTTTATTGTGTTTTTTAATTTTCCATGTACCCTCACGGGGTTTTATTGGAATAAAACTTGCCTTGCCTTGCCTTGCCTTGCCTTGCCTTGCTTCAGGGGAAATTCAAAGAGGTTGGTGAAGCTATTTATCTCTATAAATGAAGTATTACGAAGTGTTGCACATCGAGATAGGTCAGGTTAGTTCTGTTAGTGTCTATACTTAATGCCAATGGGTTTTTCGGGTTTGTATTTCGCGTATTTTACCCGTGAATCGGCCGAATGACGGACCCGTCGCTGCACAGCTGCAAAGTTTGTCGCTTCGAGCGCAAAATCGTGAGGAAAACGCGTCTTGTAAGTAATGCTAATACATTCTACCAAAACCTAAACATGTCTGCACCAATCCTGCCAAGTGTCGTAGTTGTAGTCCCCCGCAAACAGCTGTAATCGTAAGAAGAATGTGATCATTCCTGCAGATTTGTGTGTCGTGCACCCGATTTGACCGAATTTTAGCGTGTCGTACACCCGCTGTGACGTTTTTCACGTCGTGACGTCCACCCGATGCTCACGTTCTGTGTCGTCTCTCCGATCGTGCACTTACCTTTTGCACATTAAAAAAACCGAAAGTATCTTACTCTAAAGGAAACACACAAATAATATTTCAATCTACGGAGGTGAAGATACATACCTTCTCGCGTAGACAATAATAACAATAACAACACTTTAATGTCCATTATAATGTTACAATAACAACACTTTAATGTCCATTATAATGTTACAATAACAACACTTTAATGTCCATTATAATGTTACAATAACAACACTTTAATGTCCATTATAATGTTACAATAACAACACTTTAATGTCTATTATAATGTTAGAATAACAACACTTTAATGTCCATTATAATGTTACAATAACAACACTATATTGTCCATTATAATGTTACAATAACAACACTATATTGTCCATTATAATGTTACAATAACAACATTAAAACTTTAATGTCCATTATAATGTTACAATAACGACACTTTAATGTCCATTATAATGTTACAATAACAACACTTTAATGTCCATTATAATGTTACAATAACAACACTTTAATGTCCATTATGATTATTAATTATTTATAATATGCTGACTGTTAGCAAATGATAACAAGACATGTCGAGAAAAAAGATATCAAGCATGAGCCTTTTAGGCGAATGCTGATATCGTTTGTGAGACATGTCTGTTATCATTTGCTAACAGTCAGCATATTAGAAATAACGGTTTTATTACCGTTTAATTCGACCAAAAGAAATTTCGAAGCAACCCCGTGTATTAGACAGAACAGCCGCAATGGGAACTTGTTTCTACCTGATTATGCCTGTCAGTCAAAGAATTCTCGTGACCTGAGTCAGCCAATCAGAGTAACACACCTCACGTGATGAATATTCACAGGTCAAATGCCTTTGACACACAACAATCTCACAAGATAAACCATGTTGAACATGCGTTTTGGTTGCTTCGCTTTTTCTCGTTGAACAGAGAGCGACAGATTTAGAACCGACTCCAGACGGATGGGAAATGACGTAAAGATATATTTGATGTAAAGCGAGTGGCGCAATTTCACTTGATTTTTTCGAACTTTGATCGTTTAGATTTCAAGTGAGCGGTCGGCATTGCACACTCAGACAATGGGCGGTGCCTTGCTGTTCCGTTACGCACCCACCGACAAAACTCGCTTTTCGGTATTTTTTTATTTTTAGATAAAGAGAGTATTACCTGACAGCATTTGAAGTGTCATTCTTTAGAATAAATCACGCTGATATTGTTGAATTACATTTTTTACTTTGTCTTGTTAATTTTTAGCGTGATAAACAAAAAGGGTCCCTGCCTGAACGTTATAACATTTAGAGGGTCACCTAGAATCCGTCCTGATTGGTCAAAAAGCCATATGGGGCACTGAATTGGTAATAATGTCCATTAACATGTTACATTAAACATGGAAAATGTTCTTCTGGACCAAGTAGTAGAGCACCACGGAACCCACCAGGCCTGACGTGGGATAGCAATACTCTACAGCCTGGCTGCTTTGTGTACCCAGTGGCACTCTCTGGCTCAATGAATGTGGTAACTTACACATGAGAAACTAATACAACACAAAGTGCCCATTTCGCACAGAAAGCAGTCAGGCTGTTTAAAAAAAAAAAATTCTTCAGACTGTTGATGTTTGGTATGTGTCCAAGGGGAAGGGTGTCCTGGTCCAGTGTAAAGCCTCAACAGAGCTGTGGCGGTGTGCACGGTCCTTTACACAGGAAGGACGGTATCTTCAATACAACGCTTCCTGGAACTATGGAAATATGTATCTCTCAATGATTGTGGGACAGGAAAGGGAACCGAGGCAGACCGTGGGGAGTTGTGGAGGAAGGGGGTGGGGGTATTGAGGGGGGCGGGGTGAGGGTAGGGGGCCGGGACCCCATCATTAAGAAGACCAGGAGAACAAACAGGCGCGGGAGCAGAAAAACCCAAATGTTAGGTTGACACGCATTTTCGAGGAACCAATTCCAAGAAACACGTTTACAAGGGAAACGCAAGCAGTACCCTCCTCCTCCTCTTTATCATCCCGACGTCCATCAACATTTGGGACTAATAAGGGATGGATGGGCAACACTCGTCCGTTAACTCATTTCTTTGCTCTCACCCCCCCCCCCCCTCCTTCATTCGCTTTCCTGGTAAAGTCAAAAGTTCCACTTTTCTGATCGCAATACTCATCCAGTGCCAAGTTAACGGTTATTTGTTCAAACCATTGTCATTGAGGACGTCACCGCGTTTTGTTACGAATGAAGTGGGTGTTTCCTGTGTGTCCGTTTTGTTCAAACACCGATAGTGCCTGTGATTACATTATTATTATTATTATTATGAACATTTGTGCGCCTAATCTA
>NC_090261.1:3266266-3268766 GCF_037325665.1 Littorina saxatilis | reverse complement strand
ACAGCGAAAGCTTGGATCGACTGACCACAGGAAGACGCATCAGACTTGACAGCGAAAGCTTGGATCGACTGACCACAGGAAGACGCATCAGACTTGACAGCGAAAGCTTGGATCGACTGACCACAGGAAGACGCATCAGACTTGACAGCGAAAGCTTGGATCGACTGACCACAGGAAGACGCATCAGACTTGACAGCGAAAGCTTGGATCGACTGACCACAGGAAGACGCATCAGACTTGACAGCTCTG
This sequence comes from Littorina saxatilis, assembly GCF_037325665.1. Classification (NCBI taxonomy): domain Eukaryota; kingdom Metazoa; phylum Mollusca; class Gastropoda; order Littorinimorpha; family Littorinidae; genus Littorina; species Littorina saxatilis. The sequence goes on along the minus strand of NC_090261.1, from coordinate 3,268,517 downwards.
ATCATGATGATGTTGACGACAGTGACCACTGCAATCATCGTGTTGGCCAGTCTCCTGACGGTAGCAACGGGTTCTTCGACGAAAAGCAAAGGTAAACAGTGTGAAGACTCAAACTGTAACCAGTCCTTTTCTGTCTTTTTTTCTTTTTCTTTTTCTATTTTTCTTCGTTTAGTTTTTGTCTTCCTTTACTTGTTTTGTTGTCTTTCGTATTTTCTTGTTTTCTTTGTTTCACTATTTCTTTTTACATTTAGTCAAATTCCGAGAAAACTGCTCAACCGATTTTCATGAAACTTCCTGAGTACGATATCCTCAGACGACTTTTTCATTTTTTCGATGTATGTCTTTGATGACGTCATATCCGGCTTTTAGTGAAAGTTGAGGCAGCACTGTCACGCCCTCATTTGTTAACCAAATTGATTGACATTCTGATCAAGCAATCTTCGACGAAGTCCGGACTTTGGTATTGCATTTCAGCTTGGAGGCTAAAACATTAATTAATGAGTTTGGTCATTAAAAGTCTGAAAATTGTAATACATTTTTTACTTTTTTTATTAAACGATCAAAAATAATGTCATCTTACTCTTCATCATTTCCTGATTCAAAAAACATATAAATATGTTATACTGTATTTGAATTAAAAACTAGGTCTGAAAATTAAGAATATGAAAATTATGATTAAAATCAAATTTCCGAAATCGATTTTAAAACAATTTCATCTTATTGCTTGTCGGTACCTGATTCCAAAAACATATAGATATGATATGTTTGGATTAAAAAAAACAAGCTCAGAAAGTTAAAAAGAATAGAGGTACAGAAAAGGCGTGCTATTTCGCTCAGCGCAACCACTACTGCGCTATACTGGTCTGGGTTGTCGATTTCACTGCCTTTTCCACAAGCGGTGGACTGACGATGCTATACGGTCTTGGTGAAAAAATGCAGTGCTTTCAGTTTCATTCTGTGAGTTCGACAGCTTGAATAAATGTAGTCATTTCGCCTTACGCGACTTGTTTTGTGATCCGTTCTTTCTTCCTATTTTTTTTCTTGTTCTTGTTTTCTGTACATTTTCCTGTCGTTGTTGTTGTTGTTGTTGCTCATCTTCTGTCACGGAAGCCAAGGGAGACCGGGGACGGGGATGTTAAGGTGTGGGGTAGGGGGGGGGGGCGGTCCCTTTTCGTATCCAGCGAACCAGCACCATCATTGTGACCCAGCTCATTAGAGATATGATATATTATGATGATGACTTGTTAATAACGTCCCTTGTGGAACCTCAAAGGCCGGAACGTATAGCACGTACCACTGCACTGACTTGCCCAACAGCATCAGACATGTCCAAGACAATTGTCCATTTTAAGGTATTCATTTTAATGGACAATAAAGTGTTGCTTTTGTTATTGTTATTATTGTTTGACTGGCAGAGTTTGTGTAACCCCCTCAAGTGGTTTACCACTTGACATATCTCTCTGAGCCAAGTGATCGAGTGTTAAACAAATGAGCAGTGAGTAGTATATATCTGCGTCTCAGAGGTTGACCTTGTCATTGACAAGTAAGGACCACTTGGAATGTGTTTCCAGTTGTAAAATACCACCATTGTCAACTGTTTGACATTCCCAAGTGACTGAGGCATACTGATGCAAGACTTCTAGAGTCAAAATAACCAGCGTGAACACAGTTCGTTTCCTGAGCACCAAGTAAGGGGGTCTTTTCGCAAAGAGGTTGCAACATAGCACAAGAAAATTGGTTGATTAAAATCAACATGGCCGAAGCAATGTTTTCATAAAAGAAGCGGTATTGTACGGGTACATGTTGAATTTGGGTTACATGTGTTGCAGAGTATTTGAAAATCCGTAGGCATAAAAACATGCAAAGAAGAGTGATAGGTCCCTGTTGTGAATATAGTCAAGTGGATAAATTGATTACTTATGTTTCACACTAGTTTTGCTGTTAGAGAGAGAAGACGGTTTGGCGGTCATGGGTTGTAGGTTGTGCAACTTTAAGAGCAAGGCGCATGGTGCATGTTCTTGTGATCGTTTTGATGAAAGCGTCATGAAGAGGGTGTTACAAATACAATGTAAATTTTGTTTTTGATGTTTGGTCTTCGTTGTGGTGGTTGTAAGATTGTGATGTGTTTTACCAACGAGATACAATTCTATTTGGGACATGGTAATAATTGGTTGCCGGTATGGACGATATTCTGTGCTGTTACGGTTTGAGATTGTTGGCAGGGGTGAGCAAAAGTGTGACCGACACAGCG
>NC_090261.1:3226266-3261266 GCF_037325665.1 Littorina saxatilis | reverse complement strand
CCACTACACGTTGCGTGAAAGGAAAATTGGCCAAGTACTCGTCATAATCCCTATCGCGGCATAAATAATATGCAGTGCGTCGTCTGTGCCGCTGAAACTGCGCAGGTATATTCTGCCCATTACTAGGGGGGACGTCGTTGGGCAACTCCGAAACTGTCGAACTTGTTCGACGTCACGCACTGTCACTCTTGCGTTTGGTCAGCCGTTGAGGTCAATAGACGGCTAATTTCCCAATGTAAAACACTCGTGGTAGTCACAAGTGAAGCGAGCGGATTATAAAATACCTATTGCTGCAGGATATAGGTGTACGGTGGCTGTTTTCTGCAACGAAGACGACTTCTATTTCTGGGTATGGCTTCACACCTTTTCATTCATGTTCACTCAACCGCATAGGTTGTTGGGGTCGATGTCAGAACATTACTTGCGGTCACTGCAGGGTATCGGACTTTTCCGTTCATTCAGTAGCTCCAACATCGGACACAACTCTGAGAGAGAGAGAGAGAGAGAGAGAGAGAGAGAGAGAGAGAGAGAGAGAGAGAGAGAGAGAGAGAGAGAGAGAGAGAGAGAGAGAGAGCGAGAGAGAGAGAGATTAAATACGATCTCACCTCATTTTAAAGACGTTCATCCTTGACCTTTTGACGTCTGCTCAAAGCACGGTATCGACTGGCAACCACTGTGAAAAAAAACCCAGAAAAAAATCAAACGTTAGAAACTTATGCATGTTCGGTAACACCTATAGGGGTGTCCAGGTAAAAAAAAGAAAAGCCGGAAAAAATTCGGGAAAAAACCGATGACTAAGTTTCACTCAGTGTGAATGTTTTTTGAGAGCTGTTTTATGACAGCTTGTAACAAATAGGCCTAAACACAAGGTATACGCCCTTTTCCAAACGTGACCACCAATACCGCACGACAATATAAACCACTGAACAAGTAGGCAGCAGACAAAACAGCCTGCATGGAAACCAGCTACTTCACGTTAAGGCCAAAAAAAATAATAGGTGTGGTTACGGTAACATAGCCAAAAAAAATAGGGTAGGAAGGTAGGCAATCACTTTTTTTTTGTTTAACTTTTTTTTCTAATGTGTACAAATTAAACCTACTTGACAGGGAAATAAGTGTGCGACTCGGGCGCTTTCGCTTTCATTGCGTTTTCTGCATTCGTTTACTTGTTTTTTGGGGTATTTTTTTTGACAAATGTAATAAAAAGTTATAGGGTCGGCCCCAAAAAATAGGGTAGGTCGGGTTACCGTAACCACACCTATTTTTTTTTTTAGGCCTAAATATTCAAAGAGTGAATGACTTCATGAGACAGTTATAAATCAAGCACTGTCCCCCCCCCCCCCCTCCCCACAAGAGCGAAAGTATAAGTTCAAGGTATAGTAACCACGAAGACATGTTGATGTAGTTTTCTGTCGAATTGAATATCAAAACGTTCAAAGGACATTCGCTGTGCTGTATATGTAATTCATACCAATCAAAAAAGCGCCTGCAACGTACGGTAAATTCGAATATACTAAATAAATTACTATGCTAATTAATTAAATGAATGTTGATAACTAGCTGTTGCTCTCGACAAGCTCTTCTGTATTGAAGTCCCGATTCTGTTCATTAATTTGTTTGGTCAGTGCCGGCAAATAGGCCTATCCAAAACGCGAGCCGACTAAACTCGTGCGAATTTCCTCATGGTTGAAAACACAGAACGACACAATACATGGAGAAATTAAAGTCTGCAAAGATCACCCAGACACAGAAACACCCATTAAAAGCTACTCTTGCTGTGTGGTAACATAATCAAACAAGTCGCGTAAGGCGAAATTACTACATTTAGTCAAGCTGTGGAACTCACAGAATGAAACTGAACGCAGTCCGCCGCTAGTGCAAAAGGCAGTGAAAGTGACGAGCCTGTTTGGCGCGGTAGCGGTTGCGCTGTGCTTCATAGCGGCCTATACCCCAGACGGGGTCACAGGCGTAGGTGAGGTGAGGTGTGCTTCATAGCACGCTTTACTGTACCTCTCTTCGTTTTAACTTTCTGAGCGTGTTTTTAATCCAAACATATCATATCAATATGTTTTTGGAATCAGGAACCGACAAGGAATAAGATGAAATAGTTTTTAAAACGATTTCGGAAATTTAATTTTGATCATTATTTTTATATTTTTAATTTTCAGAGCTTGTTTTTAATCCAAATATAACATATTTATATGTTTTTGGAATCAGGAAATGATGTACAATAAGATGAACGTAAATTTGGATCGTTTTATATTAAAAAAAAAATTATTACAATTTTCAGATTTTTAATGACCAAAGTCATTAATTAATTTTTAAGCCACCAAGCTGAAATGCAATACCAAAGTCCGGCCTTCGTCGAAGATTGCTTTACAAAAATTTCAATCAATTTGATTGAAAAATGAGGGTGTGACAGTGCCGCCTCAACTTTTACAAAAAGCCGGATATGACGTCATCAAAGACATGTATTCAAAAAACGAAAAAAACGTCTGGGGCTATCATACCCAGGAACTCTCATGTCAAATTTCATAAAGATCGGGCCAGTAGTTTACTCTGAATCGCTCCACACACACACACAGACAGACACACACACACACACACACACACGCGCGCACAGACAGACAGACACACACACACGCAAGCACATACACCACGACCCTCGTCTCGATTCCCCCCTCTACGTTAAAACATTTAGTCAAAACTTGACTAAATGTAAAAACAAGAAAGGTAGGTTGTTGGAACGTTTGTTATTGACAAAACAATACATTCACAAATATATATAATATATATATATTTCTGAATTTTGGAACGTTGGCAGTCTCCTTGATTTTGGATTTGTGTGGTAACATAATTGCAAAACACGAACTGTGAAGCCTATTGGACGCTTTGAGGCCGATTTTTGAAGAAAAAATCCCTTCAAGTAAATAATTACAGCACAAACCCAGAGCGGTTTAGCAAATCAAAATCCCGGCTAAACAATATAGATACAAATCACGCGCGATATTATGAAAACAGTATATGCACATGAAAACCCCAGCTTTTTATTTCGTCGCGATATAACCTTCGTGGTTGAAAACGACGTTAAACACCAAATAAAGAAAGAAAGAAAGCTTTTTATTAGATTTTTTTATTAGAAAGTATGAAGCATTGGAGTGGATGCAGAGAGCAAGACGCTGGGTACTGTGTGACAGTAAATCGTTTTAAGAAATTTAAGACCCTCCGGACATTGTACACGCTTCGATAAAGCCATGTTCCGTTATCCTCGACAATCCTTCATAGTAAGTATTTCCCCAGCAGTGTGCTGACGCATAATGATTCATCACAAAGTCAAAAATGTCACTGAACAGGAAGGGGGGCTCACCGGATTTTGATTTCGGTCGCAGTAGCTGTCTTTGACTTGACTTGGCAGAAAATGTGGACAAGAACAACGAAAGATAACACAAACGACGTACGACTTTTGAAAAGTGTGTGAGCGACCGATTTATGTTATGCAAATTCAGTAGCTCGTTCAAGACCCAAGCATGCACAGGTTTTGCTTAAAACTGTAGATAGTCTTGGTTTAGCAAGGCGTGAGAAGGAAGCTTTTCCCACCATCGAAACCTGTGAAGAGAGACTTCTGGTCCGTTACAGAGAGGTGTGGAGGCGTGAGAGAGAGAGAGAGAGAGGGAGAGAGAGAGAGAGAGAGAGAGAGAGAGAGAGAGAGAGAGAGAGAGAGAGAGAGAGCTAGAGAGAGAGAGAGCAATAATGGGTTATTGACTTTAAAGCATGTAGATCTACGCGTATCGTCAAAACCGTACACTCACGAAATACAAACAAACAAACAAACAACCAAACACATGGCCTAAAAACACGCAGTCTCGGTTTTATTATACGCCACAACATAGGCCTACCTTATCGCGGGTCATACCAACAGTCACTTATGTTTTACGAACACAACGAGAGAATTAAAGACACGTAGGACCCTATCTCTGTGAAATTATACCAACAGACACTTATCTAACGCAGACAGTGTGCGAATTAAAGATAATTTATGTGTCTATCAAATTAGGCGCACAGATGGGCAGATAGCAAACAAGCTGACGGACCGATTTTTTGGTTCGTGATCAGCAAGTCTGACTTGAGTTGACTGGCGAGCCCACGACTGACACGCTGCAAGCATTTTCATTCAAGCTATTTGTGTCGCACGGCTCTGACCTTGTCGGCACATAGTGGGGAATCCCTCGGCTGTGGTTACAAGCAGTGCTGTACGGACAATGCCGTGTACTGTATATTGATAAGGCAGGGAAACACTGGCGTTGGTGGGTGGGGGTGGGGGTTTACAATTTTTGAAGCTGCCATCATGTCAGAACAGTGGAAACTACACGACTGTTGGCCGGCAAGCGTGGTCCGCTCTTGATGATCGCACCACACAGGAGCCATGGACTAATGAACACTGTCCGGCTGCACACTTCTTCTTCTTTCCAATGATGCCCACGATCATGATAATGATCATTATGACTGTTACACGACACAAGCAGAGAGGGAGATGGGCAGGCAGGGTGGGGAATAGGGGTGGGGGTTGGGTATTTCTGTGGCTTTCACTGAGCAGAAGACCGGCCCAGTGGGAGGAGCGAAAAAATCCGGGAACTACCTCAAAAATGTAGGTAGCAAGAGGGAATTACGTCAAAGGGATATTTTTGGGAATGATTATTCAACTCATCAGGCCAAGTTCAGCCCTGCTAACACTGATGCACGAAGAACGGGAAAATCAGTTCCAGGCTATATAAGATGAACACCAAGAGTCTTCCCTCACAGACCCCGGTGGGACTTCTTACAAACTGGAAAACTCGTCTGAAACCACGATTTCACACAGGAGCTGTTCCTTTCTACACTACCACTTTTCTACAAACTTGGAGTAACAAACAAGTTCCCATCTTCAAACCGCGAGAAGAGAACGCGCTGCAAACTGACCATAGTGTGGAACAGTGTACTGACTCGCAGGACATTGGCAACACAAATCAACTGACCATTCTTTGTTTCATTTGCCGAGTACCAAATAATTTCACCGGTGCTGAAAAAAAGTTCTGATACAAAATGGGGTACAAATCCCTTCTAGTTTCCAGCTCAGCGCTAGTTGTTTGTGTTCTATTCATCTTCGCTACTTTATTTCAAGGATGCGACTCGAGATCTACAAGAAGAAAAAGAGGTAGGCACTTGCCTTATTATGCTTTTGGACCTCTCGTTTGCTTGGTGATACTCTTTGTCGACATTTTCTTGTATTTTATTTTGGCTTTGCTATGTCATACGTGAACAAAATTCATGAAACATGCTTTTTGTGAAAAACATTTTTTTGCAAAAACAAAAGAAAGAAAGAAAGAAAGTAAGAAAGAAAGAAAGAGATACAAAAAGAAGGAACCGTCTATAAGTCTCGCATTGAACTCTTCGATGAGTTCCCGGATTGAGTTGTTATATATAACATGACGGCCATGCGAATGATCTATGGTTGGAACGCGATGTTTTGTTTTTTTACTCGTTCTGAACTCATTCCTCACTTTTGCAATGCAACAATTTAGCTAATAGCGTATGTCCCTCAATCCAGCCTTTTTGAAACAGCATTTCGTATAACGCTTAGAAACGGGCAATGAAGGTATTAGTTGTTTTGTTTGTGTTCGTGAGCAACTTGCCACTTGGCACTTAATACCCCCCCCCCCCCCTATCCTCCCACCCTTCACCTCACCCTTCTCTCAAACTGACTTTTTGATACTATTTTCTGGTCAAATAATAAGGCACTATTTTACCAAGCTGTAATAATTAGGGATCTCTCGTAAAATAAATGTGCAACAGAGTATTTGGCCAAGCAAGCAGTTGTGCCAGTGACCTAGATAGAACAAGAGCACGACAGATAAGCATCAGTCGCTGACACTTGAGCGGTTTTTATCTTTATCATTGCCGTCGTCTTGTACAAAACATAATAGTGGGGGGTCGCATTGTGTGGATATATAAAGGAGGGAGGGAAACCCGCACCAGCTAGGGTAATGTGAAGTGAATGGGAACACGCGGTGAACAGACACGATTTAGACCGCATTTGAAAAACAACAACAACAAAACAAAATCAAAACTTGACTAAATGTGAAAACCATACCAAAACAACTTTCACAGCTGGGCAAGTATGCATCCGGAAAAGAGTGAATGGATTCAAGTTTGCTGTTAAAAACTAAGAATGCATTCAAGTATACTGCGGGAAAAAATAACACTGGATTTTCAAGTATGCTGTAAATTGTAACGCAGCCTGCTCATTTGTTATTGGAAACGTGAAGCACTCACAACACAGTTGATGAGAGGAATCATGTTTTGTTGTCTGAGGTAACAGCCAATTAAAAACAGGAAAGTCGTGATGCCTGTTTTGAGGCATGTTTGTCTTCAATCCTTATTGTACAAATGTGTATGATATATTACGCACTGCCAAGACAAATAACAAATCTTCGTAAGCTTTTTGTTTAAGATTGATTTTTTTCTCATGATTGTTTGTTGAATGTCTACATGTCCGGGGCGGTGAGATGTCAGAGGTCACAAGATCTTACAGGACATTTGTCACCTTGTCAAATATGTACCCGTGATTATCAATTGATACGTACGTACGTGTCAATATTACGTGGATCTATTTCACGAATCACGTAACCCCGAAGATGAGCTGGTTCTAATCTCACAGGGACTTGAACAAAATGTTAAAAATTAAAAAAAATTAAAAAAAGAGCTTTTTGATGCTAGGACTGAAACGGATTAAAATTGCTATTAAGATTGTTATGCTCTTCAATTTCACAAGAAGTGCCAAATACGCTTTTTTCTGTTTGAAAGTGTCTTTGTTAACGTACCGAGTGGAGTTTCCACTTTTCCAGTTTAGTATGGAAAGGGTTGGGAGCTACGGATAGCTTTAACTTCCGCCTCAGAACTTCTTTACGTAAGTTACACAGTGGTCAAAACATGGCGTGCCCTTATAAATAGGCACTTTTTTTGCGGCATGGGGCAAACCCAGGAAATGTATTTTAAGCTTTGTTTCTACTGTGAAATAGCGTGTGTCGAGCTTTAGAGTACTCATGTGATTGTTTAACATGCCCAAGATATCAGCCTCTCAGCATTAAAACCATTTCTATTAAACAATTTCAAATACCAATACCGCATACATGTAATGAAATCATTGGAGCACAACAAGCCATGCTTATTAGTGTGTTCTTACAAACAGTATAAGATCAGATTCGCCTGACGACTACAATGTTATAAAGCTTGATAGAAGAGAAAACTAAAATTATTGTGGGATATTTTTAAACGGGAAAAAATGCTCTCGGCATTTCACTCTCACACCTCGAATAAACCTTCCCTCCTCCACCCCCCCCCCCCCACACACACCCACCCCTTTGCACAGAAACCGCTGGCCCACTGAAGAAAAGAAAGAGCTCAGCCAAACACGTCTGTGCAATAAAGAGGGAGCAACGACAAGAACAAAGCAGCAGCAATGCGATCCAACTCGCCCGCACTGCGGTTGAACATTTCCGCATTACTAAACGGCTATCCCCCTCGTGCTAAGCGATCATTGTAAGTCGCCTCACATCGATCATTGTAAGTCGCCTCACATCGATCATTGTAAGTCGCCTCACATCGGTCAGTCCCGGCTTTTACATGAGATAAGAGCATTGTTCCACCTGGACACATTGTTCCACCTGGACACATTGTTCCACCTGGACACATTGTTCCACCTGGACACATTGTTCCACCTGGACACATTGTTCCACCTGGACACATTGTTCCACCTGCACACATTGTTCCACCTGCACACATTGTTCCACCTGGACACATTGTTCCACCTGGACACATTGTTCCACCTGGACACATTGTTCCACCTGGACACATTGTTCCACCTGGACACATTGTTCCACCTGGACACATTGTTCCACCTGGACACATTGTTCCACCTGGACACATTGTTCCACCTGGACACATTGTTCCACCTGCACACATTGTTCCACCTGCACACATTGTTCCACCTGGACACATTGTTCCACCTGCACACATTGTTCCACCTGGACACATTGTTCCACCTGGACACATTGTTCCACCTGGACACATTGTTCCACCTGCACACATTGTTCCACCTGGACACATTGTTCCACCTGGACACATTGTTCCACCTGGACACATTGTTCCACCTGGACACATTGTTCCACCTGCACACATTGTTCCACCTGCACACATTGTTCCACCTGGACACATTGTTCCACCTGGACACATTGTTCCACCTGCACACATTGTTCCACCTGGACACATTGTTCCACCTGCACACATTGTTCCACCTGCACACATTGTTCCACCTGCACACATTGTTCCACCTGGACACATTGTTCCACCTGGACACATACCAATAATCCACAGTCTGACTGCTTTCTGTGTAGTCTGGCATTTTACGGGGCTGGATACAATTTTATATGACACGTATGTGAATGTACGAAATGAATTCACCCCTCCCCCTCCCCCCCCATTAAAAAAAAATCTGCATAAAAGCAGAGAGCGTGTAGAACAGAGTGAGTACCCTACAGTCTCTGATACGAAGAAGCAGCCAGGCTGTTGATGTTTGGTGTCCAAATGGAAGGATCCAATTATCTCATCAACAAACCTGGGAAGGCCTGTGGAGGTACACTGATGCATGGTCATTCACAAGAGGCAGAAGGTACATTTAAAGGCCTGGAAGTTCCCCCACCCCCACCCCACCCAACGCTTACCAACTCTGCTGGAAGTTCGCGGCAAGTTTCGGTTTCCGCCATGACGCCATTCAAGACGGAAATGGAATTATATATATAGATATAAGTAAACCCTCAGGTAGGGAAGTGTGAACCCACGCAATCACTATAGCTGATCAGGTGCAACGTTTACAAGTGTGTTACCTTTATGATCGTTTAATTTGTTGCTTTGTCGCCCTTAAGAAATTAGAATGACATCTACATGTGGGGTTTCGGGAAGGAAACAAACTGGCCCTGTGGGGGTGAAAGGAGATTTTGTTCCAGGTGATGATTTAAAGCCTGAGACTGGAATCCACAGTGTCCGATTTCGTTCTTTCAGGTACCATCGGAAAGAAAACGAACCGTTGATATTTTAAGAAACAAATTGCATACCACACAGTAGCATCGAGAGAGAGAGAGAGAGAGAGAGAGAGAGAGAGAGAGAGAGAGAGAGAGAGAGAGAGAGAGAGAGAGAGAGAGAGAGAGAGAGAGAGAGAGAGAGAGACATTGAGACAGACAGAGACAGAGAGAGCAGATCAGTTGAACGGACAGAATGCGAAGCAAGTTCTGAGCAGAAGACTATTGCACGACATATAAGTATGGGTCTTCACTTTGACAGCCCCCACCCCCCTCTCAGTAGCCCCCACCCCCGCCACCCCCCCTCTCAGTAGCCCCCACCCCCGCCACCCCCCCCCCTCTCAGTAGCCCCCACCCCCCCTCTCAGTAGCCCCCACCCCCCCACCCCCCCTCTCAGTAGCCCCCACCCCCGCCACCCCCCTCTCAGTAGCCCCCACCCCCGCCACCCCCCTCTCAGTAGCCCCCACCCCCCTCTCAGTAGCCCCCACCCCCGCCACCCCCCTCTCAGTAGCCCCTCCTCCCGCATATTCTACGCTCGCCACATGGTGTTAGACGTTGGCAAAATAGGAAGCATATAAGTGATTAAAGATTGTTTGTGTTTGTGTTTTTACAGGTCAAGAAGAAGGAAATTGCGAGGTCCTGGAGTACGGGCAAATATGCTGCGGGGGTCGCGTCTATGACCAGGATGATGATCGAGTTTGCTGCGGGGGTCGCGTCTATGACCAGGATAATGATCGAGTTTGCTGCGATTATGCTGGTATGTTCACTTTCCTCTATCATCATCATCATCATCATCATCATCATCATCATCATCATCATCATCATCATCATCATCATCATCATCGATCATCGATCCTCATCGATCATCTCAATTGTGTTATGTTTGATGTTTCACACGCTGCTGCTAAAGTCTGAGCTTGGTGTCTTCCATTTCAATCAAAGAACGAGGTTAAAAAACATTTTGTTGTTTAACTGAACATGGCCACGAACGTTTTTCAAATTGTCTTATCCTTTCCTACGCTTTGTTTATATACATGCACAATTGCATACTCCAGGAATGATGCCTTAGCGGCTGATCAAACGCTAATGACAATGAAATAATAAAATCCCGAGTGCCCAAACAGGCCCTCCGTTCTTTATCCAACCTCTCCCCACAGAAGAAAGTAAACATGCTAAGGTTTTTACAATTCGTGGCTTCTGGTAGGGAACTTCATGCGCCAGGTTTAGCAGTAGAACCGACAAAAAGACAACTTTCTTTTTAACACAACAATTTGTTTGGAGCAGTCAGGCTGATCATTGAGCCTTAAATTCATTGGGCAAAGTAGACTTGGTGAAGTCTAATTGACGAAGCGAACATTTGGCACTGATCGTTTTGTAAAACAAAGATTTCGCGAAGTCGACTTGAGGCGCAATGAAGGACCGCCTTTGGACCTTACCCATGCACACTGCATCTTAGCATTTCTTTTTTAATTGAACACCTGTCTCTGTTTTTAGGCGACAAGCTGTACGTGTGGACAGACCGGTGCGGCACGGACAACAAGGTGACGGACCCTTTCGAGCAGTGTGGTCCCAGTGGTATCAAGTTTGACTACCGCTATCAGGGCTGCTGCGCTGGTCAGCTCGTCTTCCAGCGTGATACTCACACGTGCTGCTCTGGCCGTAAGTACCCCTCTGGTCAATACTTCTCTTTCCTTGACATTGTCCATCCAAACTTCGCCTCGAATTGCAGGAATGTATTACATTTATATAGCCTCCATGTTCTCAATACAAATTTGTCCATTGACAACATCAATTCCAATCAGGACTTTGCTTTCAGGAATGTATTTTAAAACTGTTGAGGTTTAATTTCGGGATTAAAACGTAAGGTGGCAAGACATGGTATCACTTGTAGAGCTCTACTTTATTCACATAACTACTTCGTAAACATAAACTACATGTTTAAAGTCTTACCTCGGCAGCCACCCTTAAGATGCCTCAGTCTACCATAAGTAGCTTTTTGTTATGTAACTGGATTTTTCTTACGCCACACACAACCGCGTCCAGCAAGCCACGTAGCTTCATATTCAGTGTATAATAATTACCGTATAATGCATGGACCAGGTCTTGACTGTGGTCACTTTGGAAACAACGTGCCACAGTGTAGACCACTGGTCATTTCTGTCACCCCACACCATTCTGGCAATGAACTGACCCGTCCGTTCCGTGTTACAGTTCAAATCAACAGTGCCATCCTGCAGAGCGAAACGTGCTGCAACGGGCAGGCGCTGGGGAAGGGTCAGCTGTGTTGCCGTGTCAACTTTACCTCCACAGCGGTGGACAAGGGTCATGCCTCTCACACCGAGTGCTGCGTCAATACAGACACGTCCCAAGTGCAGACCTACGACAATAACACGGAGCAGTGTATCAAAGGGAATCTGTCCGATTCTTCCCCTTCTCTTTTTCAATCTCTTTTCAATGCGGCTTCTTCTGAAGGATCCAAGCGCAGCTGCCTGGAGAACGTCAACCAGAGAGAGGAAGGAGAACAGCTTGAGTGTTGTGGAAAGAAGCCCTACAGACCCTCACTGGAGACCTGCTGCAAGAATCGTCTAACGCAACAACCATCGTCGGACTCCATCTGCTGCTACGACGTGGCCTTTGCGAAGGATGACATGACCAACAACACGTGTATGGGGACATGTGGAGGGAAGCCGTACAACAGCGAGAAACAGACGTGCTGTGGTGATAGAAACATCTTTCATCTGACCAGTGGCAAGGAGGGGTGTTGTGGTGACCAGTCCATTAACCATCGTCGCCAGACCTGCTGCGGCGGAATGCCTCTGGACAAGTACGTTATTACACCCCCGGTATAGGGGTGTGTATAGGTTTCGGTCGATATGTTTGTTTGTGTGTTTGTGTGTTTGTGTTCGCATATAGATCTCAAGAATGAACGGACCGATCGTCACCAAACTTGGTGAACAGGTTCTATACATTCCTGAGACGGTCCTTACAAAATTTGGGACCAGTCAAACACACGGTTAGGGCCTAGGGAGTTATTGGTGGATTAAGATTCTACAAGGACTTAGAGAGAAACATATTCATGGTCAAAGGGAAATAACCTTCTCAGTTGGTGGCAGTGAGAATGGGTGCAGTGAGAATGGTTATTTCCCTTTGACCAACGGGGGTGTTTTTCCTACCTCGAAGGAATTTCTTGTTTTTCCTGTTTACTGTTTGTGCAATTATACTCATGTTCTGCCTGTATGTATACATACCTTTCGTTTACTTACTAAAACAGTAACTGTGCCCTGAAGGAATCACATTAAATTCTTCTCTTCTTAAACATCCCTTCCAAAATCGTAACTACATGCAACTGTTGCATAATTCTTGAACCTCTTCTCTGCAAATGCATAATGTCAGTCGGATAAATACGTCTGACCATCCAGATGGAATGCCACACCGTCAAAATACACGTGTCAGGCCTTTGCGTTAAATAAATATTTCTTGTATCCGTTTCTGTACAATAAAGGGCCACAGCAAAACCATATTGCATTCTCATGACAAAATCATCCTCTTTAGTAAAAGTCTCACCCCCTCTGTGTATGTTTACAGGGGCAAGATGGTGTGCTGTCAGGACAAGTCGCCCTACTACCCCACCATCATGCAGTGCGACAAGGAGACAGGCGGCTTGCGACTTCGGAACAAGCAGCTGAGGGCACAGAGCCTGCCCAACAAATTCTGCACCACGAGGCTGGACACTTGGGGGGAGCGCTGGGGAGCACCCGTTTTCCACGGCACTAAATGTAAGTACATGAAGTAGGCGTTGGTTTTATCACTACTGCTTCGTTTTATTGAAGGCGTTTTAACTATCATGGTGTTTTCTGGGTTTTGCATGGAGGTTAACCTTACAACCTTCTTAAAAGTCTGTGCAGTTCTTTTGTTGTTTTTTCAAACAAATCACGCTAATCTGAAACAATGTAAGCTCTTCCTGCTCACCAATTCTTACAGGTTAACCCTTATACAATGATGGAATCTACACCGATGACAAGGCTATAGTCTCAGTAGAAGCTCAACAAACCACAACAGAGTTCTGACCAGTTTTAGAGTAGTAGTTAGTATTTATCTGTATCTTTAAAAGAATAAATCAAGTTTGTTTGTTTGTTTGTTTGCTTAACGCCCAGCCGACCACGAAGGGCCATAATTATCAGGGCGGTGCTGCTTTGACATTTAACGTGCGCCACACACAAGACAGAAGTCGCAGCACAGGCTTCATGTCTCACCCAGTCACATTATTCTGACACCGGACCAACCAGTCCTAGCACTAACCCCACAATGCCAGACGCCAGGCGGAGCAGCCATTAGATTGCCAATTTTAAAGTCTTAGGTATGACTCGGCCGGGGTTCGAACCCACGACCTCCCGATCACGGGGCGGACGCCTTACCACTAGGCAAACCGTGCCGGTTTAATAAATCAAGTACGATGGACAAAAAACCGAAAACATATATCCTAAACTATAGCTAATATAACTGCGTTCTTTGACGCAAGCAATGGATTCCTCAGATCCCAAATTATACATCCTGTGAGTTTCATTTATAGTTGCAAGACATATTCAGAACACAGAGCACAGAGAGGTCAGGGGGATACACACTCTTCACAGAGCACATTGTAACCAGCATTTATTTCCTTCTGTTGCAGTTATCAACCTACAAGGGCGGGTGGAGAGGTGCGGGATACAGGTGGGCAAAGACAAATTGACCATCCCTCTGACGCCTGCAGTGGTTAGGGTGGGCGGGATCAGAGTGTCCCGCTGTATGAGTAGTCACCACCTCAAGCTGGTCATCAAGCTGCCCAAGGACCAGACGTGCGTCAGCAAGAGAAATCTGAAGGCCTACCTACGCGACAAGACTCTGGACATCTTCGTTGCCCCAAGCAAGCTCAAATGTAAAAAGAACGGCAGGGCTGAAGTTCGGCTGGGGCTCAAGGACGTGGCTTTGGTGCTCATGTCATCTCGAATGGACGCTATGATGGTCGAGTCTCCTTTTTTCTCCAGGTCCTAAATCCCTTTTTCTGGGGGACACAAATCCCCTTTTGTCTTTGGGTCCAAAATCCTGTTTGTTTGAATCCCTCTCGTCTTGGCGTTCCAAGTCCCCTTTTGTCTCGAGAATCGAGAATATCCAATTGACTCGGTGTCACAAATCTTCTTTTGTCAGGGGTCCAGAAGACAGAAACGCTTGGCGGGATGGGACCCAGACCCCAAAGGTCCGACGCTTGGCGAAAGAGGACGATGGTTCCAAACTAGACTGATATCGGGTGAAGATAAGAGGATGCTGTATTAGTAAGTTTGGAAAAAAGCCATGATAAAACGCAGTCTATTTTTGCCAGACGGTGTAACAGGCCCTTACTAATGCGTCACGTGGTCTAAAAGAGAGAATGAGAGGGCGCACGTGCACGCGCGCGCATTCTGCTAACACCTACAGAAGAAGCGCTTTCATTACATGAATATTGATACATATAAAAAGTAGAAAACAAAACAAAACATATTTAGTCCAAAGAGCATTCACAGTTAAATATCAATCATGTCAGAGAAATCTATCGTCTTCAAAGTGAACACCAACTAGATGAAACTATTATTTATACCACTAAAAGTAATTTTACATGACATTGTAGCCCTCGAGAATCTCACAACAAATCACAGGGCGAGAACTTGCAACCATTAAACAGTACCAGGAATTTGATCAATACGGTGCAGAAGTTGTCTTTGCTAGACAATAAAAAACAAGAAAGGCAGTCTCTTTGTTTTTGGATTTGCTATACAACGGAATATTATTGTTGTTGTTAACTTAATGTTGGTTTAAGAAATTAGCTGTTTGGTGTATCTTGTATGTTTCTTAACTCGGATTTCAGGGCATCACATGTCATAGAGATTGTCCGTGATATATACATACATACATGAGTGATGTACGTATACTGTTATTAAAACAAAGGCAGCATTCATTTTGTTTCTTTCTTTCATGCCTGCCAATGATGTATGTGTGAGTTCTATAATTCGTTGAGCTGTTCATTTCTATCAGTTGTTCAGTTTAAATTCTATTTGTTATATTAAATGTACATCTAAAACATTAAATGTCAATGCCTATATAAAAACCCACGAATGTATAGCTTGTCTTGGTATGGTTCGCAAGCTGCCGAAACTTGTTGTAAATGCAGATGTAAAACAAAAGTGTTGTTCTATAGGTGACTGTTCAAATAATGCCCTTTGTAAAACAATGATCATCCTCTTCTGAAGTGGCGAGTTAAGACATCACAATATGCGTTTGTTTTAGAGGGGGTGACCCGAATGATGTTCAGGGCAACCCATTCATTACCATTATCACCATTCACACATAGCGACAACCACTGCCACAATTTGTTTGGTTTCAGCTTGTCATTGTGTCCTAAGCAATAGATGCCTCTTTGTCAATAGAACACTATCACGTATATATATGTATATTACCTGGAAAATATGCTCTTTTCATTGTTAGCAGACTCAGAACGAAGCTGTGAGCGGATTGATAGCAACGTTTTGGCTTCAGGTGCTAAAGGCAAACACAGCCTTATGTCTTGTTTTCAAGAAAGAACAGATAACTCAAAGCTTTAAACTAAATTGGAAATGTCCGGCAAATGGGGAAGGGGAAAAGTGATAGGAAAAGTAGTGGGTCTTGCTTGGGAGCTAAAGGAAGATGGCGTGATAGGGCTGGAGGGTGGTCAAGTTAGAGTACAGAAATGTCACATCATGTCACATCACATCACATCACATCACATCATGTCACATCACATCACATCACATCACATCACATCACATCATTCTTTCTGGCCGAATCAGTATTGCAAACCTCGATCATTAACTTCATCTCTGTAAGTTTCTTAAGCATTTTTTTATCATCAAAAATCACAATCATTTCATCTTATTCAGTAACTATTTTAGTTGTAAATATTTGAACTGTGTGCGTTGTGAAGTCTGTCACTTTCACAGTCTGTATGAAGGGATGAGTGTTTTTCTTCTGTTGCAAAGCACACCGTGATGGTCTGCTTGTGACATGTAAACATTGTTATATCTGGACACGTATATAGTTATTTTACTGTTGTATTTAATGAATTGCACATCATTTTTCCCCTTCATTTTATTGTCACATCCGCGAGAAAAAAAGTTGCACAAAGGAGGTTTTTTTATTTTTATATAGTTAACCTTTTTGTTGTCATTCCTTAATCTCACAATGCACAAAAAGCCCACTCAGGACATGTTCTGGTCTCACTTCAAAATGGCAAAGAATGCGTAGCGTCTTTTTCTTATTCTTATTTTCTTGACGAAACGCAACAAGCTGTCATTAAAATTCACAATCATCACATTGTAAAGACATTCCAGTTGAAATCGGCATTATGTGAGTGCTGTGAATAACTTATACCAAAGAAAAGCTTCAGTCACTAAATCATTTTATTTCATTTTCTTTCGATGAATGTGTTTGTGGAGTCTGCATGTGCCATTGATATTATCACTCTTTACGTTCGTGACACATTCCATAATGCGTACCACGCGTTCTTGTCGGTAGTATTTGCTCACAAATCCGTAGTCTTTGTTAAAAAATCCGTAGTCTTTGCTCAAAAATCCATAGTTTGTGTGGTTTGTGCTCATAGCTTGTGTCAACTCTTTTTGCTCATATATATGTCTGTACTGTAGGCTTTGCTCAAATGTCCGTAGTTTTTTTTCTAATGTTAACTGTTTTTGTCCAGACATGAAATATGATTGTGTTGAGTTTGGTAGACAAATTATGAAACTTAAGTGGTAAAATATCTGATTTGTAGAGATCGATCTCGCTCGTAAGTGAAACAAAAATCAATACAGCTACATGTGTACCAATCAGTCTGAACGGCCGTTTTCATTTGCAATCTTAGCTTCTACTTCTACGGCAGGAACAACAAACTTAACAGATGTTGTAGTATAAAACTGTTATGGCAGGAACAACAAACTTAACAGATGTTGTAGTATAAAACTGTTATGGCAGGAACAACAAACTTAACAGATGTTGTAGTATAAAACTGTTATGGCAGGAACAACAAACTTAACAGATGGTGTAGTATAAAACTGTTATGGCAGGAACAACAAACTTAACAGATGTTGTAGTATAAAACTGTTATGGCAGGAACAACAAACTTAACAGATGTTGTAGTATAAAACTGTTATGGCAGGAACAACAAACTTAACAGATGTTGTAGTATAAAACTGTTATGGCAGGAACAACAAACTTAACAGATGTTGTAGTATAAAACTGTTATGGCAGGAACAACAAACTTAACAGATGTTGTAGTATAAAACTGTTATGGCAGGAACAACAAACTTAACAGATGTTGTAGTATAAAACTGTTATGGCAGGAACAACAAACTTAACAGATGGTGTAGTATAAAACTGTTATGGCAGGAACAACAAACTTAACAGATGTTGTAGTATAAAACTGTTATGGCAGGAACAACAAACTTAACAGATGTTGTAGTATAAAACTGTTATGGCAGGAACAACAAACTTAACAGATGTTGTAGTATAAAACTGTTATGGCAGGAACAACAAACTTAACAGATGTTGTAGTATAAAACTGTTATGGCAGGAACAACAAACTTAACAGATGTTGTAGTATAAAACTGTTATGGCAGGAACAACAAACTTAACAGATGTTGTAGTATAAAACTGTTATGGCAGGAACAACAAACTTAACAGATGTTGTAGTATAAAACTGTTATGGCAGGAACAACAAACTTAACAGATGTTGTAGTATAAAACTGTTATGGCAGGAACAACAAACTTAACAGATGTTGTAGTATAAAACTGTTATGGCAGGAACAACAAACTTAACAGATGTTGTAGTATAAAACTGTTATGGCAGGAACAACAAACTTAACAGATGTTGTAGTATAAAACTGTTATGGCAGGAACAACAAACTTAACAGATGTTGTAGTATAAAACTGTTATGGCAGGAACAACAAACTTAACAGATGTTGTAGTATAAAACTGTTATGGCAGGAACAACAAACTTAACAGATGTTGTAGTATAAAACTGTTATGGCAGGAACAACAAACTTAACAGATGTTGTAGTATAAAACTGTTATGGCAGGAACAACAAACTTAACAGATGTTGTAGTATAAAACTGTTATGGCAGGAACAACAAACTTAACAGATGTTGTAGTATAAAACTGTTATGGCAGGAACAACAAACTTAACAGATGGTGTAGTATAAAACTGTTATGGCAGGAACAACAAACTTAACAGATGTTGTAGTATAAAACTGTTATGGCAGGAACAACAAACTTAACAGATGGTGTAGTATAAAACTGTTATGGCAGGAACAACAAACTTAACAGATGGTGTAGTATAAAACTGTTATGGCAGGAACAACAAACTTAACAGATGTTGTAGTATAAAACTGTTATGGCAGGAACAACAAACTTAACAGATGTTGTAGTATAAAACTGTTATGGCAGGAACAACAAACTTAACAGATGTTGTAGTATAAAACTGTTATGGCAGGAACAACAAACTTAACAGATGTTGTAGTATAAAACTGTTATGGCAGGAACAACAAACTTAACAGATGTTGTAGTATAAAACTGTTATGGCAGGAACAACAAACTTAACAGATGTTGTAGTATAAAACTGTTATGGCAGGAACAACAAACTTAACAGATGTTGTAGTATAAAACTGTTATGGCAGGAACAACAAACTTAACAGATGTTGTAGTATAAAACTGTTATGGCAGGAACAACAAACTTAACAGATGTTGTAGTATAAAACTGTTATGGCAGGAACAACAAACTTAACAGATGTTGTAGTATAAAACTGTTATGGCAGGAACAACAAACTTAACAGATGTTGTAGTATAAAACTGTTATGGCAGGAACAACAAACTTAACAGATGTTGTAGTATAAAACTGTTATGGCAGGAACAACAAACTTAACAGATGTTGTAGTATAAAACTGTTATGGCAGGAACAACAAACTTAACAGATGTTGTAGTATAAAACTGTTATGGCAGGAACAACAAACTTAACAGATGTTGTAGTATAAAACTGTTATGGCAGGAACAACAAACTTAACAGATGTTGTAGTATAAAACTGTTATGGCAGGAACAACAAACTTAACAGATGTTGTAGTATAAAACTGTTATGGCAGGAACAACAAACTTAACAGATGTTGTAGTATAAAACTGTTATGGCAGGAACAACAAACTTAACAGATGGTGTAGTATAAAACTGTTATGGCAGGAACAACAAACTTAACAGATGTTGTAGTATAAAACTGTTATGGCAGGAACAACAAACTTAACAGATGTTGTAGTATAAAACTGTTATGGCAGGAACAACAAACTTAACAGATGTTGTAGTATAAAACTGTTATGGCAGGAACAACAAACTTAACAGATGTTGTAGTATAAAACTGTTATGGCAGGAACAACAAACTTAACAGATGGTGTAGTATAAAACTGTTATGGCAGGAACAACAAACTTAACAGATGTTGTAGTATAAAACTGTTATGGCAGGAACAACAAACTTAACAGATGGTGTAGTATAAAACTGTTATGGCAGGAACAACAAACTTAACAGATGGTGTAGTATAAAACTGTTATGGCAGGAACAACAAACTTAACAGATGTTGTAGTATAAAACTGTTATGGCAGGAACAACAAACTTAACAGATGGTGTAGTATAAAACTGTTATGGCAGGAACAACAAACTTAACAGATGGTGTAGTATAAAACTGTTATGGCAGGAACAACAAACTTAACAGATGGTGTAGTATAAAACTGTTATGGCAGGAACAACAAACTTAACAGATGTTGTAGTATAAAACTGTTATGGCAGGAACAACAAACTTAACAGATGGTGTAGTATAAAACTGTTATGGCAGGAACAACAAACTTAACAGATGGTGTAGTATAAAACTGTTATGGCAGGAACAACAAACTTAACAGATGGTGTAGTATAAAACTGTTATGGCAGGAACAACAAACTTAACAGATGGTGTAGTATAAAACTGTTATGGCAGGAACAACAAACTTAACAGATGGTGTAGTATAAAACTGTTATGGCAGGAACAACAAACTTAACAGATGGTGTAGTATAAAACTGTTATGGCAGGAACAACAAACTTAACAGATGGTGTAGTATAAAACTGTTATGGCAGGAACAACAAACTTAACAGATGGTGTAGTATAAAACTGTTATGGCAGGAACAACAAACTTAACAGATGTTGTAGTATAAAACTGTTATGGCAGGAACAACAAACTTAACAGATGTTGTAGTATAAAACTGTTATGGCAGGAACAACAAACTTAACAGATGTTGTAGTATAAAACTGTTATGCTGGGCGTACACATCTTCCCCATCCATAAAAACGGGGTAAAAACCTCCTGTCCCACGTTCATAGCAATGGTGATAGCTCCACCCATAAACACGGGGTAAAAACCTCCTGTCCCACGTTCATAGCAATGGTGATAGCTCCACCCATAAACACGGGGTAAAAACCTCCTGTCCCACGTTCATAGCAATGTGATAGCTCCATCCATAAAAACGGGGTAAAAACCTCCTGTCCCACGTTCATAGCAATGGTGATAGCTCCACCCATAAACACGGGGTAAAAACCTCCTGTCCCACGTTCATAGCAATGTGATAGCTCCATCCATAAACACGGGGTAAAACATCCTGTCCCACGTTCATAGCAATGTGATAGCTCCATCCATAAACACGGGGTAAAACATCCTGTCCCACGTTCATAGCAATGTGATAGCTCCATCCATAAAAACGGGGTAAAAACATCCTGTCCCACGTTCATAGCAATGTGATAGCTCCACCCATAAACACGGGGTAAAAACCTCCTGTCCCACGTTCATAGCAATGGTGATAGCTCCATCCATAAAAACGGGGTAAAAACATCCTGTCCCACGTTCATAGCAATGTGATAGCTCCACCCAAAGAGATACATGACGATGTGGAAGCAAGAAGCACAGCACCTTATAAGGCCAAACAAAAAAAAATAGGTCTGTTTACGGTAACCCGACCGACCCTATTTTTTTCGCGCGACCCTAGACTTTTTTTGGCATTTGGGGGAAAAAAAAAATATAAAAAAAATCTTGGTTTTTTTGCAAAATAACGTAAAAATATGGATTTTTGGAAAAAAAAAGAAAAAAAAATCCCGACCTACCGACCCTATTTTTTTGGCCTATGTTACCGTAAACAGACTATTTTTTTTTTGGCCTTATAATCCTTCTGGCTGTAGCGACAGCGCAACTATGTGAAAGCTTCGTTGCACACAGAAACAATAGTCATTAGGCAACACGAGATTAGAACTCGTGATTTTAACAACATACAACCTGGCCTGTTGGGGCTGAATTTATTTTTCGAGTGAAGGTTCGCAGGTATTATAACACAAACAACAAAATTATTCCCAGTAATGCTCGTTGAATATACTGCAAAATGGAGAAAAAAACACACACATGAGAATGTTTTTGATAAGCCAAAGAAATGTCATGATGGTATGCATTGATGCCATGACACATGTACTTACCGATTTGAATGAATTGAATTAATTATTTATTGATACGGCAACGATGCAATGTGTGGCAGTGTGTTCCGTGTCAGAGGGGAATGCCTGTCGTTCGTTATTACCCATCATTCATGTTAGTCATTTGTGTGATAATATTATGTGATTGATGAGCGCAACCTGTTGTCGAGCAAATGGTGAGGTTGTGAAAGACACGGCGATTTTAACAATGTTTATATTTGAACAGGTGATTTTTCATACGATATGTTCAAGTGGTTTGCCATGCAGGTTTGATACACATGTAGCATATTAAAAGCTTTAAACGTGTGGTATGTTTTTGTCTTTCTATGTGTTGAACATTGTAACAAGTGCGTGAAAATCTCTCTCTCTCTTTCTCTCTCTCTCTCTCTCTCTCTCTCTCTCTCTCTCTCTCTCTCTCTCTCTCTCTCTCTCTCTCTCTCTCAGTGTGTGTGTGTGTATGCGTGTGTGTGTGTGTGTGTGTGTGTGTTTAAAACGCAAGATAATTTGCTTTGATCGACACACACACACACACACACACACACACACACACACACACACACACACACACACACAGTCACACACACCCTCATACACACTCACACTCACACAAACACAACCATCGAGACTAACGAAGTAGAAAAAATCTGACCATAAAATGGTTTCTTTTCAAAGAATATATTTTGAGCGTGGAAGGTATTAATCTAGCGTATACCACAGCCTTTACACAAGTTTGTTTGTTTGTTCGTTCATGGGCTGAATCTTCCACGGCTTTTACGTGTATGACCGTTTTCATCCCGCCATTTAGGCAGCCATACGCCCTTTCGGGGGAAGCCTTTCCACAATCATTTAGATGGCTGAAGCTATTCTATCTCAAAACTGACATTCTCAACCGTACACAAATGCACCAGACCGCAGAGCAACAGGCGTGTCATGCATTCTTTGAAGCGTGATTCCGAAACTGACAACGACTCGGTTGTTAACAGATAGGTGTGTCTATGACATGAAAGCGAAAACCCCAGGGTACAGGGAGATATAAGTAAGATATATATAAGTCAACTTGGGGGAGGGGGTGGAGGTGGAGGGGACTAACACCAACATACGTACTCACATGCACGTAACAACGCACGCGCGCAAACATCAACGCAGGAACACACGCATACACGCGTACGGGGGCCCGGTAGCTCAGTTGGTAGAGCACTGGACTTGTGATCGGAAGGTCGCAGGTTCGAATTCGGGCCGGGACGGACACGGGTCAACTTTATGTGCAGACCCAGAGACGGAAGCCATGTCCCACCCCCGTGTCATCACAATGGCACGTAAAAGACCTTGGTCATTCTGCCATAAGTGCAGGTGGCTGAATACATCTAAACACGCAGACACCTGGGTAGCGCGACTCCGTTGCTGCTAGCTTTCCACTGGGAGGAAGCGACCCGAATTTCCCAGCGATGGGACAATAAAGTAATGAAAATAAAAAATAAAAAAAATACACGCGGGCACACAGACACAAACACACAGACACAAACACTGGCAGACACACACTTATGCACGCACGTACACACACACAGACACAGACAGACAGACAGACAGACACACAGACACACACACACGCGCGCGAGCGCAAATATGCCCGCACCGACACACACCCAGACACACACCCAGACACACAGACAGACACACACACACACACTCTCACACACACACACACACTCACACACACACAAACACGCAAACACACACACACACACACACACACACACACACACACACACACACACATACACATACACATACAAAACAAGTCGCGTAAGGCGAAAATACAACATTAATTTTAGTCAAGTAGCTGTCGGACTCACAGAATGAAACTGAACGCAATGCAACGCAGCAAGACCGTATACTCGTAACATCGTCAGCCACCGCTCACGGCAAAGGCAATGAAATTGACAAGAAGAGCGGGTTAGTAGTTGCGCTGAGAAGGATAGCACGCTTTTCTGTACCTCTCTTCGTTTTAACTTTCTGAGCGTGTTTTTAATCCAAACATATCATATCTATATGTTTTTGGAATCAGGAACCGACAAGGAATAAGATGAAAGTGTTTTTAAATTGATTCCGAAAATTTAATTTTGATAATCATTTTTATATATTTAATTTTCAGAGCTTGTTTTTAATCCAAATATAACATATTTATATGTTTTTGGAATCAGCAAATGATGGAGAATAAGATGAACGTAAATTTGGATCGTTTTATAAATTATTTTTTTTTACAATTTTCAGATTTTTAATGACCAAAATCATTAATTAATTTTTAAGCCACCAAGCTGAAATGCAATACCGCAGTCCGGCCTTCGTCGAAGATTGCTTGGCCAAAATTTCAATCAATTTGATTGAAAAATGAGGGTGTGACAGTGCCGCCACCACTTTTACAAAAAGCCGGATATGACGTCATCAAAGGTATTTATCGAAAAAAAAGAAAAATAAATTCGGGGATATTATTCCCAGGAACTCTCATGTAAAATTTCATAAAGATCGGTCCAGTAGTTTGGTCTGAATCGCTCTACACGCACGCACACACACACACACACACACACACACACACACACACACACACACACACACACACACACACACACACACACACACACACAGGCACACACACACACACACATACACCACGACCCTCGTTTCGATTCCCCCTCTATGTTAAAACATTAGTCAAAACTTGACTAAATGTAAAAACCAACATCATAGCTTGTTGTTTATTCTCCAAGTAAGATTGTGTTGTTGCTGAATTCATTTTGCAGACTGACATGCAGTGCCAGTGACACAATTTAATTCAGTCAACAAAACAAACAAAAACAAAAAAACTAAAAACTCACATGCACCAAGTTTCAGGGACAACATGAATATAGAAACACTTGACCACTCTGCATAGAAACAGCTAGGCTGTTGATGTGTGGTATGTGTCAAAGTGGAAAGATGATCATGTCCCACACAATAACAGCCTGGGCGGATCCACGGTCATTTACCAGACAATTTACACGGGAGGAGCGAGGTCCCTTAATTTACACTTAAATCCCTTTCACACGGGAGGAGATCCCTTTACACTTAAATCCCTTTCACACGTGAGGAGATCCCTTTACACTTAAATCCCTTTCACACGGGAGGAGGTCCCTTTACACTTAAATCCCTTTCACACGGGAGGAGGTCCCTTTACACTTAAATCCCTTTCACACGGGAGGAGGTCCCTAAACACTAAAATCCCTTTCACACGGGGGAGGTCGGCCAATGCCCTTCATACATTCTGTTCTTTTTTCTTTTCTTTTTGTTTTTGTTTTCAAGGATAAGGTATGAATAAACTGATTATGACGCGCGCAGCACATTATAACGCAACAGTACAACAAACAACGTTATTAATACCGACAGGAGTTCCCGTTTAGTCGCGTGCTCGCACATATATATATATATGCAACAAAATCTTATTTTTTTAATTCAGGTATGCAGTAAATAATAATTCTGTACCAAGGCGCTCTTCTTCCCTCCGAAAGTGACGACTGCTGTTTGAACCCCTTTGATTCTGACATTTCTGAACTCAAAAGTTTCATAGCATGCACACCTGTATTCGCACAAATTGGGAATCCCAGTTAGGTCTATGACTTAAAATGCCTTGTCATTCCTTGTGACTTGTACACGAAATAATTTTGGCAAGTCTGTCCATGTAATTTCGTCATGCTGGGAACGCGGTCAAGAATCACAAACCCCCTTGCTGTGACAACGACCATAACCTTGACTCTAGTGCAGAGAGGTACACTAAAATCCCTTGTCCTTGCACACGAACTAAAACAATACAGTTTGATAATAAACCTAGATCATCAACATGCCGGAATTAATTGCCGAGTAGTAGGTTGCTGAGTAATTTTCCCCAACTTTCAATTTCTTGTATCTATATTTTGGCGTAACGGGGGAGAAGGGGTCCCGTCGCAATATAACCTTGAATGGTTGAAAACGACGTTAAACACCAAATAAAGAAAGAAAGAAAGGAGAAGGGGTGGGGGATAGTTGATGATCTAGGTTTGTTATCGTTCCCAAAGTGAACAAATGAACACCGTTTGAACCTCTTTGATTCTCATACTGTTTACTCAAGTTCCATAGCATGCACACCTATATTCGCACAAATTGGGAATCCCAGGTAGGTCTATGTCTTAAAATGCATTGTCAATCCTTGATGTCAATTTACGATATATCATGGAAGAAGCAAGGGATCTTCTTCTTCTTCTTCTTCTTCTTCGTTCGTGGGCTGAAACTCCCACGTACACTCGTGTTTTTTGCACGAGTGGAATTTTACGTGTATGACCGTTTTTTACCCCGCCATTTAGGCAGCCATACGCCGTTTTCGGAGGAAGCATGCTGGGTATTTTCGTGTTTCTATAACCCACCGAACTCTGACATGGATTACAGGATCTTTTTCGTGCGCACTTGGTCTTGTGCTTGCGTGTACACACGGGGGTGTTCGGACACCGAGGAGAGTCTGCACACAAAGTTGACTCTGAGAAATAAATCTCTCGCCGAACGTGGGGACGAACTCACGCTGACAGCGGCCAACTGGATACAAATCCAGCGCGCTACCGACTGAGCTACATCCCCGCCCTGAAGCAAGGGATAATCGATATGTTATAATCATGATAACTTCGAAAATGTTTCTTAGCTGTGCTAATTATCTAAATGAACGTAAACATGATAATAGTTGTTGCTCACAAGCTCTTGTTATTTATCAGTAATCGCAATCATCGGTAGCACAGGAAGGGTTGGAACTAGGCCAGTTTTACAGCGAGTTTCATAACTGAATTAATTATGTTCTCTTTTTGCTCACAACACTGGCGGGGACGGGGAGGGGGGAAAGCAGGGTGTGGGGAGGAGGGAGGGAAAGAAAGAATAGTTTCATGGAGACTTTCAAATCTTCATTAACCCCTCACTATAACTATCAGAACCAGTAGAACATGATGCCACAGGGCGCTAAAATAAAGTACGACTAAGAGACAACTGGCATGGTGTATGATTCTTCTTGTTACTTTATATTTACAGAGATTTAATTAAGCGACGTATAATACAGACTGCTGCAGAGATCGACAGAGAAAATTTAAAAAAACAGCCTACTCTTGCCTCTGAAACAAATATTGGTGGCGTAAGAGGGGTTGGGAGACCAGAAGACGAGGGGAGGGGTGGGTTGGAGGGGAGGGGAGGGGAAGGGGAGGGGGAGGGGAGGAGGGGGGGGGGGGGGTGCGAGCCTTGCAATTCCAACGCGTTGCGTCACTGGATTCTCCGGGAATTAAAAAAAGGCTACATTGCTTCCTCAATGTCAATTTGTTATAGAAAAAGAAAGAAAGAACAAAATGAAAGAACAAAATGAAAGAAAGAAAGAAAGAAATACATAAACGAAAGGAAGAAAGAACGGAATGAAAAAAGAAAGAAAGAAAGAAAGAAAATGAATCTATATATATGCAGAGTACGTATTATTTCCAAACGCCAGTATTACATTGCAAAGGTTTCCGCTATACACTTTTGTAATCCTTACGCTGATAAGAGTATGCAACGTTTCGTTGAACGTTTAGTGTTTTAACCCTTACCACATAAAGGGAAACAAAGAGGTTAAAATTCTGCACACAATGGAGAGAACAAATGATGCGAAACTTAGCGCCCCCAGTGAGAAAGTTAGGTAACACCCGCAGCCCCCACATATCGGATGGCAGAGGATTCCCACGCTTTACTCCCCGTCATATCTCCCCCCCCCCCCACCCCCTCCAACTCACCCCCCTTTTCCCCTCGACAAGGACAAACTACATACATAAATTTGTCGACATATCGGGACACGAAACCGCCCCCTAAAATTCGTACATTTTGTTCAACCCACGCACACTACAAAGAAATTTTTTTTTAAATTTAAAAAATCGAAAAAATGTCTGATCTCCGCCCCGAAGCTATGCCATTGAGATTTTTCGCTCGTGAAAACAAGCAACGTATTCTAAGAAACAGCCAAGCATTCCATGAGAAAGTCAAACAAAGGAAAGACAAAATATGCGACGAAAGAACCATGCGACCGGGGAGGGTTTTTTTTTCAAAATTAATTTGTATTCATTTTCCCCCCCCTCAGTAGATGTGTGGAGTTGTTCCCAGTTCTACAATCTGAGTGCAGAGTCCATTTACACCTTAAAGGCATACTAACGCACTCCCGTGTTTACAAAGTGTAGTTTGCCCACAATCGATGTCAAACGCACCATAAGACCATATAATGACGATTTGTCACCATGCGCGGACCATAATACATGCATTACAGCTTGTTCTAGCCTCTGAAAAAGTGAGGATGTCAACAAAGCCGCGGAGTTCTCTCCCTTGCATCAACGTTACATGTGTTGCCAAATCTATAAATAGGACGATCCAGATCAAAATGAACATTCAAATATCTCAACATTTAAGGGGTCCTAGACCACAATATTTTGCAGGGAACTTAATTTAGCATGTCTCCAGCTGTTGGTAAAGCAATTAGCGTGTATAGTCATCGAGTACATATGGCTTTTAAAAGAAGAAGAAAAAGAAGAAATAACAGAAAAAATAACGGTGTTTTTTTTGTGGGTCTTTTCCGACCTTATTTGCATGCAGGTTACTTCAACCCATATTTTTTGTCTGTTTGTTTCTCTCTCTCTTTTTTTTTCATTTCTTTTTTGAGGCGGGGGAGCCTCCTTCTTCATTGGTCCTTTTTTTTTAAATGAAATTCTCAACCATGTATAATACTACAACACATACATTTCCTTCTTCTATTTAACTCTAATTCCAATAAGATACCCAAATTCAACTTCTTTTCATATCTAAATTTGTCAATCGTCATTTTTGTAATCAGAAGAAATAAAGTTAGATTCGCCACTCCGTTCAACCATACACAACCGAATCTAGCGCGATAACGCCAGAAAAAACAAGTCGCGTAAGGCGAAAATACAACATTTAGTCAAGTAGCTGTCGAACTCACAGAATGAAACTGAACGCAATGCAACGCAGCAAGACCGTATACTCGTAGCATCGTCAGTCACCCGCTCACGGCAAAGACAGTGACATTGACAAGAAGAGCGGGGTAGCAGTTGCGCTCAGAAGGATAGCACGCTTTTCTGTACCTCTCTTTGTTTTAACTTTCTGAGCGTGTTTTTAATCCAAACATATCATATCTATATGTTTTTGGAATCAGGAACCGACAAGGAATAAGATGAAAGGGTTTTTAAATTGATTTCGAAAATTTAATTTTGATAATAATTTTTATATATTTAATTTTCAGAGCTTGTTTTTAATCCGAATATAACATATTTATATGTTTTTGGAATCAGCAAATGATGGAGAATAAGATGAACGTACATTTGGATCGTTTTAGAAAAAAATTTAAAAAATTACAATTTTCAGCCACCAAGCCACCAAGCTGAAATACAATACCGAAGTCCGGCCTTCGTCGAAGATTGCTTGGCCAAAATTTCAACTGCATGCAGTCTGTATTTAGTGTGCTTACTTCCCCTCGTTACTTTTTTTAATTTTTTTTTTTAACTCTAATGAGACCAGAATTTGGAGAGACATTTAAACAAGTCGCGTAAGGCGAAAATACAATATTTAGTCAAGTAGCTGTCGAACTCACAGAATGAAACTGAACGCAATGCAACGCAGCAAGACCGTATACTCGTAGTCCACCGCTCACGGCATAGGCAGTGAAATTGACAAGAAGAGCGGGGTAGTAGTTGCGCTAAGAAGGATAGCACGCTTTTCTGTACCTCTCTTTGTTTTAACTTTCTGAGCGTGTTTTTAATCCAAACATATCATATCTATATGTTTTTGGAATCAGGAACCGACAAGGAAAAAGATGAAAGTGTTTTTAAATTGATTTGGACAATTTAATTTTGATAATAATTGTTATATATTTAATTTTCAGAGCTTGTTTTTAATCCGAATATAACATATTTATATGTTTTTGGAATCAGCAAATGATGGAGAATAAGATAAACGTAAATTTGGATCGTTTTATAAATTTTTATTTTTTTTTTACAATTTTCAGATTTTTAATGACCAAAGTCATTAATTAATGTTTAAGCCACCAAGCTGAAATGCAATACCGAAGTCCAGGCTTCGTCGAAGATTACTTGACCAAAATTTCAACCAATTTGGTTGAAAAATGAGGGCGTGACAGTGCCGCCTCAACTTTCACGAAAAGCCGGATATGACGTCATCAAAGACATTTATCAAAAAAATGAAAAAAACGTATGGGGATTTCATACCCAGGAACTCTCATGTCAAATTTCATAAAGATCGGTCCAGTAGTTTAGTCTGAATCGCTCTACACACACACACGCACACACGCACACACGCACATACACCACGACCCTCGTTTCGATTCCCCCTCGATGTTAAAATATTTAGTCAAAACTTGACTAAATATAAAAAGAGGGAATTTTAGAATGTAGGTTTTATGAACAGATAACTATGAAAAAGGAAGGCTCAAGGGGTATCTTTAATAGGAGGGAGGGGGGGGTCTTACTAGCAAGGTGCAACAGTTATTGTACATGAACCGAGCATCGCTGAAAATAAGCCTGTACTTTGTAATTCTATCATGGATGAGAAAAGAAGAAAGAAGGCTACTATTGATAGCTTAAATTTGAGAAGTTCACTGAACTGCAAACCCTTTTCTAGAACACTTCACATCCCGTGCTTTCAGCTGTTCCCGGGGCGTCTATAAACTCGATGGGCCTATTTTAGTCATCAAACATTTGCTCTGTTAACTTCCACTACCAGACCAAACTCCTTCCCATAGTACAACTGCCTCTGTGAAGGGTTTGCAAAGTCCGTTATAAGCCACCACCCTAACACGTCTATTATTCTGTTAGTTTCATCAAAATAGTTTTCACAAGACGAGTGCAAATGCAGCTGTAATCACAAGTGAATCTCAACTTTATATTTTTCTCCATCCGGCTAGAGTTAGCTTTCCCCCCATGCGAATTAGGGCGTTTAAATGTATCACCCTCTAAATACACACTGTCTGGGTATGTTGAAGAAGTACAAATTCAAATGACGCAGCGGACGGGCGCAGTGGCGTGGTGGTAAGACGTCGGTCTCCTAATCGGGAGGTCGTGAGTTCGAATCCCGGTCGCTGCCGCCTGGTGGGTTAAGAGTGGAGATTTTTCCGATCTCCCAGGTCAACTTTGTGCAGACCTGCTAGTGACTTAACCCCCTTCGTGTGTACACGCAAGCACAAGACCAAGTGCGCACGGAAAAGATCCTGTAATCCATGTCAGAGTTCGGTGGGTTATGGAAACATGAAAATACCCAGCATGCCTATATACTCAACGAAAGCGGAGTGAAGCTGACTATGCTCTGAGAGAATAGTTTGGGGAACCCAAATGGGCAAAACGAGCTCACACGTAACCAGAACATTCTGGAACGCTGAAGAAGAAGAAGAAGAAGAAGAAATGACGCAGCCTGGAAAAGTAGGGGCGACCACCCCCAACAAGGCGCGTCCACAGGTGGCGGATAGTGGGGTGGCCTTCAGATATGGAGGTTAGCTAGCTGCGAGATAAGCCAGGCTTGCCAGGACGAATAACCAGTCGCGGACCAAATGGCGGTGCTTCCAGCAGGATGGGGCAGGGTAACAGGTGGCACTGTTACTCCCAAGAAATACCCCAGGTGTCCAATTCACAGAGATATAGTTCTATATATCTCTGTGGTGCAATTACGGGAGCACCATACGATCAAGAGCCGCATTATAAGCTCTAGCCCTGGGGAGGGTCACCTCAGATAAACAAACCAGCCAGCTATGGCCAAATAGCCTGGTAGACTGGACTCGACAGCCCTGTAAAGCCACCAGTCAAGGAGAAGGACCACTACGATATAAAAACTGACACGGCGATCGAAGTCGGATGAGCTGGGCCATGTATGGCGCATAACGGCAGCTTAACGCATCAACGCTCAAATGACAGACAACAAATGACAGACAACAAATGACAGACAACAAATGACAGACAACAAATGACAGACAACAAATGACAGACAACAAATGACAGACAACCAATGACAGACAACAAATGACAGACAACAAATGACAGACAACAAATGACAGACAACAAATGACAGACAACAAATGACAGACAACAAATGACAGACAACAAATGACAGACAACAAATGACAGACAACAAATGACGCAGGAAGTGAAAAAAGATGGTCCTTATAATTGAGCCCCAAGTCGACTTCGCGAAGGATACGCGAAGTCTTTTTACCGAAAACTCAGTGCTAAAGCTTCGTGCCGCGAAGTATGCTTCGCGTAGTCCACTACACCCAGTTTAGGACAGGCTTAATTCAAAAGTGCAGTTTTGAATCTTCAAAATGGACACGCTTCTCTCTCTCTCTCTCTCTCTCTCTCTCTCTCTCTCTCTCTCTCTCTCTCTCTCTCTCTCTCAGTCTCTCTTTCTCTCTTTCTCCCTCTCTCTTTCTCTCTCTCCCTCTCTCCCTCTCTCTCTCTCTCTCTCTCTCTCTCTCCCCCCCCCCCCCCCCCTTGACGTCAAAACATAACTTGACATATATACAGGTCAGCATTGTCGGTCAGTGTCACATAACCGAGCTCGTTTCGGACACGCCGATTTGCTAGTTCTATTTCGGGTGTCCACCTGGCAGTATCCGGGTTGCTACGTGTGTAAACAATAGGCTACATGATGCATGGGCAACAGCGTAATGTGTGATAGTGCACACGGCAACAGTGACGTCATTATGTGCCCCTGTATGACCCGTGCGATATATTTGGGTCGGGGCCAAAATCTAGTGGGTTTTTTAACAGCACAACATTGGTGGAAATGAAGCTTCCCTGGCCCTTCAAGAAACGCGTTCTGTCAATGCTTTATTACATGCGGGACAATATAGTTATGGTACACTCAATAATAATATACCTTTGTTGAGACACGATTTAATATATTTTGTTTCACTCGCAAATGCGCATTACGCACACACACTAATTGATTAACAAAAAATTACGAAGACTGCGGAGATTCTAAAACATAAACACCCCACCCAACTCTCTGGCGACTGGAGCGTCTGTCTCTGTTCCACACAATCATTGTACCTCTGATCGAACAACAACACCAGCAGCAGCAGCAGCAGCTAGCAGCACCATCACCACCACCACCACCACCACCACCACCAACAACAACAACAACAACAACAGCAACAACAACAACAACAATAACGATTGCTGAACACAGTTGACATCATCGATTGTCGACGTCAGCTTTGAAAATGGACCACCATGAACGATAATTATCTTCAAAAAATAGTGTTCCAAAACAACAGGAAATGGATGACTCATGACGTTCCCGAACTCACGTGTAGTCACTCTTTGTGTCATAATCAGCATGCATTCCACCTTGTTTGTAATATTACAAACTTTGAAAACTCCGTAAACGCTTTATTTTTAAGAATGAAATTATTGAAAGTGAAGCGATGCTCATGATTTACTGAGTCGACCACAACAAAAGACGGTGACCTGTTCGAGTCGAGTAACTTCGTCAATTTCAAAATAAGGAAACAATTGCATCATGTTTAACAAAAATCAACACTTTTTTCAGTTCCAGGAAGTGTGGTACAAAGTTCATCTAGCACTCCCTACGACCATTGCCCAACTTCTCCCTGTGAGTACACACGATATAAATAGAACCAGCGCATTTCCGCTTGGCGAATTTCGTCAAAATTATGGAACGAATTGATTGAGAGTTTTGCGATCATCGTTTGCCTCAGCCACATGTGGAGCTTTGTACACTATCCACAGAAAGCACGAAAGATTACAGGAAAACAAGCAAATTAACGACACTACCCAAGAGTACAGACACGTACATGGCATGGACACCATTTCAGCCCAAGTCATGTCACAGTCAGCACCCTTACAAAAAAACAAAAGCACGTTTTGAATCGCTCGTCTGATAACACACACACACACACACACACACACACACACACGCACACACACGCACTCAAGCACACACACACGCACACACACACACACACACACACACACACACACACACTTACACACACACACCCACTCACACACACACACACACGCACAAAACTAAGCAAGCAACAAAACAAAGCAAAACAAGTCGCGTAAGGCGAAAATACAATATTTAGTCAAGTAGCTGTCGAACTCACAGAATGAAACTGAACGCAATGCAACGCAGCAAGACCGTATACTCGTGGTCCACCGCTCACGGCATAGGCAGTGAAATTGACAAGAAGAGCGGGGTAGTGGTTACGCTATGCTGCATAGCACGCTTTTCTGTACCTCTCTTCGTTTTAACTTTCTGAGCGTGTTTTTAATCCAAACATATCATATCTATATATTTTTGGAATCAGAAACCGACAAGGAATAAGATGAAAGTGTTTTTAAATTGATTTCGAAAAAAAAATTTTGATAATAATTTTTATATATTTAATTTTCAGAGCTTGTTTTTAATCCGAATATAACATATTTATATGTTTTTGGAATCAGCAAATGATGGAGAATAAGATAAACGTAAATTTGGATCGTTTTATAAATTTTTATTTTTTTTTACAATTTTCCGATTTTTAATGACCAAAGTCATTAATTAATTTTTAAGCCACCAAGCTGAAATGCAATACCGAACCCCGGGCTTCGTCGAAGATTACTTGACCAAAATTTGAACCAATTTGGTTGAAAAATGAGGGCGTGACAGTGCCGCCTCAACTTTCACGAAAAGCCGGATATGACGTCATCAAAGACATTTATCAAAAAAATGAAAAAAACGTTCGGGGATTTCATACCCAGGAACTCTCATGTCAAATTTCATAAAGATCGGTCCAGTAGTTTAGTCTGAATCGCTCTACACACACACACACACGCACGCACACACGCACACACGCACGCACATACACCACGACCCTCGTTTCGATTCCCCCTCGATGTTAAAATATTTAGTCAAAACTTGACTAAATATAAAAAGAAAAGAAGCTTACAAACACGCATAATGGTGATGCCACAAATGAGCACGTGTTTTCCTGCAACGTGTGAGCCTAGGTCTACCTGGCACTCCCCTTTGAGGTCATTGCCCTAGCTCTACATGTCATCAAAACACGATCAAAATAAACCCAGCACGTTTCCATTCGGAGACTTTAGTCAATACGGAGAGAATTAATTTAGAGTGTTGCAATAATTATTTGCGGCACTACCTCAAGAAAGAAAGAAAGAAGGAAAAGAAGAAACAAAGAAAGAAAGATGGAAAAGAAAGAAAGAAAGAAAGAAAGGAAGAAA
>NC_090261.1:3223115-3226066 GCF_037325665.1 Littorina saxatilis | reverse complement strand
AAGAAAGAAAGACAGAAAGAAAGAAAGAAAGAAAGAAAGAAAGAAAGAAAGAAAAGAGATAAAGTTAGAAAGAAAGAAAGAAAGAAAGAAAGACAGAAAGACAGAAAGAAAGAAAGAAAGAAAGACAGAAAGAAAGAAAGAAAGAAAGAAAGAGAGAAAGACAGACAGAAAGAAAGAAAGACAGAAAGAAAGAAAGAAAGAAAGACAGAAAGAAAGAAAGACAGAAAGAAAGAAAGAAAGAAAGAAAGAAAGAAAGAAAGACAGAAAGAAAGAAAGAAAGAAAGAAAGAAAGAAAGAAAAGAGATAAAGTTAGAAAGAAAGAAAGAAAGAAAGAAAAGAGATAAAGTTAGAAAGAAAGAAAGAAAGACAGAAAGACCCAAAGAAAGAAAGAAAGAAAAGAGATAAAGTTAGAAAGAAAGAAAGAAAGAAAGAAAAGAGATAAAGTTAGAAAGAAAGAAAGAAAGACAGAAAGACAGAAAGAAAGAAAGAAAGAAAAGAGATAAAGTTAGAAAGAAAGAAAGAAAGACAGAAAGACAGAAAGAAAGAAAGAAAGAAAAGAGATAAAGTTAGAAAGAAAGACAGAAAGAAAGAAAGAAAGAAAGACAGAAAGACAGAAAGAAAGAAAAGAGATAAAGTTAGAAAGAAAGACAGAAAGAAAGAAAGAAAGAAAGACAGAAAGAAAGAAAGAAAAGAGATAAAGTTAGAAAGAAAGACAGAAAGACAGAAAGACAGAAAGACAGAAAGAAAGAAAGAAAGAAAGAAAGAAAGAAAGAAAGAAAGAAAGACAGAAAGAAAGAAAGAAAGAAAGAAAGAAAGAAAGAAAGAAAGAAAGAAAAGAGATAAAGTTAGAAAGAAAGAAAGAAAGAAAGAAAAGAGATAAAGTTAGAAAGAAAGAAAGAAAGACAGAAAGACAGAAAGAAAGAAAGAAAGAAAAGAGATAAAGTTAGAAAGAAAGACAGAAAGAAAGAAAGAAAGAAAGACAGAAAGACAGAAAGAAAGAAAGACAGAAAGACAGAAAGAAAGACAGAAAGAAAGAAAGACAGAAAGAAAGAAAGAAAGACAGAAAGACAGAAAGAAAGACAGAAAGAAAGAAAGACAGAAAGACAGAAAGAAAGACAGAAAGAAAGAAAGACAGAAAGAAAGAAAGAAAGACAGAAAGAAAGAAAGAAAGACAGAAAGACAGAAAGAAAGACAGAAAGAAAGAAAGACAGAAAGACAGAAAGACAGAAAGACAGAAAGAAAGACAGAAAGAAAGAGAGAAAGACAGACAGAAAGACAGAAAGACAGAAAGAAAGAAAGAAAGAAAAGAGATAAAGTTAGAAAGAAAGACAGAAAGAAAGAAAGAAAGAAAGACAGAAAGACAGAAAGAAAGAAAGAAAGAAAGAAAGACAGAAAGAAAGAAAGACAGAAAGAAAGAAAGACAGAAAGACAGAAAGACAGAAAGACAGAAAGAAAGAAAGAAAGAAAAGAGATAAAGTTAGAAAGAAAGAAAGAAAGAAAGACAGAAAGAAAGAAAGAAAGAAAGAAAGAAAGAAAGACAGAAAGACAGAAAGAAAGAAAAGAGATAAAGTTAGAAAGAAAGAAAGAAAGACAGAAAGAAGCTTCGATCTGTTTTCAAGTGCGCGCCCGGATCTATAAATTCCTGAAATGGGAAACGCGGGAAATTTGCATGTGAGTAAACATATAAGAAATAGCTCAAGCGCATTTCCGTTCGGAGATTTCAGAAAATAAGGAAAAGATTAATTTACACTACTGTTAGTCTGTGTGCAGG
The DNA here is from genome assembly GCF_037325665.1 of Littorina saxatilis. Taxonomy (NCBI): domain Eukaryota; kingdom Metazoa; phylum Mollusca; class Gastropoda; order Littorinimorpha; family Littorinidae; genus Littorina; species Littorina saxatilis. The sequence continues at coordinate 3,224,295 of NC_090261.1, read as the reverse complement.
TAACTGCAAGACAAGACGTGGAAAAAGGAGAAGTAGAGATAACGCGCAAAAAGGCAAAAAGAAACAAAGAAGAAATGAAAAAATAAAGGAAAGAAGGAAGAAAGAAAAGGAAGAAGGAAGGGAGGAAGGACAAAGAAATGAAAGAAAGAAAGAGAGAAGAAGAAGCATGCACGCACGCACGGACGCACGGACGCACGGACGCACGCACGCACGCACGCACGCACGCACGCACGCACGCACGCACGCACACACACACACACACACACACACACACACACACACACCATTGAGACTGGCGAAGTAGGAAAAATCTGACCACTAAAGATTTCTTAAGCTTTTGACAGAAAATATTCTGAGCGTCTAAATTATTAATCTAGCGTATACCACAGCCTTTCCCAAATCGTTTAGACAGCTGAAGCAATTCCACCTGAAAACAGACCTTCTCAACAGTAAAAAATGCACCATAACGTAGAGTAATGAATGTTGTACTAATTCGCTGACGCGTGGTAAATTGGAAAATGACTTTCGGTTTTTCACATACGGGCGTGCATAATTATGAAACCGCAAACCGCCGAGTACAGGAAGACATAAGTAAAATATATATACAAGTCAACTGAGGGATGGGAATAGAGGTGGAAGGGGTTTGCAAAGAAACGCACAGACATTCACGTATGTACGCATGCACACACACACACACACACACACACACACACACACACACACACACACACACACACACACACACACACACACTCACACACACACACACACACAGAAACAAATAATGCAATGACAATAGCAGAAAGAACACTTTATTCATTCAAAACAAGAACAATTTAACGGGCCGCACTCGTCTTGTTCGTTTAAGAAAAAGGGACACATTATTTGAGAGAAAAAAGCAAGTAAACGCGCTCAAACATAGAAACATAAGAGAGAACTGTACTGTGGAACAATAACGTTTTTAGAAAGTAAAGTAAGAGTACATCCAAGTTCAGGGGCGGATCTGGGTTTTGAAAGGGGGGGTGCAAAGTTCTTTTTTTTTTTTTTTGTATCTTATCAGCGAAGACGCGAAGCGCCGAACCGATGGCGCGAAGCGCCGAGCATGCTAGGGGGGTCCGGGGGCATGCCCCCCCGGAATTTTTTTTTAAAAAGGAAGCAAAATTGTGCAATCTGGTGCAAT
>NC_090261.1:3198115-3218115 GCF_037325665.1 Littorina saxatilis | reverse complement strand
TTTTTTCATTGTGCTGTCTGTGTCTTGATGACTGAAGTTTAAACACATAACGATCAAGTGTTAAAAGGGTGTTTGCACACAATTCTCCCGCGTCAAGAGTCTCGAACTGCTATCGCTAGGCTGCTATGACAACAAGTCATTTCCAAAGACATAGCTTCACGAAGATAATGAGTTGCCGACTTTGCAAGCTTATTTTCTAATCGCAAAAGCTGCGGGCTTTATCGTTTGAGGCCATCTGAAATACTTTGTGGGCGAGGCAAGCCCGATTCAAAGCCACTAAATAATCTCATTAAAGTTTAAGAGATAAGAAGGCCGGAGAGATAATAGTGTTGTTATACTAATACAATGGATTAGCCATGTCTACACAAGCATATACTGTGCCGCCCTGTTCCTATGTCGATAGCTAATTAAGGGCACAGATAAGGTCAAAAAGACTACATTCTTCCACAAAGCAGCACATCCTGATCATTTTGTATTATTCCATTGAACGACGGAAACCTTGCGCCTCCTCACAACCTGTGACAATGACAGTGATTTGCGTAGCGATGTCCTTCGACAACAAAATCTGCTCACAACGGAAGTTGTATTCCCTCTCCTCTTCCACTGTGGCTGTTTACAGGATAACATTGCGTGGCAGTTTCGCAAGACTTAGTATTTATTGTAAACTTATTTTGCGTGTTAACTTTCTTTTGGGAAAAACAGATGGTTTCGTTTGTTTCTAAGAGCAAGGGGGAATTGCGAATGAAACTTTTCAAAATTATAATGTTCAGGGTTTCTTCCAGACAGAAGCAACATTCTGGAAATACGGTCTGCGTGGTAAATCCCTCATATTAACGTAAACAAAGACTGTGCACCTATTATTTCCCCCAGTAATTCTCGTGATCACTGAGTCTTGTGTACATCTGTAGTCTGGGACTGTCCGCTAAACCATCTCCCACCTGTTGTTGATGTTCTACCTAAAAGCCTTACTCATCTCTCATGTCTACAAGAGCATGACAGCGTTTAGTTGTAAACTAAAATGCTGCCTTGTGGAATAATTCCAGCGCGAAATACGCGTAAATAAGAACAAGTCGCGTAAGGCGAAAATACAACATTTAGTCAAGCTGTCGAACTCACAGAATGAAACTGAACGCACTGCAATTTTTCAGCAAGACTGTATACTCGTAGCATCGTTACACGACGTTAGTCCACCGCTCGTGGCAAAGGCAGTGAAATTGACAAGAAGAGCGGGGTAGTAGTTGCGCTGAGAAGGATAGCACGCTTTTCTGTACCTCTCTTCGTTTTAACTTTCTGAGCGTGTTTTTAATCCAAACATGTCATATATATCTATATATATACGACTTGTGTCTGTGTGTCTGTGTGTGTGTCTGTGTGTGAGTTCGCGATGCACGGCCAAAGTTCTCGATGGATCTGCTTCAAATTTGGTGGGCATATTCAGGTAGACCCGGGACAGGACACAACCTAGTGGATATTTCAACACGTGCTCTCAGCGCGCAGCGCTGAACCGATTTTGGTTCCACCTCAGCTATTTTGGTTCCACCTCAGCTACCCGGGCCCCCATACCGACACACCAAAGCCAAAGTTCTCGGTGGATCTTTTTCAAATTTGGACACCGTATTCAGCTACACCCCGGACACAATATCATCGATGAGATATTTCAACACGTGCTCTCAGCGCGCAGCGCTGAACCGAATTTGGTTTTTGTGTTCATTTCACCATTATAAGTAACTCTTCCTTATCTTCTCATCTTCTCCATGTTTTCAGCGTTTACCTCCCTTCCTTCGTATGGTGCACTTTAGTATGAAGGGGGCATCTTCGGATATTCCCGGCGTTCTGTTACTATTTTTAGAAGGTCACCGCAGTGTCCAGAACGTAAATTGGACCCGTAAATTATCCTCACTGTAAAAGTGCAAAGGTCGAATCAATTTATAGCCACGCGAAAAATACACTGTCATCTATCTCTCTATAGATACGGCTTCTCTGTGTTTGTGTGTGTGTGTGTGTGTGTGTGTGTGTGTGTGTGTGTGTGTGTGTGTGTGTGTGTCTCTATGTGAGCAACACCTGTGCATTGTTCAGTTCTGTTTGTGATGTGGTCTGGCGGCTTTTGTGGACCAGTCATATCGAACATCTGATCAATAAGGCCAACAAGGATCTTTATATCATACGCTACCTGGCGTCCCAATCCTGGGCCAGAGGACGTAAGTGTGTCACAGAGGTAGTGCGGGCATTAATTCGCTCCCGCCTCCTTTACGGGTGCGAAGCTTATTTCGCGACGCGCCCGGCGCTCATGAAAAAACTGGCTATTATAGAGTGCAGGGCGCTCAAAATAGCTCTGGGACTCTCCCAACAAGCGAGTAAGAGTCGAGTCTACAGCGAGTGTGGGTGGCTGCCCCTTGTGGATGAGATAAAACTCCGTTCAGCTCAGTATGCTGTCAGAGCCCACGCGGTAGAGAACTCTGCCTGCGAGGTCCTGACTGACTTTTTTCCTCAGCACCAAAATTATGAGGCCAACACCAAACATAGCACTCAACTCTTGGCCAAAACGCTACCCTTATCCGACACAGTAAACCGCATTCTAGCCGATAGCGGGGTGAAGGTCAGTGAGCTGGCCAGGGTCCCCCCGCCCTCCTACCCGCCTTGGCTTGAGGAAACCCCTACTATCATATACGACAGTGAAGATAATACTACCAAAAAAGATAACCCCGTCTACCTAGCTACTGTTACAAAAGAAACCCTAAACTACAAATTCTCGGAGCATTTAAAAGTCTTTACTGACGGATCCAAATTTGCAGACGGTAGCGTTGGCTGCGCCTTTGTGATCCCAGATCTCAAAATCTCAAGGAAATATACTCTTAATAAAGACATCTCCATATTCTCAGCCGAGCTATTTGCCTTGCTCATGGCATGCACTTTTATAAATGACCTCCCAGTCACACCGCGTGCGGTAGTTTTCTGCTCTGACTCGCGCTCTTCATTACAAGCTCTGCATCGAAACACATCAAATCGGGCAGAGCTACAAAGAGAAATCCTCTTTATATGTCACCAGTTAATCTCATCCGGCACATCCGTATCATTTCTCTGGGTCCCCTCTCACGTAGGGGTCCGGGGAAATGAACTGGCGGATGTCGCTGCCAAAGAAGCGGCAGAATCTAGCCCAGCTAACACTAACATCGGCTACTCAGTAACCGAGTTCTACAGTAAAATCCGTAAACTCATTCGAAGTCAGTACGTAACATCTCTGTCCTATCAACCCATTGATATGAACGATCTACACCCCGATCTCCCAACAAACCTCCTCACTATCTTCAGACGCCTCCGTGCCGGCGGCTGCTGCTTCCATATCTTTAACAAGTCCTGCCATTGTGGAGAACCCTATTCATTTCAACACATTTTCGCTCCATGCGCTACAAATAGAATTACCTTTAAAACCTTATATGACCATATGCAGCTCCATGGTCTGAGTCCCCAGGATTATCTGCGCAGTAGCAGTTCTCTAGGCTGGTCACACAGCTTGCTGCTGTGCCGACTGGTCAGGGACTCGGACATGGGGCTGTGGGTATAACTAAGCCCAGATTATCACATCAGCGTGTTTCAGTTTGAGGTCGAGTGGCTCCCGCCATCCCTCCTGATTCCAGCGACTACCTTCTAGACAACATATCCTCACCCAAGGCCCATTAGTCGCCAAACTGTACATATTGTTTTTATTACCACGGCCTTCGTGGCTTACATCTTAATCCTTTTATTTGTAAAAAGTTTTGAGATTTATTGTTTGTGTTCCTCTTACTTGCTCATCTATTTGGTTTTATTGGTGATCCTAAAAGGTTCCACTTTTTAACTCGATTTGAAATAAAATAAAAATAATATTACAAGCCCGTTATTCAAGATATAGAATACAGACTTATAATTCTTACCAAGAAACATCTTAACTACTTTTCATTTTAACAAATTCCACAGAGCATTATCAACTCAACCCCACCCCCTGCCCTCCTCTCCTTATTTTTTGTTTCTTTCTTTCCTCTTTTTGAAAGCGGACAAACACTCAAGTCCTTAATGGCTCAAAACCGTAGGACTTTTAATATTAATTTTAACGTAATTTTATGTACTGGCCTTCCTTTGAGAAGCCATAACAGTTCAAAAGGGCTTAGAGATAAGCTCTAACTTGCTCAGTCCTGTTTGAGTGGAGTTCGCCTCCAAAGGTGATTAACACGGTTACATTCGTCGACAAGGATGGGACTCGATATGGTCAGGAATGGCATTATGGCCACTGAATCATTTTCGTGCTGTTCCCATTCCACGAATCTGGGAGGGACCTAAGCTTGGCGGGTCCATTGTTCGGACCCGGCGAAGCCGGCGTACGGCTCTAAGTACTTCTTCCCGGCGAAGCCGGCTACCCGGCGAAGCGGGTATTCATTCTAGTATGATATATATGTTTTTGGAATCAGGAACCGACAAGTAATAAGATGAAAGTGTTTTTAAATTGATTTCGAAAATTTAATTTTGATCATAATTTTTATATTTTTAATTTTCAGAGCTTGTTTTTAATCCAAATATAACATATTTATATGTTTTTGGAATCAGAAAATGATGAAGAATAAGATGAACGTAAATTTGGATCGTTTTATAATTTATTTTCCTTTTTTTTACAATTTTCAGATTTTTAATGACCAAAGTCATAAATTAAATTATAAGCCACCAAGCTGAAATGCAATACCGAAGTCCGGCCTTCGTCGAAGATTGCTTGGCCAAACTTTCAATCAATTTGATTGAAAAATGAGGGTGTGACAGTGCCGCCTCAACTTTTACAAAAAGCCGGATATGACGTCATCAAAGGTATTTATCGAAAAAAAGAAAAAAAACGTTCGGGGATATCATTCCCAGGAACTTTCATGTCAAATTTCATAAAGATCGGTCCAGTAATTTGGTCTGAATCGCTCTACACACACACACGCACAGACAGACACACACATTTTGTGTTGCCGCATTATGACAATATAAATCTGTTGAGAGAGAGAGAGAGAGAGAGAGAGAGAGAGAGAGAGAGAGAGAGAGAGAGAGAGAGAGAGAGAGAGCGAGAGAGAGAGAGAGAGAGAGAGAGAGAGAGAGAGAGAGAGAGAGAGAGAGAGAGGCAAGCAGACGGGGTGTGTGTAGTGAGTGTGAGTGTGCCTGATAGCCCTCCCTATACACACAACGCTTCATCGCCACGAGACAGACCTTTTTCGTATAACCTTTGCCCCCAGCGTTTCGACCAATCAGATTTTAGGGAACGGCAGCCTCTCTCTGATAACCGGAACTAGGGGGCAATAGGTGCCTGGCCTGAAATACCTCTTTCACTTTCGATGCTCGAAGATTACTTTGCCAGAGGATTACTTTGAGAAATTCTGCAAGAAAACGGATTATCTTGTTCAAAATCATGAACAAAAAGTCTAGGACATGCACGAAGGTATGGTTTGAAACGGCTATTGGTGGTATGTGGACGAAAGACTTGGCGAACTTCCCCTGCATAAGCGAGGGTGCGTATCGCTAGCACTACGTGTCATTTGTGCTGAGTGTCATTTGTCCTACGTGTCATTTGTGCTACGTGCCGCTATCGCTACGTTGATTAGTGCTACAAATAATTTGTCGATGAGTCGCTATCATTCGTTCATTATCACTACGTGTCGACAGCACTACATCTTTTAGCGCGACGTGTCATTATCGATACGTGTCAATACCACTACTTACTGACGACTCTCTCTTTCTCATTTTTTCAGTCTCTCGCTCTCACTCGTGGTTTGTGTGTGTATGTCTGTGTATGTATGTGTGTGCGTGTGTCTGTCTGTTTCAGTGTGTGTGTGTGTGTGTGTGTGTGTGTGTGTGTGTGTGTGACTCTTTGTGCGTGTGTGTGTGTGCCTCTGTGTGTGTGTGTGTGTGTGTGTGTGTGTGTGTGTGTGTGTGTGCCTCTGTGTGTGTGTGACTCTCTCTATCTCTCTCTCTCTGTGGCCTTAATAATAAACCATTCTGAGCTCTCTCTCTTTCTCTTTCTCTCTCTCTCTCTCTCTCTCTCTCTCTCTCTCTCTCTCTCTCTCTCTCTCTCTCTCGCTCTCTCTGAAGGAATATTTTGTTGTTCCTTTCAATTTGCCAGAGATTTGTAATTTTTGGAAGAAAGTCTCTGCATGATTTTCAGTTGTTTCTTTCGGATTTTGATCTTTTTAGAAAAAAAGGGCTTTGTTTTTGACTAATTGTAAGACAGTGTTATTGCATATATATATTTGTAAATGGAAATATTGACACAAGGTATAACCGAGGATATTGAAACCTTTTCTTCTCTCCCAAATTCTTTTATGAAATGAGAGGGGGAGAGAGAGAGAGGGGGGGATTGACAGACAGAAAAAGCGCGAGAAAGCGGAAGAGAGAGACAGTTAAAAGGGATGGAGGGTGCTTTTTATTTTATGGTTGGTTGGTTAATGCACTGTTTTTGACAATAGCTTTTATTCGGTAAAAGCCAAATTCAATTACCGCTCTCTCTCTCTCTCTCTCTCTCTCTCTCTCTCTCTCTCTCTCTCTCTCTCTCTCTCTCTCTCTCTCTCTCTTTCTCTCTCTCTCTCTCTCTTCATTACACACACACACACACACACACACACGCACACACACCGCACACACACACGCACACACACGCACAAACGCATACGTACACACGGTATCGTACACACAAACTCACACACAGAAAAACATCCGTGTATGTACGGTATCATGCGAGAGAGAGAGGTAGAGAGTGGGGAGGGGGCAATCCAAGATTAAGGGTGGGTACGAAGTCAACGTAGTTGGCATCGCTGATAGCCGTGCCATTGCCAGACACGAAGTGACTCGAGCAGACTTTTCAATGGCACGACAAACCCCTGTCGTCGGATTGCTTGCACCCATCGCGTCCTTCGCTGTTGCGCCTTCGCACTTGCACCCATCGGAAAGCCATACAATGACAAATTCTGTCCACCGTATTTCTCTTTCTTCATTCCACTGTTGCACTTGCAGTTGCAAACACAACAGTTTGCCTCGTCGTCTCCGCACTTGACTTAGCACAAAGCCTCGTTGTCGATTTTTCCTTTTGCCCCCTAGTTCCGGTAGATCTGACAATAAACTTCACAGCGCATGCGCCAAAATTTAAGTGAAAAAGGTGAGAACAATTTTTTTAGTCTAACTTAATTCACATCTCTGTTGTTCAGCTTCCTGTCCCACCCTTAATCCTGTCTCCGGTCTTTTCACTGAATACAAATCTTGAAATGACATGACCAGACCCAGTAGCCTACTTTCCTCTCACAGTTTGGACACGCTCTACTCAGCGTTTCTGATACTGCACAATTTCTCAAGAAAAGAAAAGACAAGGATGGCGCGCATGACGTTTCCTGTCGTTTCGGTGGCTTCCAACAATTGCCTTTTTTTTTAACACATGAACCAGCGTCATGACTAACACACACACGCACACTTGCACACGCACTCACACACACACACTTACACACACACACCCGCTCACGCACGTACACACACATATATATAGACACCACACACACACACACACACACACACATACTTTCTCTCTCTCTCTCTCTCTCTCTCTCTCTCTCTCTCTCTCTCTCTCTCTCGCTTTGTATGCTCACAACCTCTCTCTTTTTAATCCCCCTCACCCTCCTAGCCCACCCCGGGCCCTCCTCTAACTTAACTGCCCCTTCCGCCATCCCTTTCTCGGCGTATTGCTAAGCTTGACGAAAAATAAATATAAAGAAATAAATCCGCCAGATTACATTCTTTCAAATAAATCGAAGGAAATCAAATTAACCTTTCAGCTTAGGGTACAACGCGTAGTAGAGCTCTACAAAGAACAAATCTATAGAATTCTGAAGATGGAAGTTTAAAAGATGGACAGACGGACGGACGGACATACAGGTTGCCGGTCAAAGATATGCAAGTATTGAAAATTCACTTCTTTGTGCTTCACACTGAACTAAAAAACAAAATGGCGAATCCTCGCAAACATAGCGCCTTTGGTGTTCTATTTATTGGTAATAGTCGTAATTTTCATTTGTGTGACTTTCTCTCCAGAGCTGGATGCAACATTCTGTAGTACTTCTTTGTGAAATACTCTGGACATTATTTTCAAGTCAAACTCAAAGTGAGAGAGGGAGAGAGAGGGAAAGAGAGGGAGAGGGAGGGAGGGATAGAGATAGAGAGGTAGGGAGGGAGAGAGAGGTAGGGAGGGAGAGAGAGAGAGGGAGGGAGGGAGGGAGAGAGAGAGAGAGTGAGTGGGGGAGAGAGAGGTAGAGAGAGGGAGAGAGAGAGGGGGAGGGAGGGAGGGAAAGAGGGGAGAGAGCGAAAGGGGGGAGAGGGAGAGAAAGAGAGAGAGAGAGGGAGGGGTAGAGAGAGAGAGAGGGAGAGAGAGACAGTTGGGTGGGAATACAGAACGGAAGTGGCATAAGTGGCGGGGTGGGCAGAATATAATGAAAGGGGCGGGGTGGGCAGACTATAATGAAAGGGGCGGTGTATGGTGGTACAAAACTTGCCACTTGGGCCACAAGGAGAAGAGAAGGAGAGGGTGGAACTGGATGAAAGGAGGTGGAGGCTAGGGTATGATGACATGCATCCGGACAATAGCTGAATCTCTCTCTCTCTCTCTCTCTCTCTCTCTCTCTCTCTCTCTCTCTCTCTCTCTCTCTCTCTCTCTCTCTCTCTCTCTCTCTCTCTCAAGAAAATATGTTGTGAAATAATGACATGGGTTTAATCTTGTAGACCCCCCCCTCCCACCTTTATTGTTCCCCCTTCCGCTTTTCCTTCCCTATTTATTTTGTTTTTTCGGTGTCAATTTCCTGTCGCTGTTTAATCGTTCAAAATATCCAAACAAGTTCGAAATCTCAAATCGTTTAATGGTTCAGCCACACACAAAAAATACCAAGGTGCATCTTTCCTAGGCTAAAACTGTCCGGTATAAAAACCAACGGATTCAAAACTCAAGGTCATTGCTTGGTTTAAGCAGCCTCGAGTGCGCAGCGCATATAAAAAATAAGACTAGAAATGATATTGGCGTCATAGTGTGGCGTTTTTGTAAAGACAAATAAGTGGAAACAGTGCAGAAAAAAAGGACACAAACTGTGGTTCTAAGCAGTGAGAATCTCCTCGTGGTCCTACTAAACGGAAAACCTATACTGATTTCCGAGAAGAGAGAGGAAGACGAGCGATAAAGCGGTAACGGCTGAACAATTCGTCTAAATAAACCTCCCTTTTTCTCTCTCTCTCAAGCTCCCTCGTGTTCTCCCCCCCCCCTCTTCCCCCATTCATTCTCCCCCTTTTCTCTAGTTCTCTCTCTCCTTGCCCGTCTCTGCCTGTCTATCTGCCTGCCTGTCTCACTTTCTATCTCACAATCTCATCCTCCCCCACCGAACACCCCCCCCCCCCCCCCCCCCCCATGATCTGATTTCTCTGTCTGCCTCCTCTGCAAGTTCAAACCAGACTGGCCAAACCCGATAAGGAAACTTTCCCAAATTCCGAAACGTTCGCACTTTCAGAAATTCGTCAGAGAATTTCCAGACGAACCAACTTATCATGTAATGTAATACAACCGCTTCACGTCAAATGTGTCAGCTGGCCTTATGTGTGGCCAGACTACACAACTCCCGGAACCTCCCCCCCCATCCTGCTGCCATTTGGACGGGACCCTAGGCTTGGTTCGTTCCAAACATGTTTATAAGTCAATAGAAAATTAAACTGCTCTCCGCAAACAATGGGAGAGAGAGAGAGAGAGAGAGAGAGAGAGAGAGAGAGAGAGAGAGAGAGAGAGAGAGAGAGAGAGAGAGACAGAGACAGAGAGACAGAGAGAGACAGAGACAGAGACAGAGACAGAGAGACAGAGAGAGAGAAAGATACAGAGAGAGAGACAGAGAGAACTCGAACTCGAACTCGAAAACTTTATTACCGAGGGATGATAGCATTAGGTCCATATGTATGGTCCTTTCTTACAGCTAGTCCCTACTAGACAGAGAGACAGAGAGAGAGACACAGACAGAGAGAAAAAGAGAGAGAGAGAGAGAGAGAAAGAGAGAGAGAGAGATAGAGAGAGAGAGAGATAGAGAGAGAGAGAGAGAGATAGAGAGAGAGATAGAGAGAGAGAGAGATAGAGAGAGAGATAGAGAGAGAGATAGAGAGAGAGATTCGTGGGTAGATGCATTGACGTAATCAGGATCCATTTTAAAATCTTGCACTAGCTTCCACAAACAACAGTAACAACAAGAAACTAAGTCCATCTAACGATGAACACGAGCCGAAATCATATGCACTCGACTTATGAAATAGAAAGAAATCAAATACGACGAAGAGAAGAAAAAGTTTGAAAGTACCATTGAACTTCCATGTCGGCGTGTGGCTGAGCTTAAAATAGGAATGTTGTTGCAATCTGTTAGGCCCTTTCCCTTTTGACAGGTAGTTTTTGCATGTACAGCAAAACACGGCCTGTTTTTACAAATCCTAAAGACTGTCGGAAACTTCGCATGCTCTCTTGAGAACGCCATGTGAAACATTGATTCTGAAACAAAAATCTATGGCATGAATGACAATGGAAAGACGGTCTCTCTCTGATTCCAAGTTCATAATGACAGTTAGGAAGTGCTGAATTTAGAAAATCTGTAGATGAAGTAAAATCATTTGAATATTGGCTTGTTGAAACTTCATAACAAACAGCCACCTCGTCTATATCATTATCTGAAAGAATGCAAACTTCCTTTGAAACACCAACATTTGTATGGAAAACTTCTTTTTCTGTCATCTTTGATTTCATTTGACAACTTGGATTGATGGCATCTTCCAGAGATATATATCCATTACTTTCAACTTGCGCCTCTTTGTATTCCTGTAAGCCTGCCACTTATTTATAAAAAGAAACGTTTGATACTTTTACCAAACAGTTAGTATAATGCACGCTCTACCTGTATTCGTCTTTAAATTCTGCAAGACTGAAGCGAAAGAGGTCTGTCTCAGTTTTGTCGTCAGTTTGTTGTGTACATTTACACACGCACAACGAACAACACATGCACAGGCCCGGGGGAAGCTCTCCTTTCTTATGTCCGACCATAGACGTATACATGTAGTTTACATGTTTATTAGTCATCTATTTGATTGATTACGTGTATGATATGACGGAGAGTCGCATCGGTTTGATGCCGTGAACCCAACCGTGGCTGTGGCTGTCGTTTGAAGTAGCCTACTTCTTTATAAAGATTCATTTACATTCTACTTCTGACCAAGGCATGTTTGGTACCTACTGAATCCTTGTTGCGTGTAGTTTTACGTGGCACGTTGCCCAAAGTTGTATTCTTGAGGAGCATAAAATAAAACGTGTTACAAAGTTATCTCAAAACTCTGCAGTGACTGCTCGCGCAGCAGGTCAGCTAATTATAGCACGCAGCCTCCATAGACAGCTTTCGAGCCGAGACCATCGCCGCTCCTGCGGCTCGTCAAAAACAACATGTACCCCCCTCATACACGCACATACACATGTATACAAACACACACCTATATATCGGGGAAACGAAACTTAAAAATCCACATCCTGTTATTGTCTTTATCCGATCTTCCAGGAAAGAAGCGACTGGAATAGTTGTAAGAGATTTGAAATAAAGAAGATCCGTAGTTATCCTTATTAATCTCCTTCCAGATTCTTTATATGTGCACACGCACACACACAGTCAATCATCTGACTCCCGCTCAGAAGTTTAGGAAAGCAGAGAGAAGATTAGAAGAATTTGTAGTCTTTCACCAACTCATTCTTTCCAAACAATAGCCAATGGTTTAATTAGAACATACAAATTGGTTTGTTTCTGACATAGCAAATATCAACTCATTCCTCAAATTCTCAAATACTTTCTTGCTTACAATAATCAATTCATGACCTTTTGAAACTCATTCATTCATTGTCCACGACCTTGTGAAACTCACTCATTCATTGTCAACGTCATAACATATTTACAAGGACAAGAAAGCAAATAAACAAAACATAACTTTTACGTTATGTAGAGGTGACGATGTAGCTAGCCTTCAACCTTACGGCCTCCATCGCACCCTCGCCACTCTGGCACCACCCCGCACAAGTCAGACTGGGGCGGCCTCATCTTCCAATATGGCGGCACCCATACAAAAGTCCAAGTCATCCCGGCAATGTTTCCCGGTTCCAAGGTTGACATCAAAAGCAAGAGCAGGTTTTCTCATCCGAGAGCCCAGGTCGAATGACTTTCAATTGTCAGGCAGTTTACAATCACAACTCACAAAATCAGGCGGTTGCGATTATAACGCGAACAACTCGCACAGTTGTAAATTCACGTGCCGCGAACCCAGTTTGACCGTCCGTAGCTAACCATGGAATTTTACTGAACTGTTAAAAGTTTCCACCCTCAAAGTTAAACCACTCCTGACAACCTCTTTGTATTACAAAAAGCACTAGTTATATCCCTTCAACTATAAACACCATAACCGCCATTCATTACAATAGTATCCTATTTGCATCTGTTGATGTGATGTTTATGACTCATTGTGAATTCACCTTAACCCCCCACTCCTTCTCTTTTGTCACACACTGGATGTTTTATGCACAAGAATTCTGTTAGGGTGTCGTCCATTGCAAAGGAATTTTGTTTTCAAGAGATTTGACTGGCCCCAACTTATACGGGTGGATAGTAGGCTGGGCTGGGTGGTGGTCGAGTGTGGTGGTGGTGAAGAGGGGGTTGTCAACGGGAAATCCAGAGACAGTTAATGAGCCTTGGAGGATGAATAATTACGAGACATTCTTGATCGTCTCTAACTTGTTTTCATCGTGTGTGATCTTGCTGGTGACAATTGATTCGTCATGATTACGTTGTAATTATTTGGCGTTCGAATTCTCTGTGTTATCCTCAACATCAGGGAACAAGGGAAACCTTTCTTTCTTTCTTTAGTTGGTGTTTAACGTCGTTTTCAACCACGAAGGTTATATCGCGACGGAAGGGAAACCTGCTGACACTGACATTTGTTCTGTCTGTGAAAGTTCAATAGCTGATGAATCCTTGGAACTCTTGAAGCATAATGAGACAGGGGCTCACATCCATGAGAGGTGGCATAGGGCAAATGTCCTTTTTATATTTAGTCAAGTTTTGACTAAATATTTTAACATCGAGGGGGAATCGAAACGAGGGTCGTGGTGTATGTGCGTGTGTGTGTGTGTGTGTGTGTCTGTCTGTCTGTGTGTGTGTGTGTGTAGAGCGATTCAGACTAAACTACTGGACCGATCTTTATGAAATTTGACATGAGAGTTTCTGGGTATGAAATCCCCGAACGTTTTTTTCATTTTTTTGATAAATGTCTTTGATGACGTCATATCCGGCTTTTCGTGAAAGTTGAGGCGGCACTGTCACGCCCTCATTTTTCAACCAAATTGGTTGAAATTTTGGTCAAGTAATCTTCGACGAAGCCCGGACTTCGGTATTGCATTTCAGCTTGGTGGCTTAAAAATTAATTAATGACTTTGGTCATTAAAAATCTGAAAATTGTAAAAAAAAATAAAAATTTATAAAACGATCCAAATTTACGTTCATCTTATTCTCCATCATTTTCTGATTCCAAAAACATATAAATATGTTATATTTGGATTAAAAACAAGCTCTGAAAATTAAATATATAAAAATTATTATCAAAATTAAATTGTCGAAATCAATTTAAAAACACTTTCATCTTATTCCTTGTCGGTTCCTGATTCCAAAAACATATAGATATGATATGTTTGGATTATAAACACGCTCAGAAAGTTAAAACAAAGAGAGGTACAGAAAAGCGTGCTATCCTTCTTAGCGCAACTACTACCCCGCTCTTCTTGTCAATTTCACTGCCTTTGCCATGAGCGGTGGACTGACGATGCTACGAGTATACGGTCTTGCTGAAAAATGGCATTGCGTTCAGTTTCATTCTGTGAGTTCGACAGCTACTTGACTAAATATTGTATTTTCGCCTTACGCGACTTGTTTGTTTGTTTGTTTGCTTAACGCCCAGCCGACCACGAAGGGCCATATCAGGGCGGTGGCAAATGTCCTGGACGATGCAAAAGTGATAGGAAATTTGTCCTGAACAAATCAATAGGAATTTGTTTTGGACAAAACGTAAATTAAAACGTTAAAAAGCGCGAATACGGGCAACTGTCAACCGACTTGGAGCATTTAGAGTTGCGACCCTTGGAAGCTCTTCTCTATAAAAAGCACATACAGTCTCCCCAAGTTTCGTCTGCTTGGAGAGACACATCGCTTCGCAAAACATCGATAAAATAGCAAATCAAACTACTGTAAATTGGAAAGTACTGACAATGTCCGGATCAAATGACAATGACCACTTTATGACAAAAACAATAGGACATATGTCCTCTTGCATGAAAAATGTATAGGACATTTGGAAAAAAATATCCGTGTATGTCCGATGTCCGACGTGGATGTGAGCCCCTGGTGAGATGTTGAGCGCTATGCTATGAAGATGCATGCTGCTGCGTTTGTATTTATAATAGTTCATGTTCCTGAGTACTGGTGTCATTGATACCAATCCTGTTTCATGCTACATTCATTCACGTTTTATTTACTTGTGAGTGAGAGCCTGTGAGAGAGAGAGGGAGAGAGAGAGAGAGAGAGAGAGAGAGAGAGAGAGAGAGAGAGAGAGAGAGAGACAGAGAGACAGAGAGAGCGAGAGAGAGAGAGAGAGCCTGTGAGAGAGAGAGAGAGAGAGAGAGACAGAGACAGAGAGACAGAGACAGACATAGATAGACAGAGAGAGGGAGACAGACAGACAGACAGACAGACAGACAGGCAGACAGAGAGAGGGAGACAGACAGACAGACAGACAGGCAGACAGACAGGCAGACAGACAGACAGACAGACAGACAGACAGACAGAGAGACAGAGAGAGACAGAGACAGAAAGACAGACAGACAGACAGACAGAGTTAGAGACAGACAGACAGAGAGAAAGAGGGACAGAGGGAGAGTCTCTTTACCCTATTTGGAACTTTTCAGAAAAAAGTCTCCCCCGCACATGGAGACAATCTTCAGGCATATTGCACACACTGATTCCCTGATTTCGACAGAATGTAAACTCGATATTGCACGTTAGCTAAATTCGCCCAGAAATTCCAGACTTACGAAACCGTCTTCTAATGTGAAGTAATCTCCACAATTGCTTAGATACGGTATTGTTGCCCGCAACACCGGCGGAAACGCATCAGCAGGACATTTCCGTGGAGCAATGAAAGAAAAAAACAGGAAATAATTCCACACACAGCCGCCCACTGCCATGATGGGAAAGCACTCTCGAATAAACCCGGAGAGGGACTTTTAAAGAAATCATTTCATCAAAAAAATCCCACTCAGCATAAAACCAGTGAGAGAGTATTGGTATGTGTTAACATAAAAGAGGTATGACCCAGCTTTGAGATGGTAAGCCGAATAGTTCACACGAGAAAGAATGTGCATGGATACAGCAAACGTGATTTGTTCGACGTGAATATATAATGTAAAATCCTAGGTCGGGTGGGAGCTTGGGGTGGGGGTACAAGCCCTCTTACTTAATATTGCTACGGTAGGAGACTTTAGAGCACACCCCACCCACCCTACTTCACCCCAGACAAAATGTCAGTGACCTGAACAAGGATATAAGTTTCCGTGATGACTGCCACTTGTGAAACTGACTTGAAACTAGTGTATGGCAGCTTTGAGCCGCCTCGCTGTTCAGATAAATTATTCTGTTGTTCGTGCTTGTCGCTTGTCTTTTCATTTTGCAAACGACTGACTTAAAAAAAAAAGAGCCATAAAGCTACCTGTCGGTCAGGGGGGGGGGGGGGGGGGGAGGGGGGAGGAGGGAAGGGGGAGGGGGAGTGGGGTGGGGATGGTAATTTTTTCCCCCGCACAAGAGCGAGTGAAATGGAGAGAGAAAGGAAGGAAGGAAGGAAGGGAGGGGGGAGGGGGGGGGGGGCGAAAGAGATAAATGTTACAGAAGTAAGGGAAAGATAGAGCGATACAAAAAAAAGTAACAGAATCAGGGGATGGGGTGGCGTTGGGGGGGATGGAGCTATCTTGTACCACGCCAAATACTAGTGTGTATAGCACACACCCTGAAAATGTATGGAATATTTGTACACAAAAAAAAGCCGAGGAAGCGTAATCAGTTTGTTCACACAACATCAATCAACAGCCAACAAACAGAAGACAAACACACACTACACAAATACAAAATGAAAACAAGTCGCGTAAGGCGAAATTACTACATTTAGTCAAGCTGTGGAACTCACAGAATGAAACTGAACGCACAGCATTTTTTCACAATGACCGTAGTCCGTCGCTTGTGCAAAACGGAGTGAAACTGACGAGCCTGTTCAGCGCGGTAGTGTTTCGCTGTGCTGCATATAGCACGCTTTTCTGTACCTCTCTTCGTTTTAACTTTCTGAGCGTGTTTTTAATCCAAACATATCATACCTATATGTTTTTGGAATCAGGAACCGACAAGGAATAAGATGAAATTGTTTTTAAATCGATTTCGAAAATTTAATTTTGATTATAATTTTTATATTTTTAATTTTCAGAGCTTGTTTTTAATCCAAATATAACATATTTATATGTTTTTGGAATTAGGAAATGAACGTAAATTTGGATCGTTTTATATAAACAAAAAAAATTATTACAATTTTTAGATTCTTAATGACCAAAGTCATTAATTAATTTTTAAGCCACCAAGCTGAAATGCAATACCGAAGTCCGGCCTTCGTCGAAGATTGCTTTAAAACATTTTCAATCAATTTGATTAAAAAATGAGGGTGTGACAGTGCCGCCTCAACTTTTACAAAAAGCCGGATATGACGTCATCAAAGGTATTTATCGAAAAAATGAAAATCGTCAGGGGATATAATTCCCAGGAACTCTCATGTCAAATTTCATAAAGATCGGTCCAGTAGTTTGGTCTGAATCGCTCTACACACACACACACGCACAGACAGACAGACAGACAGACAGACAGACACACACACATACACCACGACCCTCGTCTCGATTCCCCCTCTATGTTAAAACATTTAGTCAAAACTTGACTAAATGTAAAAACACCCCACACAATCAATCAGTTTGATATTCAGATACAAATTGTTCCTTTGACAGCCTAGCGGAGCAATGCAGTCTGACACCAGCCAAACTTTCACAGTACCGAGAGTGCTGTCACGTCCAATGACACAAACCTTTGGTTCATTCATGACGCAGATCGGGTAGATCTTGCTGTTTGGGGTATTTCATTGATGACCGCGACAACAAGTGTGTCAGCTTGCAAACACTCATTTTGGGACTTTCTTTGCTGACCACAAAGAGAGAGAGAGAGAGAGAGAGAGAGAGAGAGAGAGAGAGAGAGAGAGAGAGAGAGAGAGAGAGAGAGAGCTAGGGGCGTTCAAATGAAAACTACCTAATGTAATTCAACACAAATTCCCGAATCCAGACAGGAAATGACACCCATATTTATCTGGTGATGTCATGGTAGAAGCACAACATGTTTTCAACAGGGTAAACAATTCCAGGAAAGGCTTTAGCATCTTGCACGGGTACTCCTGTGTTCTATTAAAGGGGGCAGAAAAGCGTCAGACTAGGTCAATCATTTCTTGAAGCCTCAAGTTGTTTTTCGCACTCAGATGATGCCACCGACTTTGAAAGTACGGCTTTGGATTTAAGACAAATGTGCGTGGGAGCACATCTACAATACGGGAAGTACGCAGCGGGACTTGCAAACCGAAAAAGACGAATAACAAAAGCGTTAGCAAACAATGACAAGACATCTCACTGAACTCTACACGAATGCATATTTGCAGACAGCTGTGAGGTGAAAATTATGAAAACTGGTTTACTCTTATCATACCATAAACATACTTTAATACTGTCGGATCGTCTCGTATCATTGTTTTCGGCCTTTAGTCTCAGTCCGGTAAGCATTAATGACGAGACACATGTACACATATGGTCATTAATACGGGAAGGTAGATACCGTTAACCAACGGGATTAGATATCAACCATAGTTGAGTGCTCAATTTCCGACTCTCCGTCGACTGACACAGACTGAAGTCCTATACAATGCGACCTCATTCGATCCGGCAGAATTACAGTTTTGTTTTATTGTAAACAAAAAAGAAGATAAAATAACCTGGCATGATCATGACCCATGGTAATACTAATAATAGTAAGACGGTCCATGAGTCGGAAAAACCCTCCACCCTGTTATGGTTCATAAGCAAGGACGCGTAAACGCTGAAACGAGCACAGACACGTACGCACGCACACACGTACGCAAGCGGGCACGCGGGCGTGCGCGAGCACACACACACACGCACACCCTGACACACAGTCTACACCCTGACACACACCTACACCTACACACTGTCTCTCCCACTCTCTCAGAGTATCTCTCTCCCCTTCTCTCTCTGTCCTTTTTTCTCTCCCAGCCACACCCCCCCCCCTCTCTCTCTCTCTCTCTCTCTCTCTCTCTCTCTCTCTCTCTCTCTCTCTCTCTCAAGCCCAACTGCTCTGTCCAACCCGGTCTCTCAAGCTCGTCACAAAAACAAAGCCACCGAGCAGAATCATGTTCTCAAAATCTTCCCATGTCGGTTTCACATTCAGAGAAGTCCCCCACCTACCAAAATAACACCGTCAGACTCACGGCAGAAAGAATGATCGCACTTCTGTCTTCAGTAGTTGCGCAAGCACATACTGACATAGTAACTTTTTTTCTGGACATACAATTTACAAATAAACCCACCAAATTTCCGTCAAATAGGCTACTGCACCTTCTGTATCGTAACGACTGAATGAGTAGACGAAGACCTAGGCCTGTTTTCCAGGCCAGAAATATTAAATGGGATCTGTTAAATCAGTCATGTTTATGCTGGCAGATTGCCTTTCTCTTTTGTCAATATCAACCTGAAGAGGCAAAACAGGGGGTGAACATTGACATTCTCATATGATCTGTATCGCAGATCTCCGCAGATATGATGGAAAACTCTTTATGATATTGGAACTTATTGAATGATTGTCGTCGTTTGACTGCTAGATGCATACATATGTGTACAACTGTGACACGCGTTGCATACACTGCATACACTGCACCGACGACACTGAGTACAGTACACAACTCTCACACGAACACCTGCATTTCAAAGTTTGAGACGTGACTATACTCTAAAGCCCGACTCAAAACATGTCAATCACACACGGTTTTTTAAACCTTGTACAATTGCAACAAACATAATATACGAGTCAAGCGAAAACACCAAACATGTGTACAGCCCACTGCACCAGTTGTCGGTTTTCATGCAGATACTGTCGCCACTGAGAAAGCTTAGCTCTGAGCTATGTGTTTACCTTGACCTGGATTTAGCTGTGAACTAAAGCTATCGTCTGCATGCAATCCCTGATCCCTTCCGACGCAATGCACAGTGCAAGGGATAAAGAAGTAGTCTACCTTACCTTGCATTTAGTGTTTTGATTAGGTATCCATTGTTGGTAATCCAAAAGAAACACTGCACTGACTTGCACACAGAAGTACCAAGCTTTTGCGACATTTTGTTTTTTGTTTCCACACAATGCACTTCCTTACTGTGGTAGTTCGCTCCCTTGCTTTTTTCACGCTTTCACTGAGTAGGGGAGACCGGGGATAGTCGGCCCCCTTTTGCACTTAAACCAATGTGGAGACTAATTTAAGAGACATAGAGAAACGATTTATGGTTTAAAATGAGCGTTAATATCTTGCTCAAATTTGTGATAAAAAAAAGTGGCCAAACTATTGTAATATTGTTTACAGTTTGGCTGCAAGCAGACCTAGTGACACAGGGTCCAACTTGCCCCGTGTCGGGGTAAGTTGGCCCTACGTATGGGGCAAGTTGGACCCTCACTTTCAGAATGTCAGAAATGATTCACGAGAGCACTCAGTTCAAACAGAAATAAAAACAACATTATGTT
>NC_090261.1:3168115-3195615 GCF_037325665.1 Littorina saxatilis | reverse complement strand
TTCTTCTAGTTTTATATCGCATTTTAACACCTACTTGGGCGGCACCCACTTACGCTTCTTGCACCCCAGCCCCCTGTCACGATTTCATCTTTCGCCTGTGTACATATTTCCTCCTCGACATATACTCAAGTCTGAAATGTTGTTTCCTGGTAAAATTAAGAAGTGAAATTATTTATGTCAGTTTCTTGCATGTGAAGAAAATTGGTGGTAAAATTTAAGGGGGGACAGGGTAGGCAAGCACTTTTTTTTTTTATTTTGGAAACAGCTTGCTGCTTGTTTGATTTTTGCAAGCAGAATAACCTAATTAAGGGAAACCATTTTAAATTTTGAGTGAAAAGCAATTTTTGGGGGTTTTATTCACCAAAATGTGAGAAAAACGTTATAAAATGTGCTTATTTTAAAATGTTGCAGTTTGTGAACCAGTGCATGTTTTGATCCAATTTTTCTTCTTTGCAGCAATATGTGTGTGTTTAATAATTCTGTGTATCGAAAAGCATTTCTAAGCAATATATTATTTTAATTTAGCATTTTCAGTTACCGGTTCAGTTCTGATAAGAAAAATACATGAAATCCTAACTGTCAGACTCATAAAAACCCAACCAATGCACTGAACTCTTATTCCATACACAGAACTGATGCTGTACAACTCATAAACAACATATACAAAAACTGAACAAATCCATCAAGCCTTTCAAAAGTTGCAACATTTTAATTGTAGCGTTTTGTCTGAAAATTACATTCAGAGAAAACAGCATTTTAAAGATTTGAACCAGTACATAAAAAAACCAGTAGCACAGTGCACCCTGAATTCATATGTTTTTATCAGAATGACCACTTTACTATGTAGGGAAAAGGATTTGACAATCAAATTATCAGGATTTTTTTTATATACATCATATGAAAACAGCCATCTTTGTTTGTACCGATATGAAAACGTGAATCAGAACCAAACTGTCAGACTCATAAAAACCCAACCAATGCACTTAACTCTTATTCCATACACAAAACTGACGCTTTACAAATCATAAACAACATAAACAAAAATGAAACAAATCCATCAAGCCATTCAAAAGTTGCAACATTTTAATTACAGATGTTTGTCTGAAAATTACATTCAGAGAAAACAGCATTTGAAAGATTCCAACCAGTACCTCAAACTAGTAGCACAGTGCAGCCTGAATTGATATGTTTTTATAAGAATAACCACGTTACTATGATGGGGAAATGATTTGACGATCAAATTATCCAGACTTTTTTTAAAAAATCATTTGAAAACTCATCTATGTTAGTGCAGATATGAATCAAAACGAAACTGTCGGACTCATAAAAACACAAGGAATCCACTGTATTCTTATTCCATGCACAGAAATGGTGCTTCACAAATCATAAACAACATATACAAAATTGGAACAAATCCATCTTGCCATTCAAAAGTTACAACATTTTAATTACCACATTTTGTCTCAAATTACATGTAGAGAAAACAGCATGTAAAAGAGTCTCACTAGTACCCCGGTAAACTAGTACCACAGTAGAGCTTGAATTAATGGGGTGTTTTTTTTTAACCAGAATAACACTTTAACTATGAAGGGGAAATGATTTGATAATCAAATTATCAGATTTTTTTGATTTAAAAAAAAATCATATGAAAACATTAAAAAAGTCAATTATCTGTGTTTGTGCTGATATGAAAATATTGATCAGAACCAAACTGTCAGACTCATAAAAACCCAACGGATGCACTGATTTCTTATTCCATTGCATAGAAATGATGCTTCAGAAATCATCAACAACATTACATAATTATATATACACAAATGGAACAAAGCTATCAAGCCATTCAAAAGTTGCAACATTTTAATTACAGTATTTCTGTGCTCAATCCTAACACTGCAGCAAATTTCTGTAAAGCTGAATGTCCCTTTCCATGTACCAACATGGTCATACGCGGATTATTTAAAATGCAACTTTACCACCCGAAGCGTTGCAAACACCGGGAGAAGAGTAAACAACTGCAGACTTGAATGGACACTCATATGCACTCCAGATGCAGGGCCTGTGCAAATCCTTGGGCTGATGCATCACCTTCTTTCATAATCAGACTGCTATCAGACAAGCATTCAGTACAGGATATAGACCTTTCAGCAATAGATTGAGCTGATCAATGTTGACAAAAGCCCAACACATGTCAGCGGAGTGACGTTGCACAGTACCAGTATCCATATCTGCTTGTGATGGGTCAGAAGATGGCAAAGTATCTGTATCTTCTTATGGTTGGTCAGAAGATGGCAAAGCTGATGTTTCTGCTGTGGAAGAGGGTAGTTCCGGTTTAGCAAACTTTTCCATCAGGTCAATCTTTCTCCTCGCTGCCACCACAGGAGGACTGGCTCTCCCCTTGCTCCAACCTAATAAATACACAAACACTGATTTAATATTTGATACAACTGTCCATGGTTTTTGTTTGTAATAAGCTGCAAATTTTAAGACTCAATATAAACGTCAACAAGTGCTTGTACTTTATTTTGCAAATGACCATGTTACATGGGGTGTACCTCAACTTTTTGGCTAGGCTGGTAAATCAGAAATCCCAATCAGCCCCCAACCACTGAACCAGGCGGGTTTTCTTACAACCACCTCAGCGGCTCGTACCCACATATGTCGGTTGACGAACACACACACACACACACACACACAAAAGACATTCATTAATTGGCCCCTATCACAAAATGTACATGTCAAGTTTACTATGGGATTTGAGTAACCACACAATCACATACACACAGGAACTAATACTGAAACTAGCTGAATTATTTTCTTTCTTTCTTTCTTTCTTTTCATATTTTTCTTTTAAAATTAATTTATTTCATCACACTTGCTATGTATTTGCTTGTTTCTTGTCTGTTGTCTGTTTTGTGTGTGTGTGTGTGTGTTCTGTGTGTGTGTATACATTTTCAGATTTCCTAAACCTAGCACTGTTTGCAGGTGATCTTTATGCTTTTGATTCATGAGTTGCATCCCCAGTCCTTTAGTTTAACTCTTTTTTTTTCTTTGGTGAAGTAAATTGGATCTATTTTTTTTATTCCTTAGTTAATGGAAAAGATTTGACAACAATATTGCTGTCAATGATAGGTTGGTCAGCCATGCTGGTGTAAACCAATCCTTTAGAATTAGAGAACGCTCTCTAGTAGGGTACTTATTTTCCTACGGTCAATGACCAGAAACAGAAACTGTGTCAGTCGTACATCGCTCAGATGCTGCTTCTCAGTTTGACCCCAGACAAAGAATACTGATGACATGTTACACCATAGTAAGCTCTCAAGGACTGGCCAGCGAAGAACAATAAAATAGGGGTTGTGAAGACGATATGACAGAGATGATCGAGGGAGGGAGGGGGGGGGGGGGGGGGGATGCGGCGGCGGCATGGTCAGTAAATTGGATCAAGAAACCCGCAAAATACTTCAGACACAAACTGTTTATCATTTACCTGCAAACCCTAACACATTCTTACAACAACAACAACATAACGATGTGCAATAAATCACGTTGTCAAACAAACAAGATCGAAAAGAGAAAGAAGCAAAACCCACCTCGTCGAGTCAAGAATCTTAGAATGTCGTCTGCTTAAATACGATCATGTTGGTTCATTTCGGAGTGTTGTTACTTCCTTCTACTGTTCGCTGCTGCTAGTTCATCTTTCTCTGATGTTTCTTGCCACTATGTCGAACATTTCCAATGTTAGGGTTGTTCTCCGCAGCTCAAAACTTTGAAAAATGCTGCTGAATCGGTGAAAACGTCATGGATTTGTTGACACCGGGGGACTGATAAGTTGTCTACTGCGCTTGCGCCAAATGCCTTTGACCTACATATATTTGCATATATTAATTCCGGGGTTTCGGTTGGAACGGATTCTCTCTCTTTGTGCCTATGTCAACGGAAATTCCCCAACGGTGATGACGTCATCTTGAAGAACGGAAATTTCCACACAGTTTGAACAGCGAAGGGTCATGTCATGTGCGCACATTTACCAGCACGGAGTATCCAAAGTTGACCATTTTTTCGATTTTTTTGATAAAACACAGACAAAAACAACAAAACATCGGTTTGAAAATGGTTTTATTTACATGAATACATGTCTAAAATGACAAAAGCAGATTATTGAATGCATTCAAGGATGTTCAAAGGTGTGAAAAATGCAACAACCCCAAAAAGGTGTATGAGACCAAAAATAACTCATTTTGCCTACCCGGTCTGCCCTTAATAGATTTCACCCCCCAAATCGAATTCTTCGAAAACGTGTACTGAGTGGTTACGTCCCTTGAGTAAGAAGGAAAACATTTTAGGATGAATCAAATTTCTAAGTTAAATAAAACAAATTGGTTGCACAAATTTGGCCCCATGAATGTAAGGTACACAAGGTCGCTCATCAGTACTATCGAAGGGTGTTTTTTTGTTCAGTGTAGAGTTTATACTAGATCAACGAGGCCGAGAAGCGAAATATCAACACGGCGAAAGATGCAAACGTCACACCCCCTCTTAGACCCAGCCCTGGACCCCCGCCCCCCTCTTAGACCCAGCCCTGGACCCCCCCGCCCCCCCTCTTAGACCCAGCCCTGGACCCCCCCGCCCCCCTCTTAGACCCAGCCCTGGACCCCCCCCGCCCCCCTCTTAGACCCAGCCCTGGACCCCCCCCCCCCCCCCCCGCCCCTCTTAGACCCAGCCCTGCTTTCTCTCAAGTGACATAACAAAACCCAATTCATCCTTGTATTAGGTGTTGTGGTACCCAAGCCTACAGACGCAACGAGGCCAAGCCGGACACCTGTACCGCGCCGTGCGGTACTTCTACCTACCACTACGGCACGCAGGCCACACAGCTCTGCTGCAACGGGACAACAGTGGTCAACTTGTCCACTGACCTTGGCATCGCTCGGCACCAGATCTGCTGTGGTCAACGGGTCATGAACACGCAGACGCATGAATGTTGCAACGACGACTTTTCCATCAAACAGTAAGTGTTTCTTCTCTTCTGAGTCGTGCTGGGAAACAAAAGAAAGTGAGCGGTCTAGATATAGACAAAAACGGTAACATTTTTGCGGAGTCTCGTTTTTCTCCGCTTAACTTTCATTACGACATTGCATTTAGAATGAGTACTTCCCTTCTTAGATCAGGTAGGCAGACACAGCGACAGACAGACAGACTGACAGACAGACAGACAGGCAGGCAGACAAACGAGAAGCGAACAAGAAGAAGAAGACAGACAGACATAAAGTCATCTCCAATGTCATGTCAACACTTCTTATCCATCTTTAAGTAGCGGGCACTGCTAAATAGTCTAGCGAACATTGTTCTGTGACAGGAAGGACTACGGATGCTGCAACAAGACCCCTTACCACCTTGACACCATGAAGTGCTACTGGTCCACAGGAACGGTTCACATGAGAAGCAGGACCAACTTCAGCAGCCAGGACTTCTGTGACAGGAATCTACCTGAATGGGACACCGAAATGCCACTACCCAGCGCCCGAAACAGTGAGTGCTCGTCAGCACCTAATACTAAACTGATGCTTACCCATAAACACTGGATTGTTTCAAAGACATATTTTTGCCTTAAATGCTTTGATATGTTGAATTAATAAAAACACTATTTTGTTCATTATTCACTATTTTCAAATGAATTCTCTGTCTCTTACTCTCTCTCTCTCTCTCTCTCTCTCTCTCTCTCTCTCTCTCTCTCTCTCTCTCTCTCTCTCTCTCTCTCTCTCTCTCTCTCTGAGCTGACAAGTCCTTCAAATAATCAAACTGCTGACGATATTCTGGTAAATGCAATGGTCTCCGCATGTACTTTAAACAGTTTTTACCAACTGGCTAGGATAGCACCTTTAATCAAACTTTGTTCTCAACTACCACATCTAGTCCTAGGGTCAAGCAAAATCCCAACACATTCTTTCATATTTTACCCGTGTCTTTGCAGCCTCAATGATCCACGTGAGAGGACTCCCGCAGGATTGCAGCCTCCGCGTCAAGAGCAGACAGATAGAAATAGTGCTTTACCCCTTCGTCGTGGTGAACCAACACCTTGACCAAGACTGCGACGCCTCTGACACGCTCCTCCTCGTCATCAAACTGCAGGCCAACCAGACGTGTTCTAGCGAGGAAAAGCTAAAGGCCAGTCTACACGGCGTGGCTCTGGACATCTTCACGAGGAAGCATGTCGTGTGCAGCAAGGCGAGCGAGGACATGCCTGTGCTGAGACTGAAAGACGGAAAGAGAGCTGTCATTTACTTGTCTAAACATGCTGGCTCCATCCTGGCTAAATCGCTCCAATGAGTCTTTTTTCATCCACTTAAAGGCTGTGTTTAATTGAGCTCGAAGTCGACTTCGCGAAGACTTTGAATTGAGAAATTATTTTATTTTAACCAAAAACGTAATGCTAAAGCTTCGTGCGGCCAAATTCGCACAGTTAAGGACAGGCTTTCGGGAGTTTAGGACGAGGCTCGTAATATTTACCTCTTTTCGTTTCATGCTCCCAACAAAGTTGTTTTCTCGTGAATAAGTATTATGTTGTGCTTTGTGTTTTTATATTTAGTCAAGTTTTGACTAAATATTTTAACATCGAGGGGGAATCGAAACGAGGGTCGTGGTGTATGTGCGTGTGTGTGTGCGTGTGTGTGTGTGTCTGTGTGTGTGTGTGTGTGTGTGTGTGTAGAGCGATTCAGACTAAACTACTGGACCGATCTTTATGAAATTTGACATGAGAGTTCCTGGGTATGAAATCCCCGAATTTTTTTTGAATTTTTTTGATAAATGTCTTTGATGACGTCATATCCGGCTTTTCGTGAAAGTTGAGGCGGCACTGTCACGCCCTCATTTTTCAACCAAATTGGTAGAAATTTTGGTCAAGTACTCTTCGACGAAGCCCGGGGTTCGGTATTGCATTTCAGCTTGGTGGCTTAAAAATTAATTAATGACTTTGGTCATTAAAAATCTGAAAATTGTAAAAAAAAATAAAAATTTATAAAACGATCCAAATTTACGTTTATCTTATTCTCCATCATTTGCTGATTCCAAAAACATATAAATATGTTATATTCGGATTAAAAACAAGCTCTGAAAATTAAATATATAAAAATTATTATCAAAAATTTTTTTTCGAAATCAATTTAAAAACACTTTCATCTTATTCCTTGTCGGTTCCTGATTCCAAAAATATATAGATATGATATGTTTGGATTAAAAACACGCTCAGAAAGTTAAAACAAAGAGAGGTACAGAAAAGCGTGCTATCCTTCTCAGCGCAACGAATACCCCGCTCTTCTTGTCAATTCCACGTGCACTGCCTTTGCCACGGGCGGTGGAGTGACGATGCTACGAGTATACGGTCTTGCTGCGTTGCGTTGCGTTCAGTTTCATTCTGTGAGTTCGACAGCTACTTGACTAAATATTGTATTTTCGCCTTACGCGACTTGTTTTGTTTGTTCAGATAACCTTTAAACCTTTTACGAGCTAATTCGCTACGATAGAATCTCAGCAAAAATATTTTATTGCACACAGATATTTCGTTGTAAGTGTCATATTTAGAGTGTGCCCTGCCAAAATTACAATATGTTCGCCCGAGACTAATGTGCATTGGCGACTGTTTTGACACGTGGAAGTCTTCTACACAGGGTAAATATGTTCAATTGTTATTTTTCTCCGAAAGTGGCGTATGGCTGCCTGTATGGCGGGGTATAAACGGCCAAGCACGTAAACACCTACTCGACTAAAAATCACGAATGTACCTGGGAGTATCAGCCCATGAACGCAGAAGACGAAGAAGTACAAGAAGAAGAAGAACGTTGTTTCTGAGCGTCCTCGTGTCTTTAGCTTTATTTTCTCACAGCAGAAGCGGTCCATGTTAGGACTCGGTCCAGCCTTTCCCTTACTTGCCAAATGCTACATTGAGTTTGGCAACAGTACTCTTCATAATGCAAATCCTGTCCAAAACTTGTATGAAATATGTGCACAGTTAGTCAAGCGTTGTTAGGACCTAGTTTACCTAAACACATGATGGTGTACAATCTATATTCAACGTGAATATGTCAAATCCCAGGTACTTGACACCGTATGGGTAATTTTATTCAGGACTAATAATCGGGTGTCTTTCGTTCACGTCATCGCAGACAACGAACTGAAGATTTGCACAGAATCGTCATGCAAGTTTACGAAGCAAGGTAACGGTAGTGTCCGGGGAAATGGAAGCACGGTCGTTCCTGTTTCTGCAAGGCCTCAGGATACGTGCTGTGTTTCTAGGCGCCCCCATCTCTTTGCTTGCGTAACACGAGTATGCACCTTGATCTTTGTCAGGAAACATGTCTGCTGTGTTTTTGCCCACCCCACTTACCCACTCCTGTCTCAACCGAAAATCGCGACTTGTAATTATGTCTTGATTAAGGGACACGTGTCCCGATCTCTAGGAGTGCGCCCAGAAGTGTAATGGTCAATGGATTAATTCCGTCAACTTTCCATGACCACAACTATTTTCCCTTTAAATTAGTCGATGATGAGGTCACATGAAGAATGCCACAGGTATTGGATTCTTTCTGCACATTTAAATGTAAAGGACGTGCAAAAAAATCTTCTTTTTTTGTGAGAATTTTGTGTACGATTCAGTCATGGTAACATTGTCATCATGTTTTCAAACAACATCGCAATGCTCACTGTTTTGGTCGATATGCGCACAACTCTGGATGCAAATGTTCAAAAGCTGAAAGTTCATATGTATTCACTTTCCATTGATGTACAAAATGTTTTGCTATCTCCCTAGTCGGAACATATCTTACGTTCCTTGGTTTCAGTTGTGGATATGTGTCGTTAATTCTAACTGCTCCATCCATATTGTAAATACGAACAATTATAGTCCCTTTAAATCTTTTCCTCTGGTTTTTAACCCCAACTCCATAAACAGAGTCAAGACATTTTGCTTATGATAACAAAGTGTCTGGAAGGAAATATCCCTTCAAAGCGTTCATATAACACTGCCAGTTGTCAAGTCAAGTTGCCAAACATTGACGAGCCCTTGCCCTCTTCGACGGCAGAATGAGTCCCTTGATACATTATTTCCCATGACTTCTCCCAGCCTCATGGTGTCTAAGAAAATAAACGTAGTCTTAACATTGTACTCGAGGCCACGTGACCAAGTCTATGGCTACATTGACACCAGTGTTAACCATGAAGAGGGGCGATATGTCCTTGACTTCCACTGAGCTATAATTACTTACGAGAAACTTCTTTCCTGGAATGGATGATGCATCATGATGAATGGCAATCATTATATTTAGTCAAGTTTTGACTAAATATTTTAACGTAGAGGGGGGAATCGAGACGAGGGTCGTGGTGTATGTGTGTGTGTGTGTGTGTGTGTGTGTGTGTGTGTGTGTCTGTGTGTGTGTGTAGAGCGATTCAGACTAAACTACTGGACCGATCTTTATGAAATTTGACATGAGAGTTCCTGGGTATGAAATCCCCATACGTTTTTTTCATTTTTTTGATAAATGTCTTTGATGACGTCATATCCGGCTTTTCGTGAAAGTTGAGGCGGCACTGTCACGCCCTCATTTTTCAACCAAATTGGTTGAAATTTTGGTCAAGTAATCTTCGACGAAGCCCGGGGTTCGGTATTGCATTTCAGCTTGGTGGCTTAAAAATTAATTAATGACTTTGGTCATTAAAAATCTGAAAATTGTAAAAAAAAATAAAAATTTATAAAACGATCCAAATTTACGTTTATCTTATTCTCCATCATTTGCTGATTCCAAAAACATATAAATATGTTATATTCGGATTAAAAACAAGCTCTGAAAATTAAATATATAAAAATTATTATCAAAATTAAATTGTCGAAATCAATTTAAAAACACTTTCATCTTATTCCTTGTCGGTTCCTGATTCCAAAAACATATAGATATGATATGTTTGGATTAAAAACACGCTCAGAAAGTTAAAACAAAGAGAGGTACAGAAAAGCGTGCTATCCTTCTTAGCGCAACTACTACCCCGCTCTTCTTGTCAATTTCACTGCCTTTGCCATGAGCGGTGGACTGACGATGCTACGAGTATACGGTCTTGCTGAAAAATGGCAGCTACTTGACTAAATATTGTATTTTCGCCTTACGCGACTTGTTTTTATATTTAGTCAAGTTTTGACTAAATATTTTAACATCGAGGGGGAATCGAAACGAGGGTATGGTGTATGTGCGTGTGTCTGTGTGTGTGTCTGTGTGTGTGTGTAGAGCGATTCAGACTAAACTACTGGACCGATCTTTATGAAATTTGACATGAGAGTTCCTGGGTATGAAATCCCCGAACGTTTTTTTCATTTTTTTGATAAATGTCTTTGATGACGTCATATCCGGCTTTTCGTGAAAGTTGAGGCGGCACTGTCACGCCCTCATTTTTCAACCAAATTGGTTGAAATTTTGGTCAAGTAATCTTCGACGAAGCCCGGGGTTCGGTATTGCATTTCAGCTTGGTGGCTTAAAAATTAATTAATGACTTTGGTCATTAAAAATCGGAAAATTGTAAAAAAAAATAAAAATTTCTAAAACGATCCAAATTTACGTTTATCTTATTCTCCATCATTTGCTGATTCCAAAAACATATAAATATGTTATATTCGGATTAAAAACAAGCTCTGAAAATTAAATATATAAAAATTATTATCAAAATTAAATTGTCCAAATCAATTTAAAAACCCTTTCATCTTATTCCTTGTCGGTTCCTGATTCCAAAAACATATAGATATGATATGTTTGGATTAAAAACACGCTCAGAAAGTTAAAACAAAGAGAGGTACAGAAAAGCGTGCTATCCTTCTTAGCGCAACTACTACCCCGCTCTTCTTGTCAATTTCACTGCCTTTGCCATGAGCGGTGGCCTGACGATGCTACGAGTAAAATGGCATTGCGTTTCATTCTGTGAGTTCGACAGCTACTTGACTAAATATTGTATTTTCGCCTTACGCGACTTGTTTTCTTGTGCAATGTTTTACTTTTTGATGGTGGTGGTATTGTTTGCTTTTTGCTTTTTGGGGGAAGTTTTGCCTTGTTCGTTTTGATGTATATACAAAACATTTTGGTTTCTGGTCAGAGTTGAGGATGTGTTTTCTTTCATTCTTAATGCCGCCTGCATCCGTATTGGTTATCGGCGTTATCTATCACCTAATTGTAATTATTTTATGGTGCTATTAGGGTATGTTCTTGTTTCCTTCCTTTTCGTTTTCCGTCTTAATAATAAGATATTTTGGGTTATATTTTCGTATTGTGCCATCTCAATTATGAGCTATTTGTAGTTATGTTATCATATCTTTCATCGCAATACCAGATTATGTGTTTTTTAAAGTCAATGCATTTTATATTGTTTCATTTTAAAGGTTTCATTGTTTCATTTTTCTTTCTTCACATAATGTTACATATTAAATATGTTATCGTATGCTGTTTTCTTTTCTTTCATTTTCCCTATAATATGTATTGTCCACATAGTGGTCTTCTTTTTATCATTGCTATGCTCTTCTTTCAATGTAATGTTTTTCTTTCTGTTATCACATGCTCTATTTTTAATATAAATGCGTATTGTTTTTGGTTTTTGTCAGGCTACACGTTGCAAAACAAATCACACTGCCTTAAAATGTTCGTCCATTCAAAACATGTTTAATCAGTCAGTCGTTCTCACTTTGGTAGCAATCAAAACTCTCTTCATCAGGTAAAAGATTCCGTGTAGGTATTACAATCCGTTGGTGTTCACAGCTTATTTCATGCATGTTCATTAGCAGAGCGAATCAAAGACGTTACAATTGTAGAGTTTTAGTATAAAGCACTTGCAGGTTTGTGTTAGCATGTCTTTGTTCAGTGGTGACGGGCGCTGTGGCGTGGTGGTAAGACGTCGGCCTCCAAAGCGGAAGGTCGAGGGTTCGAATCCCGGCCGCGGCCGCCTGGTGGGTTAAGTGTGGAGATTTTTCCGATCTCCCAGGTCAACTTATGTGCAGACCTGCTAGTGGCTTATCCCCCTTCGTGTGTACACGCAAGCACAAGACCAAGTGCGCACGAAAAAGATCCTGTAATCCATGTCAGAGTTCGGTGGGTTATAGAAACACGAAAATACCCAGCATGCTTCCTCCGAAAGCGGCGTATGGCTGCCTAAATGGCGGGGTAAAAACGGTCATACACGTAAAATTCCACTCGTGCAAAAACACGAGTGTACGTGGGAGTTTCAGCCCACGAACGCAGAAGAAGAAGAAGAAGAAGTACAGTGGTGAATTGACGCACAGTCTCACTTTAAAAGCGTTGACTCATTTGTATATATGAGCTTTAAAACATGTTTTATTTGTCCATGAGTAGAGAGAGTATGAGATATGAGTACTTCATAGTGTTGTGTA
This sequence comes from Littorina saxatilis, assembly GCF_037325665.1. Lineage (NCBI taxonomy): Eukaryota > Metazoa > Mollusca > Gastropoda > Littorinimorpha > Littorinidae > Littorina > Littorina saxatilis. The sequence continues at coordinate 3,183,209 of NC_090261.1, read as the reverse complement.
CGAATGCGTAGCTGAATTATCCCAGCGAAGCTGGAGGTATCCCGTGAACGCTATACTGTAATCGACTTGAGAAATGTGCATACCGAATAATACATGATAAAGAAGGATTCTTTGTGCCCGGCTACGTGCTACAGGTGGAGATGGAAGTTCACCAAAAATTGGGACCATACTAACAAAAATACGGTGGGTGCAATAGTCGCCCCCATTTTTTCAGCAAACGCCACCCAAGGCCGTTTTGGACGGGTAGAAATTCCGTAGTTTCCAAGTCTATGGATAAAGCTTGCGTAAGAAGAATTATACGTCACCGTCGAAAGTCTTTGACGTCAATTAATGCATCATGACGTCATGCCTCCCTGAAGTCTTTCTCTCTCGCGCAGTGTGTGTGTTTGTGTTCATTTTGTGCACATGTGTTAGTGTTACTGTTTGTGTGTGTGTGTGTGTGTGTGTGTGTGTGTGTGTGTGTGTGTGTGCGCGCACGCGTGCATGAGTCTGTACTCGTATGTGTGTGGTGTGTGTGTGTATGTTGTGTGTGTGTGTGTGTGTGTGTGTGTGTGTGTGTGTGTGTGTGCGCACGCGTGCATGAGTCTGTACTCGTGTGTGTGTAAATGTGTGTGTGGGTATAAGTGTATGTGTGTGCGTGTATGTGTGTTTGTTTGTAAAGGTGTGTATGTCCGTCTGTCCATATGTGCGTATGGGTGTGTGTTTTGTGTGTATGAAGTTTTTTGTGAGAGTGAGTGAGTGCGTGTTAGTGAGTGTGTGTATGTGTGTGTGTGACTTGGGGGGTGTGTGTGCGTGTGTGTGTGTGTGTTTGAGAGAGAGAGAGAGTGTGTGTGAATGTGTGTGTGAATGTGTGTGTGCATGAGTTTGTGTGTATGTTTGTGTGTGTATGAGTGTGTATATGTGTTTGTTTGTAAAGGTGTGTGTGTCCGACTGTCTATGTGCGTATTTGTTTGTGCGTATGTACAGTGTGTGTGTGTGTGTGTGTGTGTGTGTGTGTGTGTGTGTGTGTGTGTCTGTTTGTATAAGAGAGAAAGAGAGAGAGAGTGGGTGGGTGTGTGTATGTGTGTGTGTGCGTAAGTGTATGTGTGTGTGTATGTGTGTTTGTTTGTAAAGGTGTTTATGTCCGTCTGTCTATATGTGCGTATGGGGGTGTGTTTTGTGTGTATGAAGTGTGTGTGAGAGAGTGAGTGAGTGCGTGTGAGTGAGTGTGTATGTGTGTACGTGTGTGACTTGGGGTGTGCGTGTATGTGTGTGTGTGTGTGTGTGAGTGTGTGTGTTCGTGTGTGTGTGTGTTTGAGAGAGAGAAAGAGAGAGAGTAAGAGAGAGGTTTGTCTTTCGCTGGGGTATGCAGTGCCTTGGCGTTGCACATCTACTTAATTCGGTATGCACATTTCTCAAATCGATTACAGTATAGCGTTCACGGGATACCTCCAGCTTCGCTGGGATAATACATGATAAAGAAGGATTCTTTGTGCCCGGCTACGTGCTACAGTTGGAGATGGAAGTTCACCAAAAATTGGGACCATACTAACAAAAATACGGTGGGTGCAATAGTCGCCCCCATTTTTTCAGCAAACGCCACCCAAGGCTGCTTTGGACGTGTAACCAACTCGGGTGAGTTCATTGCTACATTGAAGGGTGGGATCATGTGTGCGCCTTTCATCCGCAAGTGGCAAACTACAAGTCTGTTGTTTCTTTTCTTTGTTTTATTTTCTCGATGTAAACAATAAAGTAGAACTCTAATTTCAATCCAAAAACTCTGATTCTATATTCCAACCCTAAAAAACTCTAAAAGAAAACTCTGACTACAACTCTGACCAGAACTGAATCCTGTAACACACAAATATCACAACACCATTATCTATGTGTTACCTCAATGTTTGCTGGTCTAAACAAACAAAACAATACACTTCTTGATGTTTCATGTATGTGGTTTGTGTATGCATGTGTGTTGATATGTGTGTGCGGGTGTGTACGGTTTCATGACAAAAAATATGTTTCCAACATCAAAACACACTGTGAATTACTTCTTCAAGTACTTATTCTACTTGCAAAACTTTATAAAACCTTAAATGTTATAACCTAAAATCCTAACTTCAACTTCAATTCCAACCAACAAAAGTTATTCTATCCTCAATACATGACCCTTTCAATCAATCATGTTTCCTGTTTCCTTATAAAGATTAAAATGTAAAACTAACGGCTTCTTCTCAAAATCATACTCTCATACTAAATACTAACGTACTTTTACGTCATTAACAGTACTGAATACAACTGAAGAGCAGTGGCTGGACAATCTCGTATCCATAGCAACGTACAATACTGTGAACAATGTTTTTGTGAGCAGGTTTCTTTCTAAAATCACAAGTCTCCCTGCCATAATGCAGCCTTGAGTATCTTGAATACTAGAAATACTACATGTGCATAATTACAGTCTAGTCCTTACGCGCGATTACCATTTTCTTCAAGAAAATGTGAGGTCTAGATTCACCATAATTCACAACAATGAGATCATTAAAACTCACTAAAAGAATTCTACCCTTTTTCAAGGAAAGATTATTTTCTCTTAAGACATCATCTCATGTCAAAAATGCAACAACTTCTGTTCTATCACTATCAGATCTAGTATAGAACCAGCAATGCTCTTCACTTGTCCACAGCATCAATCATATACTGAAAGCATTTAACAACTGCAGCAACTTACTGCGACACGGACGACTACTTCCGGTAGTGACGTCATACACATGTTCAGTGCTAATTCGTTTTGAATTTAGATTTAAATCAAAATCCAATTTCTATGTTTTCCACAAATAACAGAATGTCCAACATACAAATTATGCTGACAATTCTAAGTATTCTACAAAATCATTCAAGTGCTTTGAAACATGTAGATCTATGCCTATTCAAAACTTAGCATACCGGTGCAAAAAATGGTTGCATGGCTGCACTCAAAAAATAATAAGTTTCTAGAATACTCTGTCATTTTCCACACCCAAACGATTATAAACACTTGAACTAATCATCAATAAAATGTTTTACATACCTGCTACAAGCAGGACTCCACAATCATTGATACAACAATGATGTTTCAGGGACACCAAAATTTCCCCTGCCTGTCACCTTTTCCCAGTTAAAAGTAGTGCAACCGTACCGGCAAGATGATTTTCACATATCAATACGCCGCACCAAAGTTCCAAATAATTCTGAGTGCTTCTGCAATAATTTTTGACTGAACAAAATATCCTTTTAGCTCAAATATAATTATCAACTCTTATCAAATTTAATGCAAACTTTTAACAAATACAAAAGGATGGGATTTCTGCAATCAATTTACAGCTTGGTGTACTTATCTTCAAAAAAGGAGGTAGTAAACTTTTCAAAGTGGATCCCCTCGAGCTCACCTGATATTCAAACATGGTTCAAGGGAAATAATTTACTGTAGCACAAAACACTATTAGTTCAAACAAGTACAGAATAAAACATCTGAACAGTGGAAGGGAGACAACAACTGTAGTGCTATTTCACACAGTACTACACTTACCCTGGGAAAAAATAAAAAATGTTTCCTTTTAATTTATTAAATTAAAAGGGCAAAAACATTTTTCATCACCAACTTAATTTCTCCACTGATAAAATAACCTATATTAAAGGTTGGCATCGCTTTAACCAAAACGCACAAAACTAAACAGGTATACAATATATCCTGATTCTACTTCCGATCATATCCGACAAACTATTGTCTCAAGAACTTTTGCTATTCATTTTCCAACACTTTTCCAGCTCGCCTGACAATTCCGAGATTGCCCAAACAACATAGCGCAACAAACTGGGTGGAGGAATAACATGACCAAAATCTAGCAGACCTTGCATCTTTCGATGAATATCTCCCAACTTTTCAAGATCAACTGACTCCCGGCACACACACCGGTGCATAAGATTCAGCCTCTCCACAGGCCTACGCCTCCTACTAGAACGACGCAACTCCTGTCGCTGCTGCCCACTCACTTCAAGGTCATCTTCTGTTGACCCTTCATGAGGCTCAACTTCATCAGACTCGGATGCTGAAGTGTGTACTGCTCCATCCTCAGCTGGAACCTTTACTCCTTCTTTGTCATCATCTGAATTCTCCGGACCGTCCTCTGGGCGATCTGTAGAGGCACCTGATGTAACCTCCATGGGCAGTTCTACATCCCCTGCCTCTTCCTGGCTCCCACTTTGGGAAACATCTTGCTCTGGTTCTAGAAGTACATCTTCTTCCTGTTCTGTACGAGGAATAACAGGAACGAATTCGGGTGCTTCAGGCCTCAATGTTCTATTCCCATCCAAACCTAACTTGATCTGTAAGTCTGGAAACAATGATTCCTCATCTTCGCTTTCAGATTCCTGGAGATTCTTCTCCGCTGTTCTAGGTCCTCTTTGTCGATACTCCTTCAACGCTTTGTGCTGATCAGAGGGTAAAGGCCAACCGAGTGCTCCCACTGGAAGCAATATGTTTCGATGAAGTGTTCTTCTCGGCCCATATCCACTGTCCCTCTGTACGACGTAAACTGGAATACCCTCAAGTTTTTCAAGAACCACAAAAACACCCTCTTCCCAGCGATCATCAACTTTTGACCGAATGCGAGGTCCCAATTTTCTCACAAGGACTCGGTCTCCAACTTCCAAAGTTGCGGCATGAGAACCCGCATCATATCTGACCTTGTTTTTCTGCGCGGATCTCTCCATCTGTTCTGAAGCCATCCTGTATGCATGCCTAAGACTGTCTTTCAACCCTTCGACATACTGTCTAGAACTCCTTCCTTGTCTCTTTCCAAGATCAATGCCAAAAGCCAAGTCAATGGGAAGCCTAGGATGCCTACCAAAGAACAAATAGTACGGCGAAAATCCCGTACTACTGTGAATACATGAATTATACGCATGCACAACTGATTTGAGGTGCTTCCTCCAGTCTCTCTTCTGTTCCTGCTCTAAACTGCGAATCATGCCAAGCAGAGTACGATTCCACCTTTCGACAGGATTTCCACTGGGGTGGTATGGGGTAGTCCTACACTTCTGTATCCCAGCCAAACAACATAGTTCTTGGATCAACTTTGACTCGAAGTCACGCCCCTGATCCGACAATATGCGACTGGGAAAACCATAAGTCATGAAAACTTCATTCCAAAGAGCTTTGGCCACTGTTTTGGCGGTCTGATCTTTAGTCAAAATTGCTTGCGCAAACTTGGTGAAATGGTCTAGTACTACCAAAATATTCTGTTTCTGCCCCTTTACCTCAATTGTCAAGAAGTCAATGGACAAGAGTTCCAGTGGATAAGTTGTCATAATAGTGGACATGGGTGCCTTCTGAGTCTGAACACCACTCCTAGTACAACGTTCACACCTTTTGATTCTCCGTTGCAAGTCGGTAGCCATGAACGGCCAAAAGAAACGCATTCTGGCGTGCTTTATAGCATCATCAAAATGTGTATGATAGAGATCGTCATGAACACCCTTCATAGCCTTCTGTCGCAATGTACGGGGAATAACAATCTGATCACGGGTTGACTCATCTCCCGTAATTCGCCGGTACAGTACTCCTTCCTCTATCACCATGTGTTTCATTTCTCTGGAATAAACTTTGGTTTCTGGTCCCGTGATCTCCAGTGTAGCATTCCTCTTCAATGCTTCACAAACAGCGGCTATACAGCGATCCTGTTGCTGTAGTCTCGTCCAATCTTGGAGAGTCAAGGTAGCAAAATTTCCCTCTATCTCTGGTTCTAAGACATCACTGGGGATAGCAGTGGGGTCTTTGGTTATGGTTTCAACTGCGGGTACAAAATCATCAGAGTCATATCCTTCTGGGTTCCAGATCTTAGCATTATGCGCGGTTCCTCTGACACTGTGGGCCTGTACGCCTACACCCTTAGCGAACATGACACTTGCAATGGCCTCACTAGTTACGACCTGTGGTACAACTCCATCAAACTTCCTAGCCTTTTCTAGCAAGAATGCTGCCTTCTCAAGTGTCTCTTTGTACTCATCGTCTTCCTCAGGGGGTGCTTGTGGCCGTCGCGACAACCCATCAGCATCTGTGTGTGCAGACCCTTGCTTGTAGATCAAGTCAAAATCATAGAGTGACAATGAAGCCAACCAACGGTGACTAACAGCATCCAACTTTGCATTTCCCAACACGTAACAAAGAGGATTATTGTCTGTAACAACAGTGACCTTTGACCCTATCAAGTAATCATGAAACTTCTCTGACATTGCCCATTTCAACGCAAGAAATTCTCTTTTATGCGCTGGATAGTTCTGCTCGGTACGGTTCAACCCTCTACTAGCGTATGCTATGACTTTCAGTTTACCGTCAAACTCCTGGTACAGAACAGCTCCCAATCCAGTACCACTCGCATCACAGTGTAAAGAGAACGACCTCGTCTTGTCTGCTAGACCCAACATTAAATCGCTCGTCAACTCGTCCTTCAAGACTTGAAAAGCTTCATCCTGCTTCTTTCCCCACAATGCAGTAATATCAGACGACAAGGTCAAAGTACCTGATTTCTTCTTCCCTGACTGCTTTTTCTGTGGAACGTAACCAACTGTCAAATCATTCAATGGTTTTGCCTTGTTGGAAAAGTGTGGAATAAAACGGCGATAAAATCCTACAAATCCAAGAAAACTTTTCACCTCCTTCACTGTTGTTGGTTTCGGCCAAGAGGTGACAGCTGCAACTTTGTCCGGATCGGGACGTATGACTCCCTCTGAAATGACATAGCCTAAATGTTTCACTTCAGTAGCCCCAAAAATGCATTTGTCTGGATCAAGCTTCAACCGAAACTTTCGCAACCTCTCTAAAACTTTCACCGTCCGATCTTCCAACTCCTGCAAAGTGGCAGCATGAATCAGAATATCATCCAGAAAAATTATGAGTTCCGCCAAGTTCATGTCGCTGAAACAACAATCCATAATGCGCTGAAATGTCATTGGAGCATTCACAAGACCAAATGGTAATCTCTCAAACTCATACAAGCCGAACGGGGTGGTAAATGCCGATATTTTCTTTGCACGCTCCGTCAGAGGTACTTGGTAGTACGCCTTCGAAAGATCCAGACTTGAGAAGAACTTTGCTCCCGTGAGAGTTCGAAACAAGTCCTCAATCTTTGGAAGCGCATAGCTGTCTCTGACGGTACGAGCATTTACCTTTCGGTAATCAACGCACATTCGTAGCGAACCGTTCCGCTTCCTGACCAAGACTATTGGTGAAGCGAAAGGGCTCGTCGAAGGTCTGATGATGTTTGCATCTAACAACTGTTGGATATGCTGCCGAACTTCTTCCAGGTCCTGGGGAGGTATGGGTCGGGGTCTTTGTCTAGTTACGGCACCTGGAATGAGTTCGATATCATGTTCAACTTCAGCTTTATCAAGATCAAAATCTTTTTGGTTGAACACATCTGCAAAGGTCAACAATCGTTTTGTGAAATTCTCTTTCCACACAAGATCAACATCACATCCAAACTGCAATCGTGAAACAAGTTCTGAAATGTCAGCTTTCATTCCTGAGGAGTCACGACTTTCATCACACCACACACGCTCACCACTCTGAGTGTCATTCTGCACCTCACACTGACTGTTCAAATCTTGCAACACACTAGACAGTGCATACTCAGCTTGGATAGCAAACAAATCTGCAATAATCTGCTTTCTTTTCACCGTGATAGGTGAATCGGTGTTATTCACCAGAGTTACCCTCAACCTAGGTAAAGTGTTCACAGCCGTCTTACCACTCAGTACATGCAACCCTTCAGGTAACGTCTCTATCGTTGGTTCCTGTATGAGCACAGAGTCCCTATTCAGTTCAAGACCGTGGCGTACAATACCTCGTACATCAATGACCGAATGAGGTTGTACAACTACATCACTACCCACTAGTCGAACTGGACACAGTCTCCCATTTGCTGACGTCATTGATTCTTTGTATGCAAACGCTGCTTCACACCGAATTGGTATAGTCTTGAGCCACGACCACCCTGCTTGTTGTCCACAATGTTTCTGAAGTACACGCATGGTGTTAGTTCCAACAATGACGGGAACTCTCGTAGAGATTCGAGTATCTGGACAAACAAGGGCTAAAGTCTCAACTTCCTTGTCTGTCCCGCTCACCTCTCGGTGGAGCTGCACGGTTGTCTGAACGACTCCAAGGTAACTCACGTTTTGATCACCTGCTCCTGTAATGTCTAGTACAGCGTCAATCTGCTGCAAAGGTACATCTCTGAGGTACTGTCTGTAGAAGGACTCAGAGATGATAGTCACCTGTGACCCACTATCGACTAAACAAGTTGTCTCCGCACCGTTGACGCGAACTCTGGACTCACAGCATGGACCAATCAAGGCCTCAAGTGTGTGGCCTAGTTTTGTACCACCAGTCAATTGAAATTCAGCCAGCACGTCATGGTTTGAAATCGACACAGTCCTTGTTGCAGACAAATTCTTGACACGCACTTGTACTCGGAGTCCAGCTTCTGCAGATCGCGACACAATCTCCGCAGACACTACCTCAACATCAGGGGGTAGCCACTCTGAAGAGCGAGCAATGACAGAAATCTGGTCACCTGGCACGTCATGAAGAATTCCGCTCAACTCTGCAGTCTCCATGGGAGGAATCGCCAAGACCATGTTTATGTTCAATCTGACAGGATGAAGTTCTAGGAGTTTCTTTTCATACACCTCTGCCGCTGTCGTTAGTATACGCTGATGAGAGCTGGTGTCAGACATCGAGGCAGTAGAATCGTTGTGGACCAACACTCGCCCCTTTGCGATGGTCCCCTTCAGTTTAAAGGGAGTTCTGGGAGTCCCTTTCTTCTCCGCCACTCGTTCTCTTGTCTTCGCCTATCTTGTTCTTTCTGCACAACAAGGCGTGCATTAGCGGGCTTAGTACAGTCCCGATAGAAATGTCCATTTTCACCACATTTGTAGCAATAAATCTTTCTTCTGCCCTGCTGTTGTGGAGCCTCCGTCCGCTCCTGCGTGAAGTCAGGAGGTGGTGATGGCGCTGCGTGCGCCCCAACCTGAGCCTTTTGTTTTCCTGCCTCAAGTCCCTCAATTTGACGCACATAACGATACAAGTCGGAGAACGCAGGTTTTGTGTCGCCCGGCATCCCGAACTTGTTCCTCAACTCTAGTGCAAACAAAGAGTCGATCAATCCCTTGGAGAAAGCATAGTAGAGACGTCTCTGGTATTCTTCATTGGAAAAACCTGCAGTCTTCTGAACTTCTTTCATCTTTGTAGACAGAGTCATGAGGAAATCTGCCTTTGTCTGAGTTTTCATCATTCTTGACTGGCACAGTTCCAGATACATCTCTTCAGCTGACTTCAGTTCTCCAAACAGCTTATCGAGGTCCTTGATCAGGTCATCCACAGTTGCATAGTTTTTTCCTCTCACATGTTCATGCGCTGCCCCCTTCAGACTTCTTTTCAGTAGGCCCACTTTGTCTATGACCAAAACGTCATCATTGACTTCAGATGCTTGACGTTTCCATGCTTCGAAGGAAGTTTCCTGTGTTGATGTGGCTGGTAAGCCAGTGAAAACCTTCAGCTTGGGTAGTGACGGAGGTGGTTGCACTTGTACGTTCACCTCTCGCTCTGTGTCCATTCTCCCAGACAGATGTTTGAGTTCACTCTCATAATGAGACTGTAAGTCCTGGAGTTGTCGCTGGAGTTCGGCGATTACCCTGTCGTGGTCACCAGAGGTAGTAGTTCCTCCGGTCGCCATGATGAATCACTTGTGATGGACTGCGATATCTCCTCGGGTATGTTGCCTGGTCTTCCGTCTGGCAATATTCTGTCTGGTCAGAGTTGATCCCTATACTGCACTTAGTTATCCTACTGACGACACACTTTAGTCCCTTATTGGGCGCCAGAATTTCAATGTAACCAACTCGGGTGAGTTCATTGCTACATTGAAGGGTGGGATCATGTGTGCGCCTTTCATCCGCAAGTGGCAAACTACAAGTCTGTTGTTTCTTTTCTTTGTTTTATTTTCTCGATGTAAACAATAAAGTAGAACTCTAATTTCAATCCAAAAACTCTGATTCTATATTCCAACCCTAAAAAACTCTAAAAGAAAACTCTGACTACAACTCTGACCAGAACTGAATCCTGTAACACACAAATATCACAACACCATTATCTATGTGTTACCTCAATGTTTGCTGGTCTAAACAAACAAAACAATACACTTCTTGATGTTTCATGTATGTGGTTTGTGTATGCATGTGTGTTGATATGTGTGTGCGGGTGTGTACGGTTTCATGACAAAAAATATGTTTCCAACATCAAAACACACTGTGAATTACTTCTTCAAGTACTTATTCTACTTGCAAAACTTTATAAAACCTTAAATGTTATAACCTAAAATCCTAACTTCAACTTCAATTCCAACCAACAAAAGTTATTCTATCCTCAATACATGACCCTTTCAATCAATCATGTTTCCTGTTTCCTTATAAAGATTAAAATGTAAAACTAACGGCTTCTTCTCAAAATCATACTCTCATACTAAATACTAACGTACTTTTACGTCATTAACAGTACTGAATACAACTGAAGAGCAGTGGCTGGACAATCTCGTATCCATAGCAACGTACAATACTGTGAACAATGTTTTTGTGAGCAGGTTTCTTTCTAAAATCACAAGTCTCCCTGCCATAATGCAGCCTTGAGTATCTTGAATACTAGAAATACTACATGTGCATAATTACAGTCTAGTCCTTACGCGCGATTACCATTTTCTTCAAGAAAATGTGAGGTCTAGATTCACCATAATTCACAACAATGAGATCATTAAAACTCACTAAAAGAATTCTACCCTTTTTCAAGGAAAGATTATTTTCTCTTAAGACATCATCTCATGTCAAAAATGCAACAACTTCTGTTCTATCACTATCAGATCTAGTATAGAACCAGCAATGCTCTTCACTTGTCCACAGCATCAATCATATACTGAAAGCATTTAACAACTGCAGCAACTTACTGCGACACGGACGACTACTTCCGGTAGTGACGTCATACACATGTTCAGTGCTAATTCGTTTTGAATTTAGATTTAAATCAAAATCCAATTTCTATGTTTTCCACAAATAACAGAATGTCCAACATACAAATTATGCTGACAATTCTAAGTATTCTACAAAATCATTCAAGTGCTTTGAAACATGTAGATCTATGCCTATTCAAAACTTAGCATACCGGTGCAAAAAATGGTTGCATGGCTGCACTCAAAAAATAATAAGTTTCTAGAATACTCTGTCATTTTCCACACCCAAACGATTATAAACACTTGAACTAATCATCAATAAAATGTTTTACATACCTGCTACAAGCAGGACTCCACAATCATTGATACAACAATGATGTTTCAGGGACACCAAAATTTCCCCTGCCTGTCACCTTTTCCCAGTTAAAAGTAGTGCAACCGTACCGGCAAGATGATTTTCACATATCAATACGCCGCACCAAAGTTCCAAATAATTCTGAGTGCTTCTGCAATAATTTTTGACTGAACAAAATATCCTTTTAGCTCAAATATAATTATCAACTCTTATCAAATTTAATGCAAACTTTTAACAAATACAAAAGGATGGGATTTCTGCAATCAATTTACAGCTTGGTGTACTTATCTTCAAAAAAGGAGGTAGTAAACTTTTCAAAGTGGATCCCCTCGAGCTCACCTGATATTCAAACATGGTTCAAGGGAAATAATTTACTGTAGCACAAAACACTATTAGTTCAAACAAGTACAGAATAAAACATCTGAACAGTGGAAGGGAGACAACAACTGTAGTGCTATTTCACACAGTACTACAGACGGGTAGAAATTCCGTAGTTTCCAAGTCTATGGATAAAGCTCGCGTAAGAAGAATACGTCACGGTCGAAAGTCTTTGACGTCAATTAATGCATCATGACGTCATGCCTCCCTGTAGTTTTTCTCTCTCGCGCAGTGTGTGTGTTTGTGTTCATTTTGTGCACATGTGTTAGTGTTACTGTTTGTGTGTGTGTGTGTGTGTGTGTGTGTGTGTGTGTGTGTGTGTGTGTGTGTGTGTGTGTGTGTGTGTGTGTGTGTGTGTGTGCGCACGCGTGCATGAGTCTGTACTCGTGTGTGTGTAAGTGTGTGTGTGGGCATAAGTGTATGTGTGTGTGTGTGTATGTGTGTTTGTTTGTAAAGGTGGGTATGTCCGTCTGAAGTTTTTTGTGAGAGAGTGAGTGAGTGCGTGTGAGTGAGTGTGTGTATGTGTGTGTGTGTGTGTGACTTGGGGTCACAGTGTGTGTGTGTGTGTGTGTGTGTGTGTGTGTGTGTGTGTGCGTGGGTGTGTGTGTGTGTGTGTTTGAGAGAGAGAGAGTGTGTGTGTGTGTGTGTGTGTGTGTGTGTGTGTGTGTGTGTGTGTGTGTGTGTGTGTGTGTGAATGTGTGTGCATGAGTTTGTGTGTATGTTTGTGTGTGTATGAGTGTGTATATGTGTTTGTTTGTAAAGGTGTGTGTGTGTCCGACTATCTATGTGCATATTTGTTTGTTTGTTTGCCGCCCAGCCGACCACGAAGGGCCATATCAGGGCGGTGCTGCTTTGAAATATAACGTGCGCCACACACAAGACAGAAGTCGCAGCACAGGCTTCATGTCTCACCCAGTCACATTATTCTGACACCGGACCAACCAGTCCTAGCACTAACCCCATAATGCCAGACGCCAGGCGGAGCAGCCACTAGATTGCCAATTTTAAAGTCTTAGGTATGACCCGGCCGGGGTTTGAACCCACAACCTCCCGATCACGGGGCGGACGCCTTACCACTAGGCCAACCGTGCCGGTCTATGTGCGTATGAGTGTGTGTTTTGTGTGTATGAGATTTGTGTCAGTCAATGTGTGTGTGTGTGTGTGTGTGGATGTGTGTGTGTGGGTGTGTGTGTGTGCGTGCGTATGTACAGTGTGTGTGTGTGGGTGTGTGTCTGTTTGTATAAGAGAGAAAAAGAGAGAGAAAGAGAGAGAGAGTGGGTGGGTGTGTGTATGTGCGTGTGCGTAAGTGTATGTGTGTGTGTATATGTGTTTGTTTGTAAAGGTGTTTATGTCCGTCTGTCTATATGTGCGTATGGCCGGGGTGTGTTTTGTGTGTATGAAGTGTGTGTGAGAGAGTGAGTGAGTGCGTGTGTGTGTGTGTGTGTGTGTGTTCGTGTGTGTGTGTGTGTTTGAGAGAGAGAAAGAGAGAGAGTAAGAGAGAGGTTTGTCTTTCGCTGGGGTATGCAGTGCCTTGGCGTTGCACATCTACTTAATTGATATCTGTAATTTCTGAATAAGCTACGATGCATTGAATTTACTTATTCCATAAAAACGTAATGGAAATCCTGTGGTGCCTTGTTGCCAGTCTAGGGCGTGTCTGTTTCAACGGAGGAGTATCAGTTTCTATTGTACGAATTAGAGTGGCAGAAACAAATGGTGATGTGTAATTTCTCCGTATGTATTCATCTTCGGTCATTTTTGAAATGTTTAATCACGTGCACGATCTCGTCATAAAGTCACAGAAAAATCTCACTATTTCCATTAACTGGACAAACAGACAGACAGATAGACAGACAAACAGACACACAGACATACACACACTAACACACACATACACACACCCATCACACACATACCACCACCCCCCTCACACACACAAACACACCCACACACATATACATTTATATATAAAGACATACTGGGGTAAAAACTGATTAAATCTATCACTGAAGTTGGTTTTGAGTAAACAGGCTTGAAGTGACCAACAAGTATTTCATCCCGATGACATGTTTTATATTTAATGTCTGTTTGTGAAGGTGTTTCAGCTGACACTGCCAATGTTTCTTAATTACCTGCTATCACCTATACCACTTTGAATTTTTCAAGTGAAAATAAATGTACATCAGCAGAATTACAGTCTATGTAACAATGAGAGAGTGAGAGAGAGAGAGAGAGAGAGAGAGAGAGAGAGAGAGAGAGAGAGAGAGAGAGAGAGAGAGAGAGAGAGAGAGAGAGAGAGAGAGAGAGAGAGAGAGAGAGAAAGAGAGAGAGAGAGTGAGAGAGAGAGAAAGAGAGAGAGAGCGAGAAAAAGAGTGAGAGAAAGAGAGAGAGAGAGAGCGAGAGAATGAGAGAGAGAGAGAGTGAGAAAAAGAGAGAAAAAAAAGAGAGAGAGAAAAAAGAGAGAGAGAGAGAAAGAGAGAGAGAGAAAGAGAGAGAGAAAGAGAGAAAGGGAGAAAGAAAGAGAGAGAGAAAAAGAGAGAGAAAGAGAGAGAGAGTGTGTGTGTGTGTGTGTGTGTGTGTGTGTGTGTGTGTGTGTGTGTGTGTGTGTGTTTATGTGGAAGCGTGCGTGTGTGTGTGTGTGTGTGTGCGTGCGTGTGTGTGTGCGTGTGTGTGTGAGTGTGTGTGTGTTAGAGAAAGAGAGAAAGAGTGAGAGAGAGTGTGTGTGAGCGCGTGTGTGTGTGTCTGTGTGTGTGTGTGTTTGTGTGTGTGTGCGTGTGCGTGTGTGCGTGCGAGTGTGTGTATGTAAGTGTGTGTGTGTGTGTGCCAGTGTGGGTGTGTGTGTGTGAGTGCGTGTGTCTGTGTGTGTGTGTGTGTGTGTGTGTGTGTGTGTGTGTGCGTGCGTGCGTGAGTGCGCCAGTGTGTGTGAGTGTGTGTGCAGGTGCGAGTGTGTGTGCGTGTACATATTATTCTCTCTCTCAATTATTTGCCAATCACACATCATGCACAGGGTTAAAATCATTTTCATATCGTAGGTATTTGAGCTCGCTATAGCTCGGTATGAGCCTTTACGCCACAACGCTTAATAACGTGAGTAACGCATGTCATCCTTTCACTATATTCTCGACGTCAGTGCAGCCAGACAGCCAGACAGCCCGTCAGACATCGAAACAGAAACTCAATGTGGCAGTCAAGCACACGCACACACACCGCCACCACCATACTTATATTTCCTGTTGGGAACAAACCCACCCCCTACCTACCTGACCGAGATATCTACCATATTAATTTATGAACCGACGCAGGTCAATGACCCTCTTTTAAACGGATGAGCTAACATTCTATTTTGCTG
>NC_090261.1:3160415-3165415 GCF_037325665.1 Littorina saxatilis | reverse complement strand
TGGGCAGTATAAATTTACTTGGTACTGACTTGCTACAATATTAACGGAATAACAATGTGTTTCAGGGTCACCGGCAAACGCCCCACAGATACGGAAAAAATGTGGTGAAGGAAAAGAACAAGTACAATACTCACCTGACCTAAAGTCTTGCTGCAGAGGACACCTCCACAACATTCCGGAAAACACACACGCCCAGTAAGTACACACAAATCCTGACGTACAAAGGGAAACCGCTTGTGTACAATTGTCACACTGTACGACTCTTCAATTCTATTGTTCAAACATCACTGAGATGTATCTATCATTTAGAGTACACCACTTGTATTCAAACGAGGAGCACATATACACAGTCAAATGATGGCTGTACCAGGTAGCAGATAGTGATCATTATGACGTGCACTTTTTGAAAAATCCGGAAGTCTATCATGCACTGAATAGAATGATTTTCGTAAATTCATATTTTCATCTAACGAAAAAATTCTACTTTCGTTTTGCTAGTTGAAGCTGATTAAAAAGAAAAAGAAAAGGGAAGAAAACAAGGCAGAAAAAAAAGTGGAATTCTCCAGAAGTGTTGGAACAAGCGCTATACTTTCTCTCACAATCATTGGTCGATTGAATGTATGTAGGGTGCACTTGCACCGAGAACATGCGCTGCCTTGAAATGTATGTAGGGTGCACTTGCACCGAGAACATGCGCTGCCTTGAAATGTATGTAGGGTGCACTTGCACCGAGAACATGCGCTGCCTTGAAATGTATGTAGGGTGCACTTGCACCGAGAGCATGCGCTGCCTTAAATGCACAGCGAGATCCCTCGGAGTTATCTGGCCAGAAACTCTTTTCTGTTTCTCTGTCTGTCCGTGTGCGGGTGCCTTTTTTGTCATAGTTTATCAAGCGCCACATCAGCTTGTATACATGTAAGGCATTTAACTGCAACATCGCTACGACAGAGAAGCAAATACTTCATTGCAAGTGAAACAATGTTGGGGACTTGCCACGCCTGGATAAAATCTAATTCAAATCAAATCAAATCAAATCAAATCAAATCAAATCAAATCAAATCAAATTAACTTTATTATCTCAATGTGAGAAATGACATTGGTGGCGCATAAGCATGACGCCAAGCGGACGACTAAAACACAACATTACATTTCTTAAATAACACTTCATTAATTACATTCTGCATTTATCAGTAAAGGGGAACCTGTTTTGAATAGTTTTCAATAATGGGTTAAAACTATGATTTCAGGTGCTGTGGAGAGGTTGCATACTGGCGGAACGAAACGAAACCCGAGAGGTGCACAGTGCCGTGTGGGTCGGGTAGACGCCACCCGGAGACCGAGATCTGCTGCAATGGGCGGGTGGAGTGGGTGGGTCCCAAAACAAAGGTCAAGAGATGCTGCGGAACAACTGTCATTGAGCCCAAGACCCACGACTGTTGTGGAGGAAGCACCCCTTTCCCAAGGTAATGACAGAACAAGTCGCGTAAGGCGAAAATACAACATTTAGTCAAGCTCAGTCGAACTCACAGAATGAAACTGAACGCATTGCATTTTTTCCGCAAGACCGTACACTCGTAGCATCGTCTGTCCACCGCTCGTGGCAAAGGCAGTGAAATTAACAATCCAGAAAAGCGCGGTAGCGGTTGCGCTGAGGAGGATAGCCCGCTTTTCTATATCTCTATTCTTTTTAACTCTCTGAACGTGTTTTTAATCCAAACATATCATATCTATATTTTTTTGGAATCAGGAACGGACAAGGAATAAGATGAAATTGTTTTTAAATCGATTTCGGAAATTTAATTTTAATCATAATTTTTATATTTTTAATTTTCAGAGCTTGTTTTTAATCCAAATATAACATAATTATATGTTTTTGGAATCAGAAAATGATGAAGAATACGATAAACGTATTTTTGGATCGTTTTTATCAATTTTCAAATGTTTAATGACCAAAGTCATTAATTAAATTTTAAGCCTCTAAGCTGAAATGCAATACCAAAGTCCGGCCTTCGTCGAAGATAGCTTTGCCAAAACTTCAGTCAATTTGATTGAAAAATGAGGGTGTGACAGTGCCGCCTCAACTTTTACAAAATGCCGGATATGACGTCATCAAAGACATTTATCGAAAAAAAAAAAAAAATTCCGGGGATATCATTCCCAGGAACTCTCGTGTCAAATTTCATAAAGATCGGTCCAGTAGTTTATTCTGAATCGCTCTACACACACACACACACACACACACACACAGACATACACACACAGACACACATACACCACCACCCTCGTCTCGAGTCCCCGTCTATGTTAAAACAAAAAGTCAAAACTTGACTAAATGTAAAAAGGAAAGAATCAAAGAAAGGAGGGAAGGGAGGTAGAAAGAAAGGAAGGAAGGAAGCAAGAAAGTAAGGAAGGAGGGAAGGAAGGAAGGAAAGAAAGAAAGAAAGAAAGAAAGAATGAAAAAGAAATAAATCAATAAAGAAAGAAAGATACACAAACTTTGCCGAGGGTTTGAGCGTAGTGTGACTATCATAACTAGGGCTGGTCAACATGTCTTCAGGCTACTTGCAGACACGTGCACTATCTGTCTGTATCACCCTCTATCCCCTCCACCGTCATCTCTCTCCCTCCTCCCCCTCCACCACCATTTATTCCCCCTTCCCTTCCTGACCCCCTTTCTTTGCTTCCTGGCAATGATGAAGAGTGAGTCTTTAATCGTCCCACATTAGACTTTAACAGCAACAAGTATTCTTCGTTCATACTCAGCGTCCTCTCATCCTGTTCATGGTAATTCATCTGCTGTTCATGTCTTGTTATTTCAGTGGGAGTGACTACAAGTGTTGCGGTCATCTAGATGTCGTCACCTCGGCGCTCTACAATAACGTCACGATGGACTGTGACGCCACGTCCGGTAACGTCAGCCTGAAGCCGGCTCAACGGTTCCGGGGCCAGGAGCTGTGCGATCTCGGCCTGACAGAGTGGGACACGGACAGGAGTCTGCCAAACATCGTTAACAGTGAGTGAATGATGATGATGATGATGATGATGATGATGATGATGATGATGATGATGATGATGATAATGACGACGATGACGATGATGATGATGATGATGATGATGATGACGACGATGACGATGATGAAGATGAAGATGAAGATGATCATGATCATGATGATGGTGATGATCTTGAACAACAGAGCCAGAAAGTACACGTGCACCCTGTTGGATTGGTAGTTACTTTTGTTCTGTGACTCCACAGGACTGTAAAACGAAACGGAAAAAAAACAAAATAAAAACTGGTGTATATACACATGTCTGTTCAATGAATTAAAAGCTGTTCGGTCTTCCTGAACGAGGGTCATTCACTACCTCTGATAAACAACAGAACACTCGATGGAGAGAAAACTAAAACATTGATGACAATATTAATTTCATCTGTAACTTTCCTGTGCAGGATCTCACCATCATATACGAGGGTGGGCGGAGAAGTGCATGACGAACATCACTAGACGGAGGAGCCGCACAATCATTTCCATCTCCATGACTCCATTTTTCACAACGACTCCAACACCCTCGAAGTGTGCAGACTCAAAAACCGTGCACGTGATGATCAAGGTCAAAAATTGCAATGTCAGCGTGGATGACCTTCAGGACTACCTTCATGGAGTCACCTTGGATATTTTCTTCAAGAACAACTTCAGGTGTAAACGCGGCGTGCCCACGCTGAGACTAAAAGACAAATACAATGCCGCCATGCTGCTTTCCAAGCACTCCAATGCCATTTTGGCGCGCTCTTTGGGGTATGATACACGCCTGTCCAATCAATGGAACCATTCATGATAAATGATTATATGCAGCATTTAGATCTGAGGTCACATGTACTTATTTATGTTACGTTTTGCCTGTCGTGTGTTGATTTTCAAAGATATCCTTCACTGGCGAGGTAGAAGTCCATGCAGCAAAACCACAGTTGTCTTTTATTTGCAAAATCTTAACCAAGGTTGGGTAAAAGGGTTTGGGACCAAGAAGTTTCGAAGAAAGTTTTACTCTTAGCGGAAAAATGTTTTCTTTGTTTTGAGTTATTATGATGCCTCACGTCAGTATTGCGTTGTAACATCACAAATAATGTTTTCTGAAATAGCGTTAACTTTGACTTGTGATGTTGACGTGGACTGATGTCAGGAGTATGTGCACCCACAAATAACACGGGTAGTGTGTAATGACTGTCACTATAGATGATGTTCACGCAATCCGACGTCACATGCATGTTATCAACAGTAGTCCTGGGTGTGACTCTTATACGTAATGTACACGTCACCCAACGTCACATGTGTGTGTGTGCCTAAAAGTAGAAATGGGATTTTCCTGAAACGAGTTTGGTACCAGTCAGCATTCTATACAATCAGGTACTAAATTTAAAAAAAATAACAAAAGTTGTTTTGACGATTGTACTTGAATTCAAAGGTACACTCCTTAAAAACCAAGATAAAGCCATGAAGAAAAGCCAAAGAGACTCACATTACCACTGTCTGTGTCAAGAGTTATTTTCTCTGACAGAATTCTATTTCATCGCCAGACGGTCAGAGGATCGGAGTCAGGGAAGGGTGGGGGGGGGGGGGGGGGGGAGATGGGTGGTGGGTGTGGGGGAGGCGCAGAACACAATGGTGAAAAATATATTGTTTATTGACAAAAATGAGAGTTGTGTTCAGTGGGAACTTATGATCTCTCTACTTGTTTCATGCAACGCGTGGCTTGCATCTCTTACCAGCAGCAACTCATGTGCGTGAGAGTGTGTGCCAGTGTGTGGATGTGCGTGTGCGTGTGCGTGTGTGTGTGCGTGTGTGTGTGTGTGTGTGTGTGTGCGTGTGCGCGTGCGTGTGTGTGTGTGTGTGCGTGTGTGTGTGTGTGTGCCACGGTGTGTGTGTAGTAATGATGTGGGCGGACGTCTTGTCTTGAGTACTTTGGATGTTCTTACTTCGTATGTTTTATTGTTTTTATGTTTA
>NC_090261.1:3100415-3155415 GCF_037325665.1 Littorina saxatilis | reverse complement strand
TGTGTGTGTGGGGGGGGGGGGGTGTGAGAGAGAGAGAGAGAGAGGGGGAGAGAGAGAGCGAGAGAGAGAGATATAGAGAGAGAGGGGGGGGGGAGAGAGAGAGAGAGAGAGAGAGAGAGAGAGAGAGAGAGAAGAGGGGTGGTAGAGAGAGTGAGAGAAAGAGAGAGGAAGAGAGGGAGAGAGACAGAGAGAGAGAGAGCGACAGAGAGAGAGAGAGAGAGAGAGAGAGAGAGAGAGAGAGAGAGTAACAGAGAGAGAGAGAGAGAGGGAGAGAGAGATAGAGAGAGATAGAGATAGAGAGAGAGAAATAGAGAGAGAGACAGACAGAGAGAGACAGACAGACAGAGAGAGACACTGAGAGAGACAGACAGACAGAGAGAGAGACAGAGAGAGAGAGAGAGAGTTCCATAGCTTCAGCGGAGATGGTTATCTCTGCGGAAATATCCAATGTTAATCGAACTGGGGTAAACGTGGAAATCCCATTGAGAGTGATTGGTTGAGATTTCATAAGAATTACGTAGTAATCCTTTCTCACTAACCACACAACTGACAAAGTCTAATAATATTGAAACTGACTGGAAAAAAAGTCCACCCCGTCTTCAAGGCCAGGGTAGAATGAGCTGATGTCATGGTGCCACGTGACATGCTATGCAATTGTGATTTGCATTTTGCATGCATGTGCGAATGAGGCGTTAATTTCGGACTTTCCCTTTTTCTGTTTATTCTTTTTGTGTGTTTACTATAATTATCCTGATGTTTGCTTTCATATAAAGGAGCAGTTTATGTGTAAGCCCCTGCTAAAGGAGCAGTTTATGTGTAAGCCCCTGCTAAAGGAGCAGTTTATGTGTAAGCCCTTGCTAAAGGAGCAGTTTATGTGTAAGCCCCTGCTAAAGGAGCAGTTTATGTGTAAGCCCCTGCTAAAGGAGCAGTTTATGTGTAAGCCCCTACTAAAGGAGCAGTTTATGTGTAAGCCCCTGCTAAAGGAGCAGTTTATGTGTAAGCCCCTGCTAAAGATATTTTGAAGATGCATGCTAATGATTTTTGGAGGAAAGAGTGATAATTGTGGTCCCCAAAAAGTGAGAATAAGCGACAAGGAGGTTGAACTTGTGGAAACCTTCAAATATCTTGGGGTTTCAATTGACAATAAGCTGACTTTTAGTGATCATGTTCATGCTGTTTATAAGAAAGCTCAGCAGCGACTTTTTCTTCTCAGGAAGCTTAAATATTTTAATGTCAATCAAAGTGTTATGGAACTTGTGTATCGCAGTTTGATTGAGAGCATACTGACTTTTAACATTGTGACATGGTATGGTACCACAAATGTTAAAAACAAAGCTAAACTCCACCGCATTGTTGCGACGGCTAGCAAGCTTGTTGGGCAACCCCAACGACAGCTGACCAGTCTCTACGAAGCTGCCATTAAGCGAAAAGCTCTCAAAATTGTCCGTGATCCGATCCATCCTCTCAACCCTTGTTTCGAAATTCTCCCTTCAGGTAAACGTTATAAGGTCCCTTTGGCACGCAAAAACCAGTTTAAAAAGTCATTCCTGCCTTCTGCAGTCACCATTTTAAATTCTTCTCGCATCACGTAGAGGCTGGTCGGCTGGGAAAAAACAAACAATGTGTACATGTGAAGGTGTGTGGGAAATATTTGTAATGTGATTACTCGGCTGTGAAACCCAACTCCTGTGATATGAGAGGGTAAATTTACATAGTGCAATATCATATTTGATTGTATCCCTTTTATGTTTTATGTTTTATGTGTGTCGTCCTATACAATTGTTGTTATAATCGTTTACTGCCTGGGGTGTGCCGAAGAAAAATTTCCATTTGTATGTAATATTTTAATGGACAATAAAGTGCTGTTATTGTTATTGTTATTGTTAAGCGACACAAAATCGCAAGAGAAAAAGCATAATAAGGTTGACGTGTTCGTAACGTTGATGAGTGGACACAATAAACAACTACTGTGGACTATTCAATTGGTTCTATATCTATCGAGTGGGAGGTCCTGTCATGGTTAATCTGGATTAATGTTTTAGCTCTGATCAAAAAGAAACGCTTGCCCGCGCACGCGCGCGCGTATGTGTGTGTGTGTGTGTGTGTGTGTGTGTGTGTGTGTGTGTGTGTGTGTGAGTGTGTGTGTGCGCGAGTGTATGTAGGTGTATGTGTGTGTGTTTGTGTGTGTGTGTGAGTGCGAGTGTATGTAGATGTATGTTGTGTGTGTGTGTGTGTGTGTGTGTGTGTGTGTGTGTGTGCGAGCGTATGTGTGTGTGTGTGTGTGTGTGTGTGTGTGTGTGTGTGTTGGAGTGTGTATTTAACTGACCGTCCTTATTAGTAAAATTGGAAAACCGTCGCAAACTTAGCTAAAAAAACGAAACAAGAAGATGGGGTTCAACCGAGTCCTCATCCAGAACGTTGTACCAGTTATGGTTTAAGGGAGAGAATTATTCAACTAAACACACTTTATATTTGTTAACTAGCCTCCCTTTACAAAACTCTCTCTCTCTCTCTCTCTCTCTCTCTCTCTCTCTCTCTCTCTCTCTTTTGCGTCTACTCATATGTTAATGATTGAGAAGTTTCCGGTTACACAGCCCCCCCCCCCTCCTCCCTGCATACGCTGAGTATATTTGATTGTATTTGTAGAGCTAGGCTGCAATTATGATAACATTCATCATCGTTGATAATCTATTGTGCCTTGCTTATATGTGTATTTTTTTCTTATTATTATACACGTTTTAGTTAAAATGACTGTATCATCATCATCATCATCATCATCATCGTCATCGTCAAACATGTGTATATTGGTGTTTGAATTTTAAATTCTATAGTGTTATTGTTGTAGTGTAAATTGGAAGTTTTGATTTTATTCTGTGTGTATGTTGTCCCAGGACAGGTTGTAAGAAAGGGCTCATCCTTACATCTTTATCCTTGTAAAATAAAGATCAGTTCAGTTCAGTTCAGGTCTCTCTCTCTCTCTCTCTCTCTCTCTCTCTCTCTCTCTCTCTCTCGCTCCCTCGCTCTCTTTCTCAAAACAGCACAACAATTTCAGTTTCAGCGATGTCTCTTCTTTCCACCGTCTCCTAATGCGACGAAAATAATAAATCAACCAAGAGTAAGAAAGCATTATGCCTTTCAATAACACAACAACTTCAACAAGAATAGCGACATCAAGTAAAGTCTACCAACTAACAGAAGCTGTGGAAACTGGAGTGGATAGTATTTCTCGAATCAAATACGCATAACGCCGAAGGGCGTTAATGTCCTCCTTGATTTATTTCGCCGTCAACTTATGATATACGTATATTTACTGTTTTTGTTGGTTGCTGCATTATTACACGACAAAGTAAGTCCTGCAGACATATTAAAACATTGATTGACGAGGTAAGTAACTTGAATAACAGTAAAATCCAAAGCTTTCCCATACGCTGCATTTAGCGGGTATATTGATAGTTATAATAGGACTGGGTGGCCGAGTGGTAACGCACTTGAGCTCGGAAGCGAGAGGTTGTGAGTTCGACCCTGGGTCAGGGCGTTAGCAATTTTCTCCCCCCTTTCCTAACCTAGGTGGTGGGTTCAAGTGCTAGTCTTTCGGATGAGACGAAAAACCGAGGTCCCTTCGTGTACACTACATTGGGGTGTGCACGTTAAAGATCCCACGATTGACAAAAGGGTCTTTCCTGGCAAAATTGTATAGGCATAGATAAAAATGTCCACCAAAATACCCGTGTGACTTGGAATAATAGGCCGCGAAAAGTAGGATATGCGCCGAAATGGCTGCGATCTGCTGGCCGATGTGAATGCGTGATGTATTGTGTAAAAAAATTCCATCTCACACGGCATAAATAAATCCCTGCGCCTTGAATATGTGCGCGATATAAATTTCATAAAAATGAGAAAAAAAAATCCCTGCGCTTAGCACTGTACCCACGGAATACGCGCGATATAAGTCTCATATTGATTATTTATCATGACTTCCCGCCAACCGATTTTGGTAGGCTTTAGTTTTCATGACTGCACAGGTGATGTAGAAATAAAACAAATCTCTTTGCAAGGAATTAGTTTGCGCCGGAGTACTTTCTTTGCCTCATTTGCTTAGATTTGGAACGGCTGAATGGACTAGCCCGATCAAGTCTCCTGCAGGGTCAACACATTTTGCAGCAGTATTTAGATTTTGACTGTAAATGTTATGAGAACTAGGAAGGGGACTATTTTGCATTTTAACATTCAAAGTTGTCTCATAAAGGTTTGATAATAAGAACATACTTATTTTATTCGTTTCAGCTTCTTAACGCCTTCTACGGGCTCATGACAAAAACACAGGGTCTTCGATTCACAAGCTAAACCTTTTATCAAAAACAATCATACAAGCAAGAAAAAGTCAAAAATCAAACCA
Organism: Littorina saxatilis; assembly: GCF_037325665.1. Classification (NCBI taxonomy): domain Eukaryota; kingdom Metazoa; phylum Mollusca; class Gastropoda; order Littorinimorpha; family Littorinidae; genus Littorina; species Littorina saxatilis. The sequence continues at coordinate 3,151,019 of NC_090261.1, read as the reverse complement.
AATTCAGATTTATTTCTAAAACGTCATAGAAACAAACTGAAAACCAAACAAGAACAAAAACAAAAACAAAAAACATGCATACATACAGACATGAAAAAGTTTAATTGATAGACAGACCTGTCAAAAGTCCTCCTGGTTTGGGGACCCTCTAAATTTCCGGTGAGGGGGTCCTTTGATTCCCGAAGAAATGAAATTGGGGGGTCCCAGGACCCTCTGGTTAGATAGAGCGTCAGTGGGGAGCCCTGACAGGTATTAATTCCTGAGTTCTCATAATAACGATTATATATGCTTTTTTGTAGCACCGACTTCACTCAGCAATCTTCCCTCATTCAAAAACAAACGTTGTGGTAGAGCCCGCCATCTTGGTAGAATAGACTTGATCAAACTGCTCATTTTGTGCCACCGTGAACCAGTTCTTCCAGTCACCTACCATTCCTGAAAAAACAAAACAATTGATGGATATATAGTTTTACGACAAAAAGCCTTGGAATACAAAACAATTCAATACAACACAATACAATGGAATACAATACACCACCATACAATACAAGACAAGACAAGACAAGACAAGACAAGACAAGACAAGACAATACAATACAAGACAATACGGTACTATGTGTTCGAGTGTCCACACAAAACCGTTGGTATGTGACCAAGTGGAGGGTTGGTTGTATCCCATGTTAAAGGCTGGCACGATCTGAGGCAGTGAGGCCAATTGTTTTCACAAAGCGGAGTGGGCCTTCAAAAATACCGGTTATAACATCATTTTTATTAAAAAAATATTTGAAAAAATCGTCACACATGCAAACATGTTTTAGACGCACATGAATTTCTTCATGTAAACAGTGCTTGAGATGTCTCAATGCTTTCACATTGGACAAGAACATCTTTTCACAAAATATCATTTGAAAATTGACAGCCTGACTGCTTAATGCGTTAAGTCCTGAATTTTGGGATGAATTAATTACACAGATTGACATTGGTGCCCAAAACAAAACCAATTCAATTCCATTCAATCCAATACAACTTTATCATCTGAATGTAAGACAAACAAAAATTTAGCAAAACATTTATCCACAATAGCAAAAATAGTTAGGAATTAATGTACCTTTCCTGTAAAAACTGTTGCTAGGGACACCATCTTTCCACAGCCAGGTGTCTTTGAAGGTCTCGTCGCTCTGTACTCTGGTCAGGTGCATCTTGTCCACTTGGCACGTGTCCACGATGGCCTGACACAGTTCTCTGCCCCTGCCTGTGTCCAGAAACTGGTCCAACTTTTCCATCTGTCCAACGGTATCCTGCAACCATGGAAACATCTCATTAAGGTCAAGTTCAAAACAGATTCCAAATTTAACTCTCTGTGTCAACAGTCAACAGTAAGACATAAGACATAAGATTTTATTACAACCACGTGCAGGACACAGGAATATATCTTGGTTTGAGTTCATTCAATACATAATACATTCTTCTTCTTCTTTCTTCTTGTCGATAATACATTCAAACACAACAACCAAACGGAGTGCTAACCGAACTGCATACACACACTCACTTACACCCACACGCACGCACTGACACGCACTGACACACACACACACACACACACACATACACACACACACACACACACACATATACACACACACTCTACATTATACCACTTTCACATCTTGTCCACTTCACATAAAATACTCTTTTTACCAGGTGTACTGCATACGTGATATAAATGGCCCTTGAACATGGATATACAGTTTACGGAATTAATCGACTTTCAAATTCAAAATCATTGCTTTTCAGCACGGTTTTAAATCGCTATCAACACTCGGCCACGGTTTGCTCCGTCTGCAAGTGTAAGTGTAAGGATTCCTGAGTCTGGGACGCTATTCTGGTCCATTACTCGAAGAACTCTATGGTTTTGTGTGCCATGTGCCAAACAACGACAGGATTATGTCGGCACCCGTTTGAATAAACGTCCATACTCTATCCATGCGCATACACCACACGACAACACGCACTTCTCTCTACAACAAAGTCTGCGGTTCAACGGATTTCTGGTCAAAGTCTGTTCATACGAAGTCTATGTTGAAGTAAACTTATTGAATTTATTTTACTGACATCTTTTGAAGCAGAGCAATTACATGTGTACAACAACAACAACAGCAATAGACCATGATCCTCGCAAGCAGCATTCTCCTGAGCTGTACCTGTCTGCTTGTCATGGCGACTAGTACCAATCACGTCCAACAAAGGGAGAATGCACTAATATGACAATCCATTACGCGCTTGTATTGCTTCACAGCTTTTAAATCATTTCCCGAGAGAGAAATTCATGTGAACATATTTAGATTTTCGGGAAAATATTCCTCACATGAAATCACACTTCACATGCAGCGTTTGCATTGTAACGATTTAGGACTGTCTTGCTATCATGAAAACCGACACACAAAAACATACCTGTAACAGACGTACTGACGATTTTGTTTTCACAAGAAACTACACATAGAATAATGATTCAATGATAATACTGATAGCTTTAAATAGTTATCCCTAAAACATTAGTTGCACCGACTTGCCTGGCAGACGACAGTCGTGTCAAAGTTTTGGGCGGTTTCAAACTACGGACGGGTGCGCTGAAATTCATACGACGTGACTTCATGTTAAAGACACTCATCACTGAACGTTTCTGCGCGGCAAGTTTTGAATGAAAGACCGAAGCATGCATAGTTCTTTCCATTCATTTGAAATGCATTATGACTGCTTACTGTTTCTCACAAAGATGTGAGTAGGAGAGTTGTGATGTGAAGCACGTCTTGATTTTAACCTCCCTAAAGATTGAATTGGGATAGGCTAGGACACGTTTGAAGCGATATCACGGGTTTCGTGTGTTGCACGAGAAAACTCTGGTTTGACATGAGTTGTGTTTGAGAAATGTAGCTGGTTTTGGTTTAATAACGTTACAACGTTGTATATGCTCGACCGAGCAAGGTGTGTATAGCGGTTGTCAGGTTTGTCGGGGACAAACACTCTTTCAAGAGACGGGTCTCTTAAGGTAAATGATTTACTATGTTGTATATTATTGAAGCTTGAATACATAGCTGGAATGTAATGTAAGTGTATACAAAGTGCACTAAATTCTAGTGTGAAGTTTGAGAGAATTCTTGTTGTGATTGTGTTATGGTTTTTGTTGGTAAATTCTTGAACATAATTGCTGTTACGCATTTATGTTATGTTTAAGACAGTGATACTATGTATGGTAGTGTCAGTGGTGGATTAAGTGATTCATGGATGAAGTATAGTTTGGATATTGACTGTGGACGGAATGTGAATGTAGAATGAGAGAGATGTTACATGATTTTAGTTTAGGAAGAGGAGATGGTTTAAGAGAATGTTGTATTAAGACTTGGATTAATTCTTTAGGAGTTTCCATGACGAGGGGTCATGAGCGTGAGCGAGGGACGGACCTCACACGGAAGAGGCGTGACGATGGTGGAGAGAGAGACCACATCGGCGCAGATGGCTGTACGGAGGCCTCTCCATCATCACCGGTCGTAGACCGCCCTGATATGGCCCTTCGTGGTCGGCTGGGCGTTAAGCAAACAAACAAACCGGTCGTAGAGACGACGGTTCTTTTCGTTAATGGCGAAAGTGTTTCTCGGGGAGAAACGTGAAAGGTGAAAGTGTTTCTCGGGGAGAAATTTGAAGGGTGCATGTTGGCATCTAAAAGGAGAGTTTCTGGGAATTCATCGTCTACGTGGGTTCAGCGGCACAAGGAGGTGTAAATGACGACATGTAGTGAGCCGTGATACGAACTCGTGAGTGTCTGTCAACACTTTACCTTGTGCAGTAATTAATTATTGAAATAATTTCTTTATATCATTAATCACGTGTGTGGAGTGATTGTAAAGAGATTGTATGAACGGTGTGGACGAGAAGTTGATTGGTATTGATGTTGTTTTCTTTAGGTGAAGAATTGTGTTATATTTTGTGTGAGGAAATAATAAGTCTGCATCCTCCCAAAATTCTGTGTTGGAGTGTTTTAGCGTGAAGATTGAAGTCAGTGTAATAAGATAAGGCAGAACACGTATACAGAAAAGTAACACCTTATTCACACTACAATCCACTTCATGACACTGTTAGCCTCAATTTCTTTCTGCTATATTTTCTCAAGAGAACCCACCTAACCCTCATGGACATGGGGTTTGATTTTGAACTCGTCCATGCCATGAGACGTACAAGCCAGACACAGGTCCTAGTTTCGTATTTGGCGGTGGGGGAACTTGAATAAGAGTCATAACAACGCCTCCAGGCACTCAATCCTCTTGCTGGGTTTGGGTTTGATACGCATGCGAATTTATTTTAAGATTAAAAAGCAACACCCTAGAACATGGATGGTAGCGATAGCTCTGCTCATGTATCCACTAACAGTAAAGACTTCCGTTGAGCAATGTCGTCTGGTGTTTTACTCAGTTAACTCAGACATTGCTATTTTTTGCACGGATTTCTGTCACGTACCAACTTCAACGACCTTAATAGTGGATCAACCACATCGCAAGTTTCTCGCTGTTCCCGCGGACTATACTTTGAGGACACCGTTCAGCCTGGCTGCGTCTGTGAAGTTTATTCCGTGTTTTTTTCAAAGTTGTGCACGGTGCAACTGACAGCTAAACTCGTAAGCATGATACTTATCTTACAGCCCTCGACAGATGATTTGGCGATCACTGTTGGTTAGTCTTTTCCCGTTGTGCTCAAACTTGGTTACCTGAAGTGTTCGCAATTGAACTTTGCTTCTTTCTTTCCTTTATACATTTAGTCAAGTTTTGACTAAATGTTTTAACATAGAGGGGGAATCGAGACGAGGGTCGTGGGGTATGTGTGTGGGTGTCTGTCTGTCTGTCAGTGCGTGTGTGTGTAGAGCGATTCAGACCAAACTACTGGACCGATCTTTATGAAATTTGACATGAGAGTTTCTGGGAATGATATCCCCGGACATATTTTTCATTTTTTCGATAAATACCTTTGATGACGTCATATCCGGATTTTTGTAAAAGTTGAGGCGGCACTGTCACACCCTCATTTTTCAATCAAATTGATTGACATTTTTGTAAAGCAATCTTCGACAAAGGCCGGACTTCGGTATTGCATTTCAGCTTCGTGGCTTAAAAATTAATTAATGACTTTGGTCATTAAAAATCTAAAAATTGTAATAAATTTGTTTTATTATAAAACGATCCAAATTTACGTTTATCTTATTCTACATCATTTCCTGATTCAAAAAACAAATAAATATGTTATATTCGGATTAAAAATAAGCTCTGAAAATTAAAAATATAAAAATTATGATCAAAATTAAATTTCCGAAATCGACTTAGAAACAATTTCATCTTATTCCTTGTCGGTTCCTGATTCCAAAAACATATAGATATATGTTTGGATTAAAAACACGCTCAGAAAGTTAAAACGAAGAGAGGTACAGAAAAGCGTGCTATGCTGCACAGCGAAACCACTACCGCGCTGAACAGGCTCGTCAGTTTCACTCCGTTTTGCACAAGCGGCGGACTACGGTCATTGTGAAAAAGTGCAGTGCGTTCAGTTTCATTCTGTGAGTTCCACAGCTTGACTAAATGTAGTAATTTCGCCTTGCGCGACTTGTTTCTTTTATTTTCTTTACTCATTTTAAACTTTGACATTTATTGTTCAATGTAGCCAAATGACACAGATTTAAAGGTTCCGAAGGTCAGAAGTTTGAGTGATGTTGAAACTATACAGATAAACATTTGTGAGCAGCTGATAGTTCCATGGTATGCCGTAATGTTGATGTTGAAGATTGGTCGTTTTAATTTGACATTGTTTAATGAACAGCATACAATGTTTCTTTCACCTTTTTCGAGTCTTCGAAATTGCATGAGTAGATTGGGTGTCCGGGGTGGGATGAAATTTCCTTCTCCCAATCTTTCAGGTAGTCAAAAACGTCGCCATACCAAACTGAAAGACAATGTTTAAACAGGGGTTAGAATGACGTTCATTTCACACAGTACAAGCAAGACAAAGGACAAAACAACTGTTCAGACGTTACATATATATAAAAGCATTATTTCCAACAGCTTTGGAAAAGAAACTTAAATAATCTGGTACCAGTATACGTTGGCTCCATTATTGCTATCAAACGTGGACATTGTTTAGGGGAATTGTGGGGGATTTGGTTTTTTGTGTTTGTGATGAAATGTGGACAGATTGGACACAAAATGTATGGATTGGGCATGGGAGGGAAACGTACAACATTAAGAACAGCAGTAACGGAAAAAAACCGTGGTCATATCTTAAAACAAGACACTTACAAAAAGCGAATGAGAATCGGACAGCAAAAAAGTCTCTCTCCCCCCCCCCCCCCCCCCCAATCGAAACTAGAAATGTTTCATGTTTTATGTCAGTCAAGTGAAGGCATTGCCTCACTTAGTACACCACGAAAGGATTCTGATATGCAGCATGCCTTTAAACGTATTTGTTTATCAGAAAAACAACCACCAACAACATCTTTCATATTAAAAGTTACACGTGCACGGGCGGGGGGGGGGGGAGAGAGAGAGAGAGAGAGAGAGAGAGAGAGAGAGAGAGAGAGAGGAGGGAGGGAGAGGGAGGAGAGAGAGAGATAAAGGGAGAGAGAGAGAAAGGGAGGCGAGAGAGAGAGAGAGAGGGGGAGGGGAGGAAGAGAGAGGGAGGAGAGAGAGAGAGAGGGAGAGGGGGGGGGGGGGGTAGGAGGGGTGAAGAGAGAGGGGTGAAGAGAGAGGACTAGCTGACAATTTACTCACATCCCTGTTCCAGCATGACTTCAAAGAACTGCGGCCAGGTCCCGTCATAACCCAGCGGAAACTTGACCTTTGACATGTGACACCACAGCGACACAAACACGTCCTTGGGGTTGCGGATCACGTACACGACCTTGACCTTCTTCTCAGAGACGTCACGCGGTAGGAAGCGGAAGGGGAGATGCGTCAGCAGGACGCGAGGCTTGTCGAGAGGCGGGAGTTTTAAGTCATCGTTGGAACCTTCCAGAAAAAGGAAGTTGTTGCTGCCGAACATGGGAGGGATGTCCGTGGTGCCTGCCTGTAGCATGCTGGCCATGTGGTGAGTCCAGTTGTTGCCTGGAGCAAAGTTTCAACATGCACCTTACAGCTTTAACCACACGACGCAGGCAATAGTGTCAGCGGAAATAAAAAAAAACAAGGTTTTCAGCTTTCATAATTAGTATATTTTTTGTGTAATTTTATATTAAAAGTTTGAACCAGAATCCTGTAAAATTTGTAGGCTAGTTTAGCGACATCAAAATGGTTCGACGTCGACGTTTTTCGCCAAATGGTTCAAACTCGACTTATTTCACTGGTAGTGCACGTTGGCTAGAGCCCAGCTGCAGACATCATGTCTATCGGCAGAAAAGGCTATTTTCTCGCTGTTAAGAAAACCCCTCGACACATTCCTTTGGAATTTCCAGTCACTAAACATAGCCAGAGTAACCCCAAAGGTCATCTAATTTTATCGTTGCTGTAATTGGGCGCTGCTGCAACTGTCCATGCGGTAAAATGATGGATGCACGCACGTGGCAGCTTTTGCTTTTGGTAGCTTCTTGTATTAAAATGCCTTTATGCAGCAAATACGATTTTAATTCTGTTGGTTTCGCAGCAGTTGACTTGTGATTCTCAGTTATGCAGAAGGCAAATCGCAGTTAGTAAGAGTTTGTAATTTACCGTACTACTTGGCATACAAATTGTTAATGCCCGCCAGCTAAGCTTGGCCAAAATATTCTTGCAACAATTTTTGCACACTAAGAAAAGCATTAAAACGCAATTCATTTCAGTTGAACTTTATATGCTGGAATAGGTAATTATGTCAGCTGTTCATATCATTTGTCCGATTGGTGGGGTGAAAGAATATAATGACGTCACTCTCGGCAGAGCCTCGAGTGACGTCATCATATTCATTGACCCAGTCTCGACAAAATATCAGGCGATACCATGGATGGACGGAGCTGTAACTTATATATATCATAACAACACTTACTCTATAAAATGGCTTCGTTACAAAGATCAATGTACAATAGTTCCCACTTTCTACCCCACCTATATTGACCAAGTTTTTTTTAGCCGAGACCAGCTGTGATGCGGCAGGTCACTCTGAATAATAGTAACTGTGTAGTAACTGTGTATCAACACGCTGGAATGCAGGCGTTAGATCGACGTTACAGTAAGCGACTGAAGCTAACAGTCTGAGCGGATATATCCGTACCTGGTCAGTTAGAGCCATACGGATATATCCGTACCTGGGAGACAATGAGTTAACTTACCTGATTTGGGGAATCCAACCACGATGACGTCATCGGGGTGTAGTCTGACGTCACGAATCCTGTCGAGCAGTGCGGAGTAATCGTCAATGTGTGGTAGAGGTGCCACCCGTACTTCCCCCGTGTTTCCAAACCGCACATCGTTTCCGAACTTGTCCTTCAGGTGTAGAAACTGAGACATGGCTGTTGCTGAAATATTTACTTTGTAGCCTTTTTCAAACGTGTTCACGAATTGAACGCTGTAACTGAAGGACGGAAAAATACGTTTTGGGAACAGATCATACGCTTTTCTGCGTCAACACAATGTTTCAGAAATGTATCCCAAACAGACTTAACTGTCCGATAAAGCACTCTCAGACTGTTGCAATTAGTGGAGACTTTCTGAACACTTCCAAATCCGCAGGCTTTTCTTTAGTGAAATAAAATCACAATATAACCGTGGCTTGGTATTTCACAAACACTCAGTCATGCAAACGCTGTCACTCGAAAGCACAGAACAGTAAAATTGATGAGCACTTTACATACTACGGCGAAAACCGGATGTCCCGCTTGCTGTTGAGATTTAAAAGTGCTGACTTGCAGTCTAAAGCACGCGTATACAGAACACACCAAGAGCGTGAACGACGGCAAGCCCCCAAAAAGCCACTTGGGTAAATAAATCAAGATACTGTAAGAGAATCGGGGGTATGAGTATAGCCCCCCGGCGCTCACCTATGTAACGCCAGCAGCACAGTCGACGCACTGCAGATTATTGAGGTGATTCGTTTTTTTCCCCAGCCCACTACACGTTGCGTAAAAAAAAAAACAGGCCAAGTTTTTGTCACTGATAGTCCCTGTCGCAGCATGTAGTGTAGTGGCGTGCGGGGAATTTGACCCCAACCACCTCCCCCAACACCGCCCCCCCTCCCCTCGTGTGTCCACGTACACATGTCTATGTATAAATTCTTGATTAAAACTGTGGTCTATTTATGACTATCTGGGGCTACGAGTTTGAACAGATAGGGCTGAGAATCATGTACAGACTTGTGTATAGCGAACGCGGCCTGAAAGCCCAACTGTACTGCGTGTATGCACCTTCAAAGCTTCATTCAACGCCTGAATTTTGCTGTGAAAACTTCCGGTTTGCTATCTCTCAGGGCTGAGCATACTGTATTTTCAAGAATGAGCGATGAGAAAAAATAAACGCCTCTACGGAGATTCGAACGCAGAACCTCGAGATGTCGGGGCTGATGTCCGAACCACTAGCGCCTATTGTGAAAAAGATGGAAAAACATTAACATGAATTCATTCTTTGTTATTCTTGAAGCAGCATGATTTATACCTATATCTGTCTATTGTTCAGAAGTGAATATAACTCTTTCTTTGATATTTGACATCAACTGCACAGAGCCGGCTTTGGAGTAATTCAATTACAGTTCTTCTCATTTTGTTTGTGCATTTTGTAAATAAAGATATCGCAGCCATCGGATGGAGCAAATATCGTGTAGCATAGCGGTGTAAACATTTACTGTGTTTCCGTGAAACATGTTTGCAAAATAAAGGCAAATTTGAACGGCAATTATGACGTCTTTGCAACGCATGAATGGTAATTTAAGCGTAGAATGATATAACATTATACGTCGACCCCAACATCTCTAGGTCTTGAGTTCGAATCTCTGCCCAGGCGTTTATTTCGTTTGCTCTAGCCCTCTTGACAATAAAGTATGCTCAGCCGTGATAGAACAAACCGGAAGTTACCACAGCAAAATTCAAGCGTTGAATGAAGCTTTCAAGGTCATACCCGCAGCATAGAAGGAGTTTCAGGCCGCGTTCACTGTACATGATTCTAAGCCCTATATTTTCAAACTCGTAGCCCCGGATAGTCATAAATAGACCACAGCTACCTAATTGTCTGTGTCCCTGTCTGTCTGTCTGTCTGTCTGTCTGTCTGTTTGTCTGGCTGGCTGGCTGGCTGGCTGGCTGTCTGTCTGTCAGACAACACTCTATCTGTAGCTCGGAGTCATGCGTACATTGCCGTACATATTTCACATAGGAATTTCAGAAATGTAATTGCATAAATAAGATTGGTGGAGTTGAAAAACAAGATTGGTGCAAGCAAAGTGCTGCATTTGCTAAATGGCATGAGAACAATAACACGAGAAACACAAAAACAGCGTTTGTCCTGCATGCTTCTTATCTGTGAATACAATCGTTTGAAGAATGTGATTTACAGTCATTTCTAGAAGGGAGTTGTCTCGGAGGAAATAACTGTGCGCCAAGAGTATGGAGTCAATGAAAATGTTTGCAGTAGGCCTGTTTTCTTTGATTTTTGTTCTTCTCGGGCACGATGCTACCTCAGGTAAGAATCCAACTTCACTCTTTATTATGAACTGAATTGCAGTAAACGTAATGAGCCGTTCTGATGAGACAATCAAGAGCTGCCTAATTTAAAACCGAAATCATTCCCGACTGCTTTTGTTTGTTTGTAATTCCGAACCTTATGCTATGTGGTGGGACAAAATACCAGACAGACAGACATACAAACAACGAACACACGTGATCGGTGTTATTATGTTCTAGCCTCGTCCGCCTCACGACGTCCCAACGTGCTGTTCCTGGTGGTGGACGACCTGAGGCCCAGACTGGGGTGTTACGGTCAGTCTGTCATGGTCACCCCCAACATTGACCGCCTGGCCGCCACCAGTGTCCGCTTTGACCGCGCGTTTGTACAGGTCTGTCTGTCCTACACACACGGTCGCACGCACGCACGCACGCACGCACGCACGCACGCTCGCATGCACGCTCACAGGCACTTGTTCATCCATAATGGCATGATACATTTTTCCAAATTTGTTTTTGACACAACCTCTCTGTAGCCAACAAAGCTATTGTTTTTACAATAGATATATAAATATATAATTCCAGACAAAAGTATTTCATCATCTCACTGTAATCTTTTAATTTGTTAGTAATACACATGTTGTGAACTTTAATTTTATTGGAGACGATTTTTGTCAATCCCACCAACGCATAATGCTCTTTCAAGCTCTTGTTTTTTGTATGACATGTATTCCTTATCTTGTTCCGTTTTGTTGCCTTGAGTCACAAACAAACATGTCATAGTTTGTAGAGTCGTTTACCTGTACTGTAAAGCATACCGGTGGTTCTTAATTTCGTCGTATATACAGCTGACCCCCTTATATGACCTCCAAAACTGAAGTCTGCAAAAATGTGAGAGAGAGCTCCTTAAAAAGGCGGAAAGTCTTAAACGGGTAGTCTTGCAACAGGATTGTATGGAGAGCGGGTGTGTGTGTGTGTGTGTGTGTGTGTGTGTGTGTGTGTGTGTGTGTGTGTGTGTGTGTGTGTGTGTGTGATTTTAGTATAATTTAGATCCCCAAAGAATATGACATACAGATCACGACTGACTTGTGTTTGTGCAGCAAGCGCTGTGCAACCCCAGTCGTACCTCATTTCTGACTAGTCGTCGTCCCGACAGTACCCGGATCTTTGACCTCTGGACCTACTTCCGAAACATCTCGGGGAACTTCACCACGCTGCCCCAGTACTTCAAGGACAATGGTTACGTCACACAGTCCGTTGGCAAGATCTTCCATCCTGGTCAGTGATTGGTCGGGTGTTGTGTGTAAAGTGTCCTTCATCTCTACAAACACGTTTTCTCTGTAAGGCGATTGTAACGGAAATGTGTGTAATTACTCAGTTCAATCTCTGTAAAATGTGGCCTTTGTGTTCATTTGCTACAAAAGCATACACACATTTAGGCTTTGTGAATGGTTACCTTACCTAATTTTGCCTCTCGATGCTGTCTACTGCGGTTCTTGATTTTGAATGGACTTTATTTCAAACAAGACTTTCACACTTAAGTAATAACTAAACAAAAGTTACGGAATTCCACATATTGTGTAAGCCGTAGGTATGCATAACTTGCATTTCTCGGTACCCCATTTCACATCACTGACACCAGAATAATTGTTTTCCAGGGTCGGCGTCAGGTTTCACGGATGACTACCCACACAGCTGGACCTACCCGGCATTCCACGGGTCGACTGAAAAACACATGCTTGGCCAGGTAAGAACAAACAGTAGTTTGACGTTAGCTGTTTACATATATAAGTGTTGATGTTGTCTCCCTTTTTGTGTGTTGATTGGTTTGTTCGGTTGTTGTTGTTGTGGTTGTTGTTGTTGTTGTTGTTGTTGTTGTTGTTGTTGTTGTTGTTGTTGTTGTTGTTGTTTTTGGGCCACTTTGTAGAAAAGGTATACACTACACTACACTACACTACACTACAGTACACTACACTACACTTCAATACACAACACTACACTACACTAAACTACACTCCACTACACTACACTACACTACAATACAATACAATACAATACAATACAATACAATACAATACAATACAATACAATACAATACAATACCATACTCTGTCATGGTGATACACACATGTCATATATGTGTAGTGTTTGTGTCCCAGGTGTGTCCAGGTGCGGATGGTCAGCTTCACAAGTACGCGGTGTGTCCAGTGGCCAACCTGACTCAGGTACCTGGGGGGTCTTTGCCGGACATTCAGAGCACGGACTTTGCCGTCCAGTTCCTGCACAACCGTTCCCGCCAGCCCGACCAGCCCTTCTTCCTGGCTGTAGGATTCCACAAGCCTCATCAACCGCTCAGATACCCCGCCAAATACCTGGGTAATGTGCACTGTTCTTCACAACGAAATTTCTCTGATTTCGTCTTCTGGATAATAAGCCGAATATCTCTTGAATCTTTGCATTATTGATGTTGATGAAAAAACCCATAATTTTCTTACTGACTGATTTGTTTTGCCATCCCCGCGTATGCATTTAGAGCGCTTACTTCCCTTCCTTTCAATCTCAGACCTGTACCCCATGTCCAAGATCCGCCTTGCCCCCAACAACGTGTTCCCCCAGTGGCTGCCCTCCGTGGCGTGGAACCCATACTTCTCCCTGCGACAGAACGAGGACGTGGCCGCGCTCCACGTGCCCTGGCCCTTCGGACCCTTGCCCGAGGACTTTCAGGTCAGTGGGTAAATCATCCAGTAGGTCAGTTGGACATGGAGTAAATCTATTTATTTGCTCAAACGCCCTGGCTATCTCCGTGTAGTGGGAAAACTGGACCCTTGCCACAGGACGTTCAGGTCAGTGTGCAAATCATCCAGAGAAAAGTAGGTCAGTTGGACCTGGACCAAACCTAATCATAGGCCCACATGCCTTGGCTTTTCGGACTCTAACCACAGGACTTTCAGGTCAGTGTGCATATCACATAGAGGACAGTGGGTCAGTTCGACCTGGACCAAACCTATGTATAGGCCCACATGCCTTGGCTTTTCGGACCCTAACCACAGGACTTTCAAGTCAGTGTGCATATCACATAGAGGACAGTGGGTCAGTTCGACCTGTACCAAACCTATGTATAGGCCCACATGCCTTGGCTTTTCGGACCCTAACCACAGGACTTTCAAGTCAGTGTACATATCACCTAGAGGACAGTGGGTCAGTTCGACCTGGACCAAATCTATGTATAGGCCCTAATGCCCTGGCTCTCTCCGTTTAGTAGAACACTCGACCCTCGCCCAAGGACTTACAGGTTAGTGCGCAAATCAGAGGACAGTTGGACCTTGACCAAACCTATTAATAGGCCCACATGCCCTGGCTCTCTCCGTTTAGAAGAAAACCCGACCCTTGCCCGAGGACTTACAGGTTAGTGCGCAAATCAGAGGACAGTTGGACCTTGACCAAACCTATTAATAGGCCCACATGCCCTGGCTAACTCCATGTTGTGGGACAACTGCACCCGTGCCCGAGGACTTTGAGGTCAGTGTGCGTGTTCACTTGAAGATTCCAGTGTTGTTCCCATACTCAGAGGACAGGGCTGTTCCTAGTGTGTGAGAGGGAGGGGCTTCCAAAACGAGGCAAGGATACAAGGGCTAACCAGGGAATCCTTTCCCTCCAGTTGCTGTTGCATTCTACAGAGATTTGTTTTTATCTCTCCTTGAGTAAAGTAAACATAGAAGTCGACGTTTGTGGAATATCATACAAATTCATTGTGGCAAACATTATGCAAAACTCATGAACAGTGCAGGAGAACTTTGTTTCTATCCAACAGCTGAAGATGCGACAGAGTTACTCGGCGGCCACAAGCTACACAGACGCTCAGCTGGGTCGTGTTCTGGAGGCTCTGGACCAGGCTGGCTTTGCTGACAACACCGTCATCTCTTTCCACGGCGACCATGGTCTGTCTGTCTGGCAGCCTGTCTGTCTGTCTGTCTGTCTGTCTGTCTAAAAGCACCGTCTTCTCTGTCCACGGTGACCATAGTCTGTCTGTCTGTCTGTCTGTCTGTCGATCTGACTCTTCTTTCGTTTCCAATTCGTTCTGCCTGTTTGCCAGTCAGTCGGTTCTCAGTGTTTCTGCCAACATAGACATCCAACAGCGTGGTTTCACAAAAACACCACCCATTTTGTACAGCGGTTGACTGTCATTACACACAAGGTACGTGCACTTTTAAGCTCCTGACCCGACGCTATTCGACGTCATGCTTTTTCACAAAATTGCGTTGGTCCGTTTCGAGAAAAGAAGCATCCGAACAACAAAAATAGTTCTATGCTTTCGTTAGAAATACTGACATGTATATGACGAGTGCTTCCTGTGTTCCCAGGCTGGTCACTGGGGGAACATGAAGAGTGGTGCAAGTTCAGCAACTTTGACATCACGACGAGAATACCATTCATGTTCCACGTGCCCGGTGTCACCTCACAGAAAGCACCCCCTGGCAAAACATTCCCCTTCATCGATGCTTTCACCTACGCCAAAGACCATCCGACAACGACAGAAGAGGACTGCGCAAACGGGAAGAGACAGAAACCCGAGACATGCTCCAGAGGGAATCCTGAAGTTGGAGGACTGTCTACGGATGCGTTTGCGGAGGCGGTGGACCTGTTCCCGACGCTAGCAGAGCTGGCGGGACTGGTGGTGCCCCCTACGTGCCCTGAAAACGATGCTGACATACCGCTGTGCACACAGGGATCCAGCCTCGTGCCTGTCATACACAACGTCACCAAGGTAACGTCAGACATGGAAATGAGAAATCCATTGTGGTTGAACGTGATGAGTTGGTGTGGTAAAGCTAAGACGGCGAATCAGATACAAGGGAAGTTGGGTAGGAGAGAGGTTTGAGAAGATTTAAAGAGGAATATCCGAATAGTGATTTGAGGTAAAGCAATGAACGATTGAATCTGTGTATTTAGATTAGGGCTATAGTGAATTCATCCAGGAAATGAAAAGAACGAGAGAACACGGAACAGTATTTATGAGAAAAAAACTCACCCCTATGAGGCACAGATCAATTGTGTGTTAGTTATTGCAAACGCCTTGCAAATGATTTTTTGGATAGTAGAAAACTGTACATGAGCAACATATATCCGCAACTCCAAAAAGCAATATTAAAAAGATCTTCGTTAAATTGACTGATTTCAAATGCTAGCCACAACTATCCGTGGCCTATATAGATATAATAAATACATTCTAGATGTAATTCGATATGGCAAGGATGCACAAATAATCTCACAGTGTCCGTGGCAAATGATACCAGTGTGTTTGACTCTAGAAATCGCCAAGCCCCACACTGGAGTGGAAGAAAGCGGTGTTCAGCCAGTACCCCAGGCCGGCCTACTATCCCCAGAACACTAGCGACTCTCCACGCCTTGACGCCATCACCATCATGGGCTACACCATGCGAACAGACTTCCACCGCTACACGGAGTGGCTGCCCTACGATACCGCCACCTTCACTGCTGACTGGGACACTGTACGTTGTGGTGTGTGTGTGTGTGTGTGTGTGTGTGTGTGTGTGTGTGTGTGTGCAGGGCCGGACTAGGTAAGTACTAAGGGGGGGGGGGGGGGGTACTGATGGGGGTCCAGGGGGCGAAGCCCCTTGGTTGGGGTCCAGGGGGCGAAGCCCCCTTGGTGGGGGTTGCAAGGGGGCTTCGCCCTCTTGAAGCTGAGCGTTTTTTGATGTTTCTTAAGGGAAAGGAAGCCTCTCCTTGAACGAAAAAGGTATATTCGACAGCAAGCTTGTATAGGCAATGAAGAAGAATTGAGATTGTAAGGACAAATGGTTACATTGGAGGGGGTGAGAGGTGCGATTTCTCCTCGGATTTCATGATGATCCAGATGCAACCCCCCCCCTCCCTCCCCCACAAAAAAAAGAAGAAAAAAAAGAAAAGCGTTTAGGAGGTACATGCTTAAGCCAGGGGGGGTTGCGCAACCCCTGAACCCCCCCCCCCCCTAGTCCGGCCCTGGTGTGTGTGTGTGTGTGTATGTGTGTGTGTGTGTGTGTGTGTGTGTGTATGTGTGTGTGTGTGTGTGTGTGTGTGTGTGTGTCGAGGGACGGTGATATTTCGGTTTATTTGATCAAACTCTAACATTACCCTCTAACGAGCAGATGTGTTCTGCATGTGTCGAGCTTGATCAAAGATAGGGCTGGAAACCTGGGTGGGGGGAGGCGTGAGCGAGGGGTAGAGGGGAGGGGGGGCTGGGCGGGGGGCAGGGGGTGGTAGGGCTTGGTCCTGGGTTCTCAGAAGCCCCTCCCCCAAACTTTACCAGGCATATTTACTTTTTTTTTCCGTAGCTAGGAGAGACCCAACATACCCCTTTGAAATGCTTAATTTCACCTGCAGGGGGGGGGGGGGGGGTAACGCTGGCTCAGTGTTTACTGTCAAACCGTTTAAAAGGGCTCTGAAAGGGCTTTATTACATAGCAGAAAGCACAATGGCTTCGCTCAGGTGTCACCTGGGCAGCATGGGTTTGGAAGTCATCGTCAAAACAATGTCATGACGGCACATGTACAGAAAGACAAAACAGTCTAAAACAAACTTTGTGAGGAAATGATTATGTATATATTATCCGTATTTGCGTATGCATTGTCGTTGATTCCAAGGCCTCTGGACTAACAGCAAATAAAACATTGAATGGTTGACAGTGATATGTGTTGTCCTCTGTATTTGTGTATGTATTATAGTTGATTCCAAGGCCTCTGGACTAACAGCAAATAAAACATTGAATGGTTGACAGTGATGTGTGTAATCATTTGTATTTGTGTGTGTATTGTAGTTGATACCAAGGCCTCTGGACACAAAGCAAACTGATTCAAACATAGAAAGGTTGACAGTGATGTGTGTTGTCCTCTGTGTGTGCAGGTGTTGGCGCGAGAGCTGTACGTGCACGCTGACGACCCCCTAGAGAACTGGAACATGGCGGATGTGACGTCACACGGTCCTTTGGTGACGCAGCTCTCCACACAGCTGAGGGCGGGCTGGAGAAACGCCTTGCCATGGACACAATGAAATTAATAAATGAATGTAATGAGACAACAAATATAATGTGGAGATCTTACTGTATTTGTTGTTGTTAAAACGATGTGAATACTTGAGATATTTGTACTGGATCATTTTCCCGGTTTGTCTTTGTTTGTCTGTCCACCTGCCCCTGAAAGATCTGTCGTCTAGCTCTGGGACACGCTGGGACACGGAAAGATCTGTCGTCTGGCTCTGGGACACGCTGGGACACGGAAAGATCTGTCGTCTGGCTCTGGGACACGCTGGGACACGGAAAGATCTGTCGTCTGGCTCTGGGACACGCTAGGACACGGAAAGATCTGTCGTCTGGCTCTGGGACACGCTGGGACACGGAAAGATCTGTCGTCTGGCTCTGGGACACGCTGGGACACGGAAAGATCTGTCGTCTGGCTCTGGTACACGCTAGGACACGGAAAGATCTGTCGTCTGGCTCTGGGACACGCTGGGACACGGAAAGATCTGTCGTCTGGCTCTGGGACACGCTGGGACACGGAAAGATCTGTCGTCTGGCTCTGGGACACGGAAAAACCACCGAGATTTCAATTCAAAATGCAAAAAAGTTCGAACACAAGCTGGGTCCCATAAAAAGTCCCCCCCCCCCCCCTGCCTCACTCCTCCTGCTAAGCGTCGCATTAATACATATAACCACATGATGGAGCTATAGCACAATGACATCCTCAGCGTTTTTGTTTATTTGTCAAGAAGTAAAAGTCGCCGAAAACGTGTGTGTAGCCTGCCATGTATCTATTACCGGCTACACGGAAGCGCGACTAGGTCACACGTCGGAGGATACACCCAAGACGAGTTGCCTGGGGCAAAGCGCGTCGAAGCAATCGCAGTGCTAGTGAGCTTTTCAAAATCCCGTTTCTCGGGGCAGTGCAGAAAAGTGTGCGCTAAGCACACCGCCAACGGCTTTTGGATACGCTCGCCTGCAGTGCCTCACGCTTTTCCGAGATGACGGCGGTGGCGTGTAGTGTGTCGCGGTCTTATCGGTGTGGTCTTTGACGTGACCCGAGGAGGAATCAACTGCTCCTGAAGGTTTTGTGACCACCCCAGCTAACATTCCCATCATATTCCCGTCTGACAATTTTATTGACCGACTGAATCGTCTGCTACCTAAAGTATTAACACTTTTTTTGAAATCTCGCATCATCGTCTCCTTTTTTTGTCGCCATCTTGAAGCGCTCTGTCTTGATATGATTCGTTGCATAGGCCAAAAAAAGTGACTTTGCTGAGAAAAAGCGCATTGATTCCTATGCAACACACGGCAGCCACAAAGAGGGCACTTTGTGTGAAACGCACACGTCAGTTTTCACGCAACTACAGTCTACAGTGCAGTATGCTGCTTGTGACAAGCGAACCAGGAAAGAGAACACACGAGCATTTCAAGGCCAGAGATTCAAGACAGAAAAACACGAGGTCGCTGAACAGGCGCAAGGCTTTGTGCTCCCATTCATATATATATATATATATTTCTAAAGCCGACTATGCTTGTACGTGTTGCCTTAAAATGTATTGAGCGTTAGAATGTATTCTAGTTGCAATGTATTATTTTTCGTTCAAACTTTTCAAGCAGTGGAAACCAATTGTAAACTGTACTGAAACCTGGCACGTCTTCCAGTCATGTGCGAGCTGCCACAGTGCTTAATTCGAGTTTCGCTGAAGGCTATGCACACATAAATTGTAAAGCAGATGTAAATTCATCGTCTGGTGAGTTCCCGCCCTCGGTAGTGTCGTCTGCAGTGAGGACACAGGTGGTGCAGTTCTGTAGACACGTGACACCGAATGTTACACGCCACGGGAATTACTGACCACGGAGGACACTTTCATTACCAGGTCAGTGTTTCAGCATTTTACCCTTGTTTCATTCTTTTGATCAAGAAATGTATACCCGCCTGGTGGGCTTATTCAGTGTATGGCGGTATTCGCTCTATCCATTATCTAAAGTGCCATCTCTTTACATGCAAGAAAAAAACGAACAATACACAGTTAGCGCTGACTCTGTCTAGCATAAACTTCGCCGTGAACTATGATCCTCACGCAGGATTGATCTTGAAGTAGCCTACACCTGTATTGCACATAGCTGGCTGTCTTTGGCAGCAGTGTCTAAAGATAAATATAAAATAGCATTGGTTTTGAGGGCATCTGGCATCTGGACTGGAATCACTGACTCGCAGATTACAGACTGACATTTTTGAAGAGTTCCTGTACGTACCACCGTGATAGTTTGTCGCGGGTCTTAGGAAGTCGATAGTGCCGTAAACAAGGCTTTAAATGCACAGTCGAACCTGGCTATAACAGCCATTCAATATACCAACCACAAGCGGTCCTTCTAGACAGATGATCGTCTTTAAATATGAAGTAGGGGAGATCGGGGCTAGTCCGACCCGGGGCACATCCGTCTTTGTCTGTTTATTCTTACGTTTGCCACCTTTTAGTCATTCACACCATTAATTAATTAATTAATTAATTTTCTAATTAATTAGTCATTCACACCATGTGAGAGTGGTGTCCCTTCTTCCCGCCATATCCTGCAGAAGACGGTTCAGAGTTTGCGCGCCCATATATCGTGAGTACAGGTCACAAAAAGTGGTTTTCTTCATTTTTGTAACATGAATGCATAGGAGTTGACTTAGGTTTTGATGCATTACCTCTGAGAACAAATACTTAGTCTTGGTGTCGAGTGAAAGTGCGTTAATTAAGGTCGAGTTCTGACGAAAGTTTTGCTTCTTCCTTCCCATGTTGTGCTCGCTATCTGGCACTAGAGTTGCCTGCCCGTGCGGGGGCAAGTCCGCCTATTTGTCATGGGGCAAGTCCGCCATGAAGAATGTGCAGGTGTGGGAAACAGTCCAGTTTAGATCTGCCATAACTGTGACTCTGATGGTGACTCCATCTATTCTCGATGGTAAAGATTGCAGATTCATGTCTAAAAAAGACTGACGCCGATTTGTGTTACATTCTTTCGACATTCTTTTGTATTTTGTCATTGGCATTTTTGAACCTAAATATTGAAGGGAATTAAAAAAGCTTTTCCACTGATCGGGTGCTTGTTTGACTAACTGTGTGTGCGTGCGTGCGTGTGTGTATAAAGCTTGCCCACTACTAGTCTTGTACCTACTATGGGATGAGAGCGGCGGACTTGCCCCACCCTGTAGGCGGACTTACCCCGACTTGGGGCAAGTTCGCCTACGTTAGGGTAGGTCTACTTAAAGCAGTATGTACAACAAATGTTCATGCGCACATAAAAACTGTCTGCACATTGATATCAGCTACACATTTGTCTTGATGTAAAATAAACAAGTCGCGTAAGGCGAAAATACAATATTTAGTCAAGTAGCTGTCGAACTCACAGAATGAAACTGAACGCAACGCAACGCACCAAGACCGTATACTCGTAGCATCGTAACTCCACCGCCCGTGGCAAAGGCAGTGCACGTGGAATGGACAAGAAGAGCGGGGTATTCGTTGCGCTGAGAAGGATAGCACGCTTTTCTGTACCTCTCTTCGTTTTAACTTTCTGAGCGTGTTTTTAATCCAAACATATCATATCTATATATTTTTGGAATCAGGAACCGACAAGAAATAAGATGAAAGTGTTTTTAAATTGATTTCGGGAAAAAAAATTTGATAATAATTTTTATATATTTAATTTTCAGAGCTTGTTTTTAATCCGAATATAACATATTTATATGTTTTTGGAATCAGCAAGTGATGGAGAATAAGATAAACGTAAATTTGGATCGTTTTATAAATTTTTATTTTTTTTTACAATTTTCAGATTTTTAATGACCAAAGTCATTAATTAATTTTTATGCCACCAAGCTGAAATGCAATACCGAACCCCGGGCTTCGTCGAAGAGTATTTGACGAAAATTTCAACCAATTTGGTTGAAAAATGAGGGCGTGACAGTGCCGCCTCAACTTTCACGAAAAGCCGGATATGACGTCATCAAAGACATTAATCAAAAAAATGAAAAAAACGTTCGGGGATTTCATACCCAGGAACTCTCATGTCAAATTTCATAAAGATCGGTCCAGTAGTTTAGTCTGAATCGCTCTACACACACACACACACGCACACACGCACACACACACGCACATACACCACGACCCTCGTTTCGATTCCCCCTCGATGTTAAAATATTTAGTCAAAACTTGACTAAATATAAAAATCAGTCTTCTAGTTCATCAAACTCGCCAGTTATGGTATCAAAAGCATAAAAGTAGGCGGACTAGCCCCGATCTCCCCTATACATGACACCCATGCCAATCTGCGAGAATAATTCAGCCTACAATTGCCAGTGCACAGGAAGCGGCCAGACTGTGGAGTGGTTGTACGTTAAGTGGAAGGCTGCTCGTATCCTGTGTAAAGCCTCCACACATATGTGGCGGTTAAGGAATGGAGGAAGGTATATTTCAAGGATTTAAACTCACTTTTTAGCTTAATAACTTTGACAAGTCTATCTACGCCCGAGACACGGATTATACGGATACGTGCAGACATGCAATCTTTACCAGGGAACAACACAACACATACTGTGTTTCTAATGGGTCACTGGAGCGGATTTTCTTGGTATCAGTTTCAGCTTAACAAAGGTCCTGGGCGTTGTTTAGTCGTTTCTGTTTTGTTGCTGACAGTACAGCTTTGTGTAGGAGAGACCGCTTAACCCGCGTCAGCCTGTCACTTTTGACACTGCAAAGTGTGTGAGATGGATGATGTGTTTTCTTTCAGGGATAAGATTGTTTTGAACTTTTTTTTAAAGAGATCAGGTTTTTTTCAACAAGACGTGAAGTACCGAATGTGAAAGAATCTGAGTTTTAAAGAACCTTCTACTGTTTACTCTGATACACCTCTGATAGAGATCGAAGAGTAGTTCAACGTTTAATCGGTCTCGCATGACCCCTTGGGTGGAAAAGACACAAACCAACAACACACAAACTAATCTTCTGCAACGAGAGAGAGAGAGAGAGAGAGAGAGAGAGAGAGACAGAGAGAGAGAGAGAGAGACACAGAGAGAGAGACAGAGAGAGAGAGAGACACACACACACAGAGAGACAGAGAGAGAGAGAGAGAGTATAAGTGTGAGTGGGCGATCTGCGGTCACTGCTTCTACTTCTTTTTTTACATTTAGTCAAGTTATGACTAAATGTTTTAACATAGAGACGGGGAATCGAGACGAGGGTCGTAGTGTGTGTGTGTGTGTGTGTGTGTGTGTGTGTGTGTGTGTGTGTGTGTATAGATCGGTTCCGAGAAAACTACTAGACCGATCTTCCTGAAACTTAACATGAGAGTTCCTGAATATAATATCCCCAGACGCTTTTTTCGTTTTTTTGATGTGTCTTTGATGACGTCATATCCGGCTTTTTTTTATGAAAGTTGAGGCGGCACTGTCACGCTCTCATTTTCCAACCAATTTTGATGAAAGTTTGGTCAAGCAATCTTCGACGAAGCCCGGACTTTGGTATTGCATTTCAGCTTGGAGGCTTAAAAACTAATTAATGAGTTTGCTCATTAAAGTTGTCATTAAAATCGAATTTTCAGAAACAGATTAAACAATGATTGTATTGTATTCCACATCTTCTCCTGAATTCAAAAATATATAGATTATGTCATGTTTACTCTACAAATGTGCTCAGAATGAAAGAAAATAGGTTCAGTAAGTACTATCCGGAAACGTGCTTCGCGGAGGCGAACGTGACCCGTCTCGGTCTTCGGTACGGTTAGCCGAGACTATCTGAATGTAGTCTCGGCGATGACTTGTTTGTGGTGTTGATCTTGACTAAATGTTTTTATATCGCTTCACGCGACTTGTCCTTTCTTTGTTTTAGAATATCTCTTGCAAGCGTATGTGGCATGCACTCCTTCAAGCATCACGCATAATTATATCGGCAATCAGGAAAATAATCGGTAACCCAGACCAAGCTCTAACATGTCACTACTGTGCAACGGACTGCTATGCTCATTATTATAGTAGGAGGCCACAGAGGGAACAGAGCTACATCTGTCGCGCCCGCAATGTTGGCCTTTACGTTCCATGTGTGTTGCAGGGGTTGCCATGTAAATTGTTATTTTCAGACTGTTGCAGGGGTTGCCATGGAAATAGTTATGTTAAGCCTGTGTTGCAGGGGTTGCCATGGAAATAGTTATTTTCAGTCTGTGTTGCAGTGGTTGCCATAGAAATGATTATGTTCAGTCTGTGTTGCAGGGGTTGCCATGGAAATTATTATGTTCAGTCTGTGTTGCAGTGGTTGCCATAGAAATTATCATGTTCAGTCTGTGTTGCAGGGGTTGCCATGGAAATTATTATGTTCAGTCTGTGTTGCAGTGGTTGCCATGTAAGTAGTTATTTTCAATCTGTGTTGCAAGGGTTGCCACGGAAATATTAATTTTAAGTCTGTGTTACAGGGGTTGCCATGGCGGGGGTGGACAGGCCGGTGTCTGTGGCCGACTGTCCACGTTGCGGGTCACTGTGTTACGGGGCCAGCATCCTGCGCTGTGGTCACGTCATCTGCCGCAAGTGTTTCGTCTTCCTGCTGGAGGTGGATGGGCAGAAAGCTATCTGTCCGTTCTGCCCCGCCCCCCTCCACCACAGCCCCGCCCAGAGCCGCAGTGATTTGATGCAGAACCTCGCCACAGATCCCGTCATTACGCAGCGCGTGGTGGACACACTGGTCACCAATGGACAGTTCTTTTGCTGCAACCACCCGGAGAAAGAGCCGACCCACGTGTGTTTCCACTGTGACAAGCTGTACTGCGGCACTTGCAGGAGCGCCCACAGGAAGAGGCAAACCACAGCCTTCCATCTTCAGCAGAAACTCCAACCGGCACCCGCACCCTCCTCCGATTCCATCCCACAGCTTAGCCTCGAATCGGAAATAGATGAGGCTACCCGAAGGCAGAACGAAAACGAGCGGAATCTGATTCGAGATTCCTTAGCGGACAAGATGACATCGTTCACAGACGCCAGAGCCAGTTTGAGCGAATCTTTGACAGATATACAAACAGTGATTGACAAGTTGGATCGTGCGAGAAATGGTTTACGGACACAGCATGATATGCTAGACGCTTACATAGGTTCCATAAACATCGAAGAGCCGAACGATGCGCATGAGGGCATGCTGGATCGTCTGTGTCAAGTAAGAGATGACTGCAAGCCTGTGCCGCGAGCCTGCATCGACAAACTAAGCCAAGATGTGGACAACGTCCTCAACAACATGCAAGACGATACGGGACATGTACGTTGAGGCAGTTTAGAGTTCATACTTTGGTTTTGCTCATCTTCATTCAAATGTTCTCTCTTTGTTCGAGTTTATATGTTCCCTTGCAGGGTTTAGCCTGGAAGAAAAAGACAATGGGACATTTTCCCCCCTCAACCAAATTGAAATTCTGATGGTACATTACATAGTCGAAGGCAAAACGCACAAAGCAGGCTAGGCGGTCCGAAAATGATTTTGTCGAAAGATGCAAAATAGTGCTATTTAGTGCCATAAGATGATATGAGAATTTGCCAGTGTATCCGGTTAGTGTGCGTGTGTGTCTGTGTTTCGATCGATATCGCTTCTGTTGACAGTTTCCACAGAGGTAATCACGCAAGCAGATAGTTCGCGCAGAATTGGTTGAATTCTAATGAATTACATTTTAAAAGCAAATCACATTGCATTTTGCAAACTCGCAAGTTGCTCGGCTTGGCGCGCGTTTTTGCCTTGCTCATTCCGAACATTGTACTCCCGTGAAAAGTGTGCATGGGGTGGCGCAGTGGTACGTAATCTCAGTGCGCCCTTTGACGCACTGATGGTAATTCCAATGGGACATTTTGAGATGTTATGCGCCAATGGCGCAAGGCGCACTAGTAAATGAAACCCTGCCTTGTCCCCGCAGTCTTGGCGAGCTTTTGCGACGTTTGTTTTTCCCACACCGCCTAGTTGCGTACGCCTATTTTCCTTACGTGTAAAGAGATCGATCTGTATATGGTATATTTAAGTGCTTTTAAATATTATTGTACTGATCGTAGTTCCATTTAAAACGGAGAGAGAGAGAATTATATCAGGTATTACTATGTGTTCACAGTGCAACGAAACAACAGACAACAAGAGCTCATTCTCCTCTTGGCGATTTTTAACCGACCTGATGTCCTCATCGACACGGAGACGATCAACAGCCCGTGCTGCCAAACAAAGTGACCGGAACGCGGCACAGCGAACAGCCACAGCAACCCCATTCTCGTCGATGAGGCCAAAGTCCAGTTCTCGTGAGATGCCGGTCTGGAGTAATAACACCCTTTACACGAGGACCGAAGACGTGCCGACATCTGACAATAGGCTTCAGGCGGTGGACTGGCAGAGGGGGGAAGAGGAGCAGAACGACGTCGGTGGGCTTTCTAGGCTTACCGTCGCCCGTTGTAAGAAGAAGAAGAAGAAAACAAACCGGAGCTTGGAACTTTTCGAAGGACCCGGCCTTGTGGATGTCAGAAGGCGTATTGGGCGGCGGGGTGTACCGGGTATGCTACACTTTTGTTGTTTGCTTTATGGAAGGATTCGCTGGTATATTAGCTGGTGTTATATCTGGTTGTCTAGTATGATCGTCTGCCTGTGTGTGTGTGTGTGTGTGTGTGTGTGTGTGTGTGTGTGTGTGTGTGTGTGTGTGTGTGTGTGTGTGTGTGTGTGTGTGTGTGTGTGTGTGTGTCTGTCTGTGTCTGTGTGTCTGTCTCTCAATAATTGGACAACACGGACAGAGTCCGGTTTCTGTTAGAGTTCTGGGCTTATCAAAAAGAGAATATACCTTTTGATGTTTTGCATCTCAATCTTTAAACACTTAGACACACTACGCCTGCTCAGGACGAAACACTTAGACACACTACGCCTGCTCAGGACGAAACACTTAGACACACTACGCCTGCTCAGGACGAAACACTTAGACACACTACGCCTGCTCAGGACGAAACACTTAGACACACTACGCCTGCTCAGGACGAAACACTTAGACACACTACGCCTGCTCAGGACGAAACACTTAGACACACTACGCCTGCTCAGGACGAAACCGAATGTGTTTCTCCTAATTGCCTGGTACTATTGCAAGAGGACTGAAAAGCACGCTTATTTTACAAAATGTGGTCTTCGTTCATTATCTAGGCTGGCTGAACGCCCCCCCCCCCCCCCACTCACCCACCCATACGATCATGTCTTTTGTTGTTGTTATTGATTGTTTTTGTTGTTTGTGGTTGTGGTACAAACTCTACGTGTCATTTCGACCTTTTTTGTTACAGTGATCGTCTTGGTGCAACAGCCACTTGAGTTGAGAGAGATCATCTTTTATTCCTTCCTCATTCTGCTAGTGTTCATTCATTCGCTTCATACAGAAAAGAAAGGATAGTTACGCAATCCTCTCTTCCATCTTTGTTTTTGTCTTTGTGAATTTTGTGCGTTTTATGAACATCTATCGGTTGTGCATACGTGTACACACGACATTTCTACCGCGTTCTGTCTTTGCGATGATGCGGAACCATGTTGATGGAAAAGACGAACTTAAGTTTGGAAGAAGTCAGAACCCTATTGCTGCGTTGATAAGTGCTTCTCAACTGCCAAATACCGTCTTTGTTCCAAGTTAAATAAAAGCACAAAATGTCTGTCGAAATGATACGTTGTGCATTAGAAAGGATTATTGTTTGAAGTTGTGCTAATACTATAGTAGTGAAAAGGAGACGATAGCTTGTTTATTTTGAAAGAACTATTGTTTGCAGTGTTGTTAAGACAATAGTACGTATATATGTTACAGTTAATATGTGAAACCAGGGAATACGTGTATTAACTAAACTATTTTAGGTAATACATGAATTAACTGTTTTTTTCCGTCAGTTAATTCATTTATTACCTAGTTAATACACGTATACTATATTCCCTGGTTTCACACGGATTAACTGTAACATATATAGCAGTGAAAAGGAGATCGAATGACCGTCTTCCACAGTACAGCGACAGCACTAGCTTTTTAGAAAACATGTCAGTGCTTCCTTTTCTCTCAGGTGCCAGGAGCCTGGTCCCACATATGATATAGGTTTCACTCACTATTGTTTGTGCTCAAAGCCTTTATTTCCACCTGTTAATTTATACTAATATTGCTATTTCATGTGTTACGTAGATTTCTATTGGTCAATTGGGCAAAAACTGAGCTCATTGCAAAAGTGATATCGACGACATTTTCGTCGATATTAGTTTTGATATTGACGACCTCTTCAATGCTTCCCCACTTCAAAAACAAAGACACCTAAAGTTAAAAACAAACAAAAATATATGAAAATGTTATTATCCCGGAATTTAGTTGAGCAAGTGACTAATTACTTTTTGAAAGAAAAGACATTTGGAAATACTGGAAAGTACAAGAAAAGAGTGAACAACAAGTCGCGTAAGGCGAAAATACAACATTTAGTCAAGTAGCTGTCGAACTCACAGAATGAAACTGAACGCAATGCCATTTTTCAGCAAGACCGTATACTCGTAGCATCGTCAGTCCACCGCTCATGGCAAAGGCAGTGAAATTGACAAGAAGAGCGGGGTAGTAGTTGCGCTAAGAAGGATAGCACGCTTTTCTGTACCTCTCTTTGTTTTAACTTTCTGAGCGTGTTTTTAATCCAAACATATCATATCTATATGTTTTTGGAATCAGGAACCGACAAGGAATAAGATGAAAGTCTTTTTAAATTGATTTCGACAATTTAATTTTGATAATAATTTTTATATATTTAATTTTCAGAGCTTGTTTTTAATCCAAATATAACATATTTATATGTTTTTGGAATCAGAAAATGATGGAGAATAAGATAAACGTAAATTTGGATCGTTTTATAAATTTTTATTTTTTTTTACAATTTTCAGATTTTTAATGACCAAAGTCATTAATTAATTTTTAAGCCACCAAGCTGAAATGCAATACCGAAGTCCGGGCTTCGTCGAAGATTGCTTGACCAAAATTTCAATCAATTTGGTTGAAAAATGAGGGCGTGACAGTGCCGCCTCAACTTTCACGAAAAGCCGGATATGACGTCATCAAAGACATTTATCAAAAAAATGAAAAAAACGTTCGGGGATTTCATACCCAGGAACTCTCATGTCAAATTTCATAAAGATCGGTCCAGTAGTTTAGTCTGAATCGCTCTACACACACACACACACACACGCGCACAGACACACATACACCACGACCCTCGTTTCGATTCCCCCTCGATGTTAAAATATTTAGTCAAAACTTGGCTAAATGTAAAAAGAAATAATAATCAAAGGGAGGGATATGGAACAGCCAAAACTGAGACATACTTTTGTAATATATCTAAAATTGACGGACTGAGTGATGATATCTTCTGCTATCGATAATCGGTCTGTTTCGACAGTGATATCAAAATCGAACAGACCATAGCAGAAGATATCATCACACAGTCCATCAATATTGGGTAGTGTTAATAGGATCATAACTTACGTACAGAGTTATGAACACTTTGAACACTTTCAAGATATGTCTGTAAAGGGGTAGGCTATACTAAGCAAGCAAACTTTTCACGCCTTTCCAATATTCAAATTACTGCTTCTATATAATTCTCTCACATGTCAAAACGTGTATAGCTGGTGAAATATCTCTGGGGGAAAAAGAAGTTTCAGACACACTGCAAGCGGGCAACATCACTCTGTTATTTGATGATGCCTGAAAAGAGTAAAACACAAGTATTACATGTACATTTAAGTATTATTCTTGTCAGCAGATGACTGCACTTTCCAGCATTCTTACTACTTGCAATTATGTGTGTGTCTTGTGCTGTGTAATGTCTATGTGTCTTGTGTTGTGTAATGTCTGTGTCTTGTGTTGTGTAATGTCTGTGTCTTGTGTTGTGTAATGTCTATGTGTCTTGTGTTGTGTAATGTCTGTCTCTTGTGTTGTGTAATGTCTATGTGTCTTGTGTTGTGTAATGTCTATGTGTCTTGTGTTGTGTAATGTCTATGTGTCTTGTGTTGTGTAATGTCTATGTGTCTTGTGTTGTGTAATGTCTATGTGTCTTGTGTTGTGTAATGTCTATGTGTCTTGTGTTGTGTAATGTCTTGTGTTGTGTAATGTCTATGTGTGTTGTGTTGTGTAATGTCTATGTGTGTTGTGTTGCGTAATGTCTATGTGTCTTGTGTTGCGTAATGTCTATGTGTGTTGTGTTGTGTAATGTCTGTGTGTTGTGTTGTGTAATGTCTATGTGTGTTGTGTTGTGTAATGTCTATGTGTGTTGTGTTGTGTAATGTCTATGTGTGTTGTGTTGTGTAATGTCTATGTGTGTTGTGTTGTGTAATGTCTATGTGTGTTGTGTTGTGTAATGTCTATGTGTCTTGTGTTGTGTAATGTCTATGTGTGTTGTGTTGTGTAATGTCTATGTGTGTTGTGTTGTGTAATGTCTATGTGGGTTGTGTTGTGTAATGTCTATGTGTGTTGTGTTGTGTAATGTCTATGTGTGTTGTGTTGTGTAATGTCTATGTGTGTTGTGTTGTGTAATGTCTATGTGTGTTGTGTTGTGTAATGTCTATGTGTCTTGTGTTGTGTAATGTCTGTGTCTTGTGTTGTGTAATGTCTATGTGTCTTGTGTTGTGTAATGTCTATGTGTCTTGTGTTGTGTAATGTCTGTGTCTTGTGTTGTGTAATGTCTATGTGTCTTGTGTTGTGTAATGTCTGTGTGTGTTGTGTTGTGTAATGTCTATGTGTCTTGTGTTGTGTAATGTCTATGTGTGTTGTGTTGTGTAATGTCTATGTGTCTTGTGTTGTGTAATGTCTGTGTGTGTTGTGTTGTGTAATGTCTATGTGTCTTGTGTTGTGTAATGTCTGTGTCTTGTGTTGTGTAATGTCTATGTGTCTTGTGTTGTGTAATGTCTGTGTCTTGTGTTGTGTAATGTCTATGTGTGTTGTGTTGTGTAATGTCTATGTGTGTTGTGTTGTGTAATGTCTATGTGTGTTGTGTTGTGTAATGTCTATGTGTCTTGTGTTGTGTAATGTCTATGTGTCTTGTGTTGTGTAATGTCTTGTGTTGTGTAATGTCTATGTGTCTTGTGTTGTGTAATGTCTGTGTCTTGTGTTGTGTAATGTCTATGTGTGTTGTGTTGTGTAATGTCTATGTGTGTTGTGTAATGTCTATGTGTGTTGTGTTGTGTAATGTCTATGTGTCTTGTGTTGTGTAATGTCTATGTGTCTTGTGTTGTGTAATGTCTTGTGTTGTGTAATGTCTATGTGTCTTGTGTTGTGTAATGTCTATGTGTCTTGTGTTGTGTTGTGTCTATGTGTGTTGTGTTGTGTTGTGTAATGTCTATGTGTCTTGTGTTGCGTAATGTCTATGTGTCTTGTGTTGCGTAATGTCTATGTGTCTTGTGTTGTGTAATGTCTATGTGTCTTGTGTTGTGTAATGTCTATGTGTCTTGTGTTGTGTAATGTCTGTGTCTTGTGTTGTGTAATGTCTATGTGTGTTGTGTAATGTCTATGTGTCTTGTGTTGTGTAATGTCTATGTGTCTTGTGTTGTGTAATGTCTATGTGTCTTGTGTTGTGTAATGTCTATGTGTCTTGTGTTGTGTAATGTCTATGTGTGTTGTGTAATGTCTATGTGTCTTGTGTTGTGTAATGTCTATGTGTGTTGTGTAATGTCTATGTGTGTTGTGTTGTGTAATGTCTATGTGTCTTGTGTTGTGTAATGTCTATGTGTCTTGTGTTGTGTAATGTCTATGGCATGGAATCCAAACACAGATAGACAGCTAAAACAAAATGCTGGCATATATCAAGCAAGTTTCATCCACGATTCTAAAATACGTTCATTATTTGCATCAAAAGTGTTTGTCTGTCTGTCTGTTTAAAAGACCAGTGGGTTGACGTACTAGTAAATGTAATGTTTTGTTTTGGCAATAATTAAACGTTCCAATAACCTACAGTTCTTGTCTATGGCATGGTTTAAACTGTGTCTGTGTGTGCTTACAAGGGCTATATAAAATAAATATTTGCAAAAGACAGTAACCAATGTCAAAGGCTGTGTGCTATGTTTATGAAACAGTTACCAGAGTTGAGCATCATAGTGTAAGTAGGCAATACTCCGTTGAACACCACCCCCTCCCCACTACACACCCACACACACCCACACACACCCACACCCACGCACACACACATACACCCACACACACACACACCCACACCCACCCACACCCACACACCCACACACCCACCCACACCCACACACGCACACCCACACACCCACATACACACACACGGACGCACGCGTTGTTTCTGTAATTTATCATCCACATTTTATCAAAACAAATATTATGTTGCTGTCACAGCCAGAAGGTCGGCAACGAAAGATTATACAGACATGATTTTAGGAATGATGACAGTTCATTATTCATAACAAAAAGTTAACTTTCTGTTCATTTACATTGATAAGGCTGAACTGTAAAGGTTCAAATGCTTATCTTCATGATGGAGTATGAGCAATTAGTGTGCTTAATAAACATGGTGGTCCAAGAAATGTACTTCAAAATGTTGCCTCCAAACCCTTATTTTCACTTACATTTTGGAAAAGAAGAAGCGGAAACGTGCCTTTGTGAGAGCATCAAATTGGTTGACATGTGGCCATTATCTGTGAAGCAGGACACTATTGTGACTGAGACTTATTTTGCAATCAGCTCTTAATAGTAGGAGCTTTGACGTGTGCCATAAAGAAAAGCTACAGGGCGTCCTTCCAATTCAAAGTAACAGAGAGTGTCCAAAATTGCAGGTCATTTTAGTCACAACGGCTTGAATCAAAAGTATGCGTTACTTGTCCTCGTCCCTCTGATGCTGTCATCAGAAGAAAAAACAAACCAAGTGCCCTTGGTACTGTAAGGCAGCCTCTGTGCAATATCCACCCATTACAAATCAATAGAAATCTCGCCATCTGACAACAAGGACCGAAAGGGTTTTCGTGAGAACACCCTCGATGCCAATCCTATCTGGGGTGGAAAATGGGAAGTCGGGGTGAATTTTACTTTATTTTCAAGTACCCCCAGCATCTGCAAATTAAAAAGGATTAGGAAGTTTTGTGCATGACACGTGACTCCTGTATCCTACAAGAAGGCCGAGTGTATACTATCTATCTTCTCGCGGAAAGACTTAAGCCGACGCCATTGTGGCCTCCCGACTTGCAACATATTGATAAACGTCAGTTAAACCGACGTCCCCACAAATACCTGGGATTCCGCTATATTTCAATGATAAGGTAAGTGGAACTAATGTCAAACAAGTAATTGGAAGCAAGTAAAAGTGGGTACATGTTGGACCACCCTGTTTATCAGTATATATATATATGTATATTGGGATAAGAGTATGAAAGATTGTTGAGAGTTTGAAGTAGTCATAAAAATGATCAGGAAGTACATTTTGATTTTCAGCAGAGGCATGAAGTAGAATTATACGAGTACTTGTCAAAGAAATTCATGTTAAGGTGAATGCATATATTAACTTAATGTATCACAATACCTATTCCTCATTTTATGTACAAAACAAGAATGTCGACAGCTGCTTAAAGTGGACGGACCATAACATGGTGGAATGCACAAGTACAATTGTCATGACAATACGTCAACAGGTTTATGACTGTCATTTGTTACGGTACATGTAGTGATGTACTTGCATGTCTTAATCTCACGACGATCCAGTTGTCCAAACCGCGACGCGAAACGAAAGTCATGTTTTCAACTGCTAACCCACCTTTGAATACTTTTTGAGCTCTTCCATACCATAAACCGAAAGAAACACATGTATACACAGACGATTAAATACACTACTTTGAATTAGTCCGTACGGCGAGTGACAAATTGGCATTGTCATACTTGGATAAACCATAAATTCCATTTGCTTTTAAAGGCACAGTGCAGCTCACAGCCTTCGTTTTGCGTTTTTGTTGCAGCTGAGTGCATTTACAGTTCAAAAATCCTCCTATGGTAGTAAAACAAACCCAAAACTACCCAACGACGACATCTGTGAAGCTCGACAGTTTCTTGTTCACGCGAGTGCATAAATTAACCTACTTATTACGTGGTGTTTGGTCGGAGTTCGATTCAACTTGAGTGATTCCGGCCTCCATTTTGTTTTACACAAACTCATGACGATGTCTGACATAGTTTGCTAGTGAATGTCTTTTTGTGCATGATGTGGTGATCTACCTGATCTAAATTTAGATCCAAAAATAGGTCAAGACTAGCCGGTTCCGAGTACGAAATTAATTCGTAAAAAAATCGCAGTTCTTGACTCTTTGGGTGCAAGTCAATGAAACTTGGTAGTTCTTCTAACGGATAGCTGCCTAAGGTATGACTAAAAGCCCCAGGGGCTCCGTGCACTTGGATTTGACAAGTTCAGTACCTTTAAGAGTACGCTCATAAGCCTAGCTTGTTGTTATCCATGTTCCTTATTTCATGTAAGCGGCAATATTCCAATGAAATTTACTGAATAAACTTGTTTAAACCAACCACAGCTTGCAAACACTTGAAACGTTTCTTGGTGAAACAATTGCGTCTGTGCTGCTCGGGTACCTTGATGTATACCATAAACTTTTTCACCTGTTCTCAACAGAAGCAAGAGGTAAGGACGAATGAAAAGTGAAGCATTGTTTTCATGCCACGGTCACTCTCTTACGAGGATTTGAAAAAATAACGATTTCTCAATTGAATTCCTACGTTTTTGTTGTGTTTTTGTTGTTATTTCAAATTATGTATTGCCAAATTCTTTCCTTCTACAATTCACCATGGCTTGATTGACAATCTGGCACACAACCATGTAACAATTTGTTTGTTTTCCTTGACATGTTCAAGTAAGTTTGTTTGAAAGCTGTCCATAGCTGCCACTGAAATTCGCCTTTCTCTGTTCAAACGAAAAACTTGTTCACAAACACACAAACAGTCAATAAGATATGAGAAGGCAATGTCCCGTAAGAGTGTGTCCTCGATTCACCATCGTCGTATAGATCCGTGTTCCATCAAAGGGGAACTACCCAGAGTCAAGTCAAACATTTCGTCGCGGAAGTACGAACCAGATCGAGATAGAATCGCCCATGTTGAAGTACAAGTTTGATGTATCTTTTGAACAGACACGCAGTCAGTAGTGACTGTCAAGGGGATCCCATGGCACTGTCAGTGGGAGTGTATACATCACACAGCCATGCTTCTCGCAGACATACTGTTCCCAAATAGTGTATAATAGTAATTCATAATTGGCTTACAGTTTGGCTCACACGTAGCTATCATGAAGAGTGAGTTTGCATGCACAGTACATCAAGATTTATACTTTCTTTCCGCACGGTGATGGCAGAGTTCTTGAAAACTGCATTGCCCCCTTTGGAGGTACAATCATCAGCGATCTGAGGTCCCTCTCATGAGAGGACACCTCCCACAAGAAGACACCCTCCTTGGTCCCTTTGTCTATTAAGTTTACTCAAGTAAACTTGTTGTGATAGGACACCTGTCTTGTAGGGACACTTGTGTCTGGTCCCAAGGGTGTCCGTTCATCGCAGGTACAGACCCCTGCCAGATTAAAGGAAGGTATTTTTTTCTCAAGATGGCGTCGAGATGTACACAGCACACACTATTCGCCAGTGTAGGAGACGAAGTCTCCGTGTGGTCTTCCAGTAGAGCAACAACCTAGATCGATTCGCCGTCTCACAATATGTTGCACGTGCGACTGGAGCTGCCCTTAGGTCTGTGGTACCTCTGAGCTACCTGCACTGAGGCCTGGTACGTCTCGTAGTCGTCCTCTGTCCCGTTCTCCTGCTGTTGGGAACGAAAGAAACACATGAAGTCATCGACAGGGAGATAAACAGCGCGGAAACATCCACGAAGAACATGAAATCAAAACTTGACTAAATGTAAAAACATCAGGGAAAAAAGGCGAGAGAACAAACAGCTTTCTAAGCAGGTGACTGCTCTAATTATTATTATACTAATGAAAGTTCTTTTGTTTGCAAACTCTGATAACTGAGCTTGATTATAACCTTTGATGAGGATAGTCGGTTTATTTTATATCAATGCATCATCTCCTTCAGGTGCCAGAGGAAACAAGTTCAGCATAAGTCTCACTTACTCTCTTTGCATCGCTTTCTTCCCTCTGTATCTAAGAAATTGAATACATTTAAGAACCCTTTGTTAAGACCCCCAAACACCTGCCAATATGACTGTTGATAGACCCCCAAACACCTGCCAATATGACTGTTGATAGACCCCCAAACACCTGCCAATATGACTGTTGATTGTTGCAGTAAATGTACCTCCATTTTAAGAGAACTTCCTTTTTAAGACCTGATTTCCCCCCAGATTTGTGAAAGTCTTATAATGGGGGGGGGGGGGGAGGTGGGGGTGGTGGTGGTTCTACTGTCTTTACGACTGACCAGTCGTTCTTGGAGTTTCTTCTCGATGTAGCGCTCTAGCGGGCCGATGCTGGGCTTGCCGTGGTCAGTGAGGGTCAGCTCCACCCAGGGTAGCTTCCCCAGCTCCTCCTCCAGCTCCGCGAAGTACGTGTGTGGTGGCCACGCCTTGTTGTCCAACGCGCATAGCACTGCAGGCAGTTCTGTCACGTGACCAAACAAACCGTTGTAAATTTCATGTTTTATACGTGCATGACTGTTTCCCCCTCTATTCATGCAGCCATACTTCGTTTCCGGGGGATACAAACGGGGTATTTGTGTGTTTTTATAACCCACCGAGCTCTGACATGGAGCACATGATCTTTTCCGTGCATACTTGATCTTGTGATTGTGTGCACGCGTGAAGGGGGATAAGGCTTTAAGTTGACAAGTTGTCATGTGAAATCGGATAATAAATATACCCCCTTCGCCCCTTAACCTCCCTCCCCCCCCCTCCCCCTGGATTTAAACCCTGAACCTTCAACATGCAAACCAAGGCTGGACCAAGAATATGATAGAGAGACAGGCTTCCAGAATGAGGCAGCGGTAGATAGATACTGCCGAGCAAACACACAATACCCACCCTGTTCCCTGATGATACTGATGTACTCTGTCTGCTAACAACAAATCACCGTGTGCTATACCCACCCTGTTCCCTGATGATACTGATGTACTCTGTCTGCTAACAACAAATCACCGTGTGCTATACCCACCCTGTTCCCTGATGATACTGATGTACTCTGTCTGCTAACAACAAATCACCGTGTGCTATACCCACCCTGTTCCCTGATGATACTGATGTACTCTGTCTGCTAACAACAAATCACCGTGTGCTATACCCACCCTGTTCCCTGATGATACTGATGTACTCTGTCTGCTAACAACAAATCACCGTGTGCTATACCCACCCTGTTCCCTGATGATACTGATGTACTCTGTCTGCATCTCGTGGCTGCTGTAGTAGGCGTCCCCCACGAAGAGCACGACGAGGTCGGCGGCCGACAGCGCGTCATTCTTGTCCTGCATGCACGCGCGTGACGTCGACGACTCCACCGTCACGCATGGATGAGTCCTCTGCAACCTGCACACAGCGGGTGGTTGTGTCGTGAGGGTCCGGTGTGCTGTTTTTAAAAGCACCGTGTACATAAATATCTAGTCGCCCCACTGGCCTGTTTTTACATTGTCAAGTTTTGACTAAATGTGTTCAGAAAGACTGGGAATAGAAACGAGGGTGGTGGTGGTGGTGGTGGTATTGGTTGTGGTGTGTGTGTGTGTGTGTGTGCGTGCGTGTGTGTGTGGGGGTGTGTGTGTGTCTGTGTGTGTGTGTGTGTGTGTCTTTGATGACGTCATATCCGGCCTTTTACCAAAGTTGAGGCGACACTGTCACGCTTGCCATGACTTGTTGTTGTTGTTGTTGTTGTTGTTGTTGTTGTTGTACTTTCAAGTGTGATATATCGACGAAGGGAAAGGGTCCCACACACGAACCACGTGTTGGTTCATGCAGATTACTTGTTTTCTCGCGATACAGTTTCAGTATGTGCTTGGTGGTTGTTCTCCATTCAGTTAGGGTTGGTTTTTGATCAACCCGACAAATAGATATCTTGCAGCATACACGAAACCTTCCATCCCCAGGATCACCACACGCTCATACCCACAAAGTTGATCCAAAGAGACAAAAACAAAATAATAATATGTCACTCACTGTTTCATTACGCTCTCCACAGTCTCTCGTTTTGAGAAAGCGTGACTTGCGTAGACTTTGATCTTGGTGTTCATCATTTGTGTTGGCAGGAAGGCCTCTAAAATATGAAAAAGGTAGTTTATTGTTGGTACAGTTGTTTGTGAATGTGTGCCCTCGAACACATGTGCGTACGCGTGTGCCGCCGTTGGTTTTGTTCGTATAATTGTCGAGAGACCATCGTACAAAACGTATACAGTATTAATTTGTGTAGACATTATCCTCTTATCGTGAGTAGAGAAATAAAATAGTGAAGCTGTTTATACATTACTGCTGTCAGAAGCTTTCTCTGTCATCAAAGTAACCATGGCAACAACGACAACAACAACTCACCTACATACATTTTGGGAAATTTTCTCTCGTTGTGCAGTGAAAAAGAAAAGAAAGTGTTTTGGAATATATTACTCATAAGTTTACTTTCAGGAGAGTATTCATTCATCATTGTAACCATGTCAACAACACGCTTTCACCGACGTCAGGTAATTTAGACATCCTCCTGTCATCATCCATAGAGAACGCGATGAGACCCCATTGAGGTCGATACTGTCAGACGACTTCTCGCCCTATACCAGTAACCATGACAATAACGACCAAAACCACTCACCGACGTCAGGCAGTTTAGACATCCTCCTGTCGTCGTCCATACAGAAAGGCGAGACCCCGTTGAGCTCGATGCTATCAGACGACTTCTCTCTCATCCAGGCGTTGCTGATGTGGTCCGGGACGGGAAGAACCGTTTTACCGGGTAGCACCTCCACGCTCCCGCCTGGGGTGGAAATAGTACCTCAAATGTTAGGTTTTAGCTTAAGAATTACAACAGGAAAAAAGTCAGGATAAAACATCATGTAACACAGCAAGAAATCTCACTTTAGTGTCAATTTCTGAGGTGCAAAATGCATGACTAGCCGTTAATGTGATCTGTCTCTCTTGCGACAAACTCTGCCGCTTCGTCAACTCCCCGCTTCCCCTTCCATCCTACCCCCCCCCCTCTGTCTCTCTCTGTCTCTCTCTGTCTCTCTCTCTGTCTCTGTCTCTCTCTCTGTCTCTCTCTGTCTCTCTCTGTCTCTCTCTGTCTCTCTCTGTCTCTCTCTCTCTCTCTCTGTCTCTCTCTCTCTCTCTCTCTCTCTCTCTCTCTCTCTCTCTCTCTCTCTCTCTCTCTCTCTCTCTCTCTCTCTCTCTCTCTCTCTCTCTCTCCTTGTGACATATAAAAAGTAACAGAATAGTAATCAATTTTAAATTGCCTTTGTGGGGATCTTTGCTGACTAACTTAGGCTGTGTTTTTGGATTGGGAGCCTGTGAGTAGTACGATACCAACAATTCACACATCATGTATACCCCCGCCCCCTGCCCACCCCCTCACCTGACGAGCTGAAGGCCACGGTGGGGTAGAGACCGCCGAAGTCAGCGTGTAGACGACAGTGGTGAAGGATGACGCTGTTGATGGCGAAGAAGACCACCACCTTCTGAGGTACCCGGTCTGCTGGCCTGGAGAAGACCACCCCGCACTGCAGGGTGTCACCCACCCGTATCTCGGGCGTCGTGCTCACTTTTCTCTTGCCTCAACACACAAAACAAAACAACTCTGATTCAACTGAACTGGCATTTCTAAAAGGGGGGGGGGGGGGCATAACAAGAGAAAGTCGGAGATGTTTGAAAACGTTATCTTACATGGTGTTTTTTGTAACACTCTCTCTTCAGTTAATAAAACGCGTACATTTTCCAAGTAAAGGGGTTTGGGAGGCTTTGGGAACCCAGGACCCCCCTCCCCCCCCCCTTACACCCGGCCCTGACTGTCATAGTTATACACGTGCAACACCTCTCTACAAAGAGGTCAAAGTAGAGGCAAGATGCAGCATGTCAGTTCTTACTGTTGTTGGCCAGCAAGTGCCTGCCAGACGGAACGAAGCAGACCTCCCCGTTCTCAGAGCCGAGCACGTTGTTGATGTCGTTGGTTGCCTTGCTCAGTCCGATACCCGGCAGGTCCTCGCCTGACAGCAGCCGTATGCTGAATATTGCTGAACCTGAGACATTAGGGTTTGCAGGTAAACTGAGTTGCAGGGGAATGCATGCACGAACACTGACAGATAGTTACGAACGAACGAACACACACACACACACACACACACACACACACACACACACACACACACACACACACACACACACACACACACACACACACACACACACACGAGCGCATACACACACTGTGGCACGCACATATATACGCCAAGCAAGCTCTCTCTCTCTCTCTCTCTCATTAGATCTCTCCCCCCCTCTCTCTCTCTGTATCTGTATCTCTCTCTCTCTCCCTCTCCCCCCCCCCCTCTCTCTCTCTGTATCTCTCTCTCCGTCTCTCTCCCTCTCTCTGTCTCTCTGTATCTCTCTCTCTCTCTCTCTCTCTCTCTCTCTCCCAACTCCTTCCTCAATTTCCCTCTTTTTCCTAACTCCTCATTTGATGTACAGTTGTCACATACCTGTGACTAGGGGCAGAGAACTCTGCGCAGAAGCGGCGAAGGCGTAACCGTTGGCTGGCTTGAGTTCCAACACGTCGCCCTTGGCCTCTACACAAGCCGGTCGTAACCATTCCTCCGCGCTTTTCTGAAAATATTTGTATCTGGAGTTAGCTGCTGCAATTAGTTTTAACATATTCTGAAAAACATCAGTCACGAAAACATTCTCACTGCCCCTGCAATTTTCCTTTCACCTTTGCCCAAGCTAAAAAATAGTTAGTGTTCTTGCTTTAAAAAAACGCATTACGCAAATGTCGTGCGGAGACGGGAGCAGTACTGAAAGGTGAAAGGTCATATCTGGCTGTGCACAAATGAACGGTCTGACTTTTAACATTAGAACGCGACCTTTAAAAGTACATAGTCAAGTGTATTACTCGCCACACATGCACCGGGCCAAAAAGCATTTTATTCTACACAAAATCGATGGTTTTGCAGTTTTCAGAATTGTTTTTGTCAGAAAGAGCCTACGAGCACACGGAGCAGCAAGAACGATATTTTGCAAGTCAGCATACAATTAAATTATACAGATGTACCAATTCAATACACACATACTACTATGTGCCATTGTGCAAGCGATATCGGGACTAAGTGAAACATTCTTGCAGCAACGAAATTCCAGCAAAGAGACGCATCAACAAAGACATTCTAACACCACTTTGTCTTACTGACCCATGTCCGATCTATCTTGGTGGAGTTGAGGATGCCCGTCCAGTCGGCCTTGACCTGAGCCGGACCTGCGGACATGACGATGGAGGCGTACATGGCAGTGTTACAGCCCGTTGCCCGGGAAACCACACCTCGACCAATCAGACGCTCGTTGATGGTGAAGCACAACACGGCGCCTCCGTCGTCGATGTAGTCGAGGTAGCAGGCTATTGTCTGCTCTGTGAAATAAATAAATAAATGCACATATAGCACAAGAATAACACCCCTGTGTGCACTCATGCGCACGATAAAGAACCCAAGTTTACAGTGGGATGCTCAGGGATTCGAAACACGAATACACGCATGTAGGTAAAAGAGAGAAGAAACTGGTAGCGCCGTACTGAATGGCAGATCGCTTTCCCCTGCGAGATAGCAGCCCGAATTTCCAAAAGTGTAAACCTCACAGGACTATATAAAATCTTATCTTTATTCTTATATTTACTGACTTTTGGATGGGTCCCACTTGGTGGATGCCCGCATGCCGTCTTTTGACACGATAGTTCCCAGCTTGAGCATGTAGCCACACGTCGTGCTCTCCGCCCCCAGGAACTCCCCCTCCGGTCGCGTGCCATCCACTGAGATCCCCATCTGGAGCTCGGTGTCCTCGCCTGCACACACAGACAATATGTTACCTACTAATGTTTTAGAACCAAGAAACTCCCCCTCCAGTCGCGTGACTTCCGTGGAGATCCCCATCTGGAGCTCCGTGTCCTCGCCTGTACACACAGACAATATGTTACCTACTAATGTTTTAGAACCAAGAAACTCCCCCTCCAGTCGCGTGACTTCCGTGGAGATCCCCATCTGGGGCTCTGTGGCCTCGCCTGTACACAGAGGAACAGTTCATGATGTTGGTAAGCAATCTAACTGAATTAATGAATGAATGAGCAGCCACAGCGCCCAGAAATTCAGTCTAGGCCCGTGCCTTCAGCGGAGATCCCCATTTGAAGCTATGTGTCTCACCTGTACACACAGAAATAAGTCACCTGACTAATTAGCAATGTACTTGGATGACCACACACTCTCCCCTCCATCCAGCCTTGTGCCTTCAGTGGAGATACCTATTTGGTGCTCCGTGGGTTCACATTTACACAAAGAAATATGGGCTCATGAGCAATCAAATAGGCCTAGAATGAGCAGTTTTAGCACCCAGAAACTGCCAAAGTCTTTTGCCTTCTCTAGAGATCTCCATTTGGAGTTCCGTGTCCTCACCTGTACATACAGAAATATATGTCACGTGGCTAATTAGCAATCTAACTGAATTAGCAGTTTCAGCCCACAGAAACTCTACCCTCCAGTCTCGTGCATGAGAGAGAGAGAGAGAGAGAGAGAGAGAGAGAGAGAGAGAGAGAGAGAGAGAGAGAGACATACAGACTGACAGACAAAGACATACAGACAGACAGAGAGCGGGAGAGAGAGAGAGAGAGAGAAAGAGAGAGAGACAGAGACAGAGAGACAGAGAGAGAGTGAGAGACAGAGAGAGACAGAGAGAGAGACAGAGAGAGAGAGAGAGAGAGAGAGAACAAGAACAAGAACAAGAACAAATCTTTAATTGTCTAAGGCCACAGCCCCTTACAATAGTGGTTAAAATAACAGCAATAGTATCTGCACAGTTATAAATTATAGTCACGCATAAAATTCAACAAATACATTAAAACCCTGATGACATAGAGAGAGAGAGAGAGAGAGAGAGAGAGAGAGAGAGAGAGAGAGAGAGAGAGAGAGAGAGAGAGAGAGAGAGAGAGAGAGAGAGAGAGCGGGAGAGAGAGAGAGATTATCAAAATCATCGCTAATGTCGGTCCATAAGATTTCTCCATCAGTATTGTTTATTTTGTAAAGCTACAACAGAGAAAACAAAGAGAGAACTATTGCGCTCCTATCCCTCACTCTCCCTGCTAAACAACAAGAAAATACCGATGCCAAATCCAACAACAACATCGACGAACAATACATAGAGCAAGCATTTCAACAAGCGAGCGTTTCCAAAGTATCGAAGCCACGTGATGATACATGCTATTTTAAGACGCTCAATGATTGGTCCTGAAGTCGACAACAC
The DNA here is from genome assembly GCF_037325665.1 of Littorina saxatilis. NCBI lineage: Eukaryota > Metazoa > Mollusca > Gastropoda > Littorinimorpha > Littorinidae > Littorina > Littorina saxatilis. Next base: position 3,107,871 of record NC_090261.1, on the reverse strand, counting down.
TGCTCTGTGGCTAGAAAGCTACTTGTCGTCTGCTCACAAATTAATGGCTTCCTTCACTTGGTTTGTCTACTGAAAGTTTCCATGAAACGAGCCATACAAGGTAAATACCGGGCTTAGTAATAAAAAGATAAGATTATGAACATATAATGATTGGTGAAAACCGTCAATCAGTGTGCCAGAAGCATGTGGCGGAGTGTTGAAAAAAGTCGCCTTTCGCCGAGTTATGTATCGTTATGTTCCTGAAATTCTCTCTCTCTCTCTCTCTCTCTCTCTCTCTCTCTCTCTCTCTCTCTCTCTCTCTCTCTCTCTCTCTCTCTCTCTCTCCCTCCCTGTGTATATTTCTGTCTGTGTCTGTCTGTCTTTCTCTCGGTCTTTGTCTTTGTCTGTCTCTGTCTCTGTCTCTGTGTCTCTCTCTCTCTCTCTCTCTCTCTCTCTCTCTCTCTCTCTCTCTCTCTCTCTCTCTCTCTCTCTCTCTCTCTACCCCCCTCCCCTTGTTCCCGTTAAACTTTAATCTTCTACTATGTTCCTTCGCCAGCCAACAAGGCGACGTCAAAATAGCAGAAAGAAGAAACTGGTTGAGATTTATCCGTTTGGTTTTTGCAGACGGGAAAGACTTATCTGTCTGACATTTACGCAAGAAGCCAAGACAGTGCTGAATACCCACAGCTGACAGCATGTCCTACCTGACGTGTTCAGCACTCAAGCAAAGGCGTATTCTGTATGGCAAAGGTAATACAATGCTTTCTATTTCTGTGAACTGATTTTTCTGGTCCTTTCATATGTAAAACAACGTTTTGTTAACGCATCTATGTTAAATTGAACACGCTTGTGAGGCCTACACTGACCAAAAAAATCAAATGGACGAAACAAAGCGAGAGGTATCAGCAAGCAAACATTGAATCTTGCAAACAACGTAAGCATTTTATCCAGTGTTAGCCATTGATTTATTGAGAATAGTGTGACAGAATTCTACATGTGTGCCATTTTGTGTAGGGATGGGACTAACATGATGACTCAGGGACAGAAAATGGGAGCGCATCAGGTATCAAAACTGTAGACAATCAGATTTGCGTGATTAATGAGACAAGATAATACTTTATCAACAAGAGTATACTATATTCAATGTTACTCACCAAACTCAGTGACTTCAATCTTAAAACTGTCTCCGAGGTTCCGTAGCGGCTCAGCCCTGTACTGTATCAACTGTGCCGTGTCCGAGTCTGCCGTCATGCGTATCGTGACTGACTTCTGCGTCAGGTTGGTCAGCGTGAAAACCTCGTTACAGCGGTAGTCCGAGCTGACCTCTGGCGTGGTCAGTGCTTTGGTTAGGTCAATGTCGAACTCTGGCCGCTCGGCTGTGACGTCCAGCTTCACTGAGTCACCTGTAGAGAGAGGAAAGAAGTCAGGTGTCTGACCACTGGTCTTAAACCTTTAGCTGCAATATGATGCAACATTTAATACAATGCACAGCAGTCCACAAAGATGTGTAACCACTAAAACTTCAGACCACTGAAGCTTTAGCTGCGATTTGAATAGGTCTTTTGTTGTTGATAAAATTCATAAGATAGGACTTTTTCTTTAGCCAGTTCAACAGCTCAATTGAATATGTAATTACTGCTTGTAGACCGAGCCATTAACACTTCCACTCTGGGTTAACTGGACAAAAACCCGTCTCAAACGAATGACCGAAACCTGTCTGCTAACTTGAACAGCTAACCTTCAGCTGATGAACGGTTGAACAAGATTCGTTGAGGTTATGATAGTGTCGTTAATAAAATATTTCTACTAAACAAGAAGCCTTTCGTGACCTAATGGGAGGAGGTAATGCCGGGAAAGTTGCTTTATTCTAAAGTTTTGCAACCCATTTTCAGGAGAGTATCTCCGCCATGCTGACCCGTGTGGAAGAGAGCGATGCAAGGGAAGAAACCGCCCCGGGGCTGACGCATGCGCCTGGTGTAGGTGAGTTGTCCGTTCTTGGTGAAGTACACAAGCAGCAGGATTGGTTCCCGTTCGTTGTGTTTTGTCACTTCCTTTGGGAAGATAACTCCGCATCCCATCTTGTCTCCTGGTCTACAGCAGTACTCTTTCTTGCTGTTCGCTGTTAGGACACATTTGAGACGTAGGAAGGTATTTTTGTTTTTATGTTCTAATGTCAGGGATCTTATCACAAGCTTTTGTCAGGATTTGTTTTACTTTGTACGCATGCATTTTGTGTGCATACATGTTTCACCCCGTATTAGCTTGAAGTGTACTTACAAAACTGGCCGACATGACAGGTAGTTACTGCGTTATAAAACAACTTAAAAACACAGATTCAATTGAACCTCAAAACACTTTCGTAAAACTTTCACGACTGAATGGCTAGGCCCCTTAAGTATAATATTTGGATCATCCTCAAGAGAGAGAGAGAGAGAGAGAGAGAGAGAGAGAGAGAGAGAGAGAGAGAGAGAGAGAGAGAGAGAGAGAGAGAGAGAGAGAGAGAGAGAGAGAGAGAGAGAGAGAGAGAGCTCTGTAACAAAGGGAAGTAACTAAGGGAAACTACTGCACACACATAAGGGTGTATCTATAATAAGTTGCTTCCCTTACACCGTTCATGAGGACACGGCTGCGAACTCCCACGCTTTTTACATTTAGTCAATTTTTGACTAAATGTTTTAACATAGAGGGGGAATCGAAACGAGGGTCGTGGTGTATGTGTGTGTGTGTGTGTGTGTGTGTGTGTGTGTGTGTGTGCGTGTGTGTGCGTGCGTGTAGAGCGATTCAGACCAAACTACTGGACCGATCTTTATGAAATTTGACATGAAAGTTCCTGGGTATGATATCCCCATACAGTTTTTTTCATTTTTTTGATAAATGTCTTTGATGACGTCATATCCGGCTTTTCGTGAAAGTTGAGGCGGCACTGTCACGCTCTCATTTTTCAACCAAATTGGTTGACATTTTGGTCAAGTAATCTTCGACGAAGGCCGGACTTCGGTATTGCATTTCAGCTTGGTGGCTTAAAAATTAATTAATGACTTTGGTCATTAAAAATCTGAAAATTGTAAAAAAAATATTTTTTATAAAACGATCCAAATTTACGTTTATCTTATTCTCCATCATTTTCTGATTCCAAAAACATATAAATATGTTATATTTGGATTAAAAACAAGCTCTGAAAATTAAAAATATAAAAATTATTATCAAAATTAAATTCTCCAAATCAATTTAAAAACACTTTCATCTTATTCCTTGTCGGTTCCTGATTCCAAAAACATATAGATATGATATGTTTGGATTAAAAACACGCTCAGAAAGTTAAAACGAAGAGAGGTACAGAAAAGCGTGCTATCCTTCTCAGCGCAACTACTACCCCGCTCTTCTTGTCAATTTCACTGCCTTTGCCACAAGCGGTGGACTGACGATGCTACGAGTATACGGTCTTGCTTAAAAATTGCAGTGGGTTCAGTTTCATTCTGTGAGTTCGACAGCTACTTGACTAAATGTTGTATTTTCGCCTTACGCGACTAGTTTTTTATATTTAGTCAAGTTTTGGCTAAATATTTTAACATCGAGGGGGAATCGAGACGAGGGTCGTGGTGTATGTGCGTGTGTGTGTCTGTGTCTGTGTGTGTGTGTGTGTGTGTAGAGCGATTCAGACTAAACTACTGGACCGATCTTTATGAAATTTGACATGAGAGTTCCTGGGTATGAAATCCCCGAATGTTTTTTTTAATTGTTTTGATAAATGTCTTTGATGACGTCATATCCGGCTTTTCGTGAAAGTTGAGGCGGCACTGTCACGCCCTCATTTTTCAACCAAATTGGTTGAAATTTTGGTCAAGTAATCTTCGACGAAGCCCGGACTTCGGTATTGCATTTCAGCGTGGTGGCTTAAAAATTAATTAATGACTTTGGTCATTAAAAATCTGAAAATTGTAAAAAAAAATAAAAATTTATAAAACGATCCAAATTTACGTTTATCTTATTCTCCATCATTTGCTGATTCCAAAAACATATAAATATGTTATATTCGGATTAAAAACAAGCTCTGAAAATTAAATATATAAAAATTATTATCAAAATTAAATTGTCCAAATCAATTTAAAAACACTTTCATCTTATTCCTTGTCGGTTCCTGATTCCAAAAACATATAGATATGATATGTTTGGATTAAAAACACGCTCAGAAAGTTAAAACAAAGAGAGGTACAGAAAAGCGTGCTATCCTTCTTAGCGCAACTACTACCCCGCTCTTCTTGTCAATTTCACTCCCTTTGCCATGAGCGGTGGACTGACGATGCTACGAGTATACGGTCTTGCTGAAAAATGGCATTGCGTTCAGTTTCATTCTGTGAGTTCGACAGCTACTTGACTAAATATTGTATTTTCGCCTTACGCGACTTGTTTTCTTTTCTCCTACTAATAGAACAAACCATATATCCTTACGTTCTGGATCCTCTCCGTTGACGTACAAGCCACCGTCGTCGTTGTGGTAGCCTATGGTGTTTGAAGTCCACCCGGGGTAGACGAAGGCCTCGCAGTTACCCGACACCAGTCCTATCCCCTGACCCTCCTTCTCTGATGCTTTCTCCAGAACTTCCACCTCAAAGTAGTGAAAGTCTGAAACACACCAAGAACTTCCACCTCAAAGTAGTGAAAGTCTGAAACACACCAATAACTTCCACCTCAAAGAAGTGACAGTCTGAAACACACCAAGAACTTCCACCTCAAAGTAGTGAAAGTCTGAAAGACACCAAGAACTTCCACCTCAAAGTAGTGAAAGTCTGAAACACACCAAGAACTTCCACCTCAAAGTAGTGACAGTCTGAAACAAACCAATTTGTTTGTTTATTTGTTGCTTAACGTCCAGCCGACTACGCAGAGCCATATCAGGACGAGGAAGGGGGGGATGAAGGGGGCCACTTGTCAAGCGATTCCTGTTTACAAATGCACTAACCCATTACTTGTGTCCCAGCAGGCTTTAGTAAAACTAAATTAATACCTACTGGAAGATTACCAGTTTCCAGTATGTTAAAATAGGCTTAACCTATCTACTGCTGGACTTACATCAGAACACTAACAGATTAAACTATACATGAATCGCGAGACAAGCGGCAAGAGAAGAGATTTTTGGAAAAAATACAGGTGAATGAGCAAGAAGGCAGAAAAAAGAAAAGAATTCATGAAGAAAAAGAGAGCATGACAGGAAAGAGGAACCAAAAATCTATCTAACAGCAAACTAGAAAGCTCCTGCGGTTCCAAAAACAGGAGGGGCCTTTAATTTCATAACCGCAGTGCCCCACTGCGGGATGAAACAAACCAAGAACTTCCACCTCAAAGAAGTGACAGTCTGAAACACACCAAGAACTTCCACCTCAAAGTAGTGAAAGTCTGAAAGACACCAAGAACTTCCACCTCAAAGTAGTGACAGTCTGAAACAAACCAAGAACTTCCACCTCAAAGTAGTGAAAGTCTGAAACACACCAAGAACTTTGTACATTTTGTCTCTTCTAAATGGAGAGAGACACAGAGCAAGAGAGAGAGAGAGAGAGAGAGAGAGAGAGAGAGAGAGAGAGAGAGAGAGAATTACATTTTAATCTTTTAAACACATCAAGAATGTTATGTCTTTGCTATATCTGTTTAAAAAGCGTAAACGCATACAAGTTGATCCCAGCAATAAGCATTAAAAGTCAATCCACACTCTTTATTTATTTGTGTGTAAACACCACAAAGATTATACTGGGGGTAAAAAGTCAAATTGCATGAAATGTTTTTTATTTTAATTTTGATCACTCCAGTAACATTTTAAAATAAGACAAAATGGCCAACAGATTTAAATAAAAGAGAACCATGATAACAGTTAAAGGGCCAGGACGTATGGTGGTCAGGTTTAGGCTGTTCGCCCACACACGCAAATCACTTCTTATTTTCCATTAACTAAGTAGGTTCACTCTTGAAAGGAGACGACAAAAGAAACGGCCGTCGATCAATATTTAAAGCTGTTATAGTGTATTCCCCCGCCCACTTGTAAATGATAGTCAAAAGTTCATTGAAAACAAAGTCTGGCCACTTAATTCAGTCTGTGAAGAGAGAACTTTTTCATATTTATAATTATGCCATATAGACCTGTTCATACGATTCTTTTTAATTTTCATATTACCCATACATTGAGGGGAATGAAACCAGGACACTGCAATGTTTCCAAACAGGATTCTAAGCCAGAGAGGTGTATAATATATTATCTACATTACCCTTAATTACTGCCTTTATGAAGGCAGCTATAGCTTACTTTTGGTGAAAGCCAGAGGACACTGTACATTATAGGCGTCTCGCTTGGTGGACGAATCCGGGTAGGTCAGGGTGAAGGTCATAGCCTCGTTGTCACGGGTGATGCCCTTCCACCCGAACCAGTTAGACAGAAGATCCTGTTGGTAAAAACACATTGTGTATGTTTATGATGTAATAGCCTGCAAGTTAAACAACTTAGCCACAACCGTTTATGTGGCAAGGATAGCAACAAGCACACTGAGCTTTTCTCAGCAACAATCACATGAATCAGTCGTATTGCAAAGTGTGTAAGAAGAGAAAAATTGCCTTTTTCTTTTTTAGTGCTTCAAGAATTTTCGTTGTGCATTTTGCGATTACAGAGATAAGATGCAAATTGACCATGAGTCGCCACTGTAATTATCAACATTGATTGGGTCTTTGAGAGTGAATGTGTACATGATAAATCGTTGTCCTCGGAAACACGAATCCAAAGCCGCGATGGTTCTACACATCAGATAAACAGCCGGATTGGCTTTTACTTTGACAATCCACGTTTCACATGAAGCTCAAACCCATTTACTACCTCGATTTGTCACATAATTATGAACATTGTTTGTGTTTCCCAGCTGGTTATGAATTAAATCTCGTGAAAATGATGACAAATTAAAATAGTCACACTGTTCAATTCTTATGTAATAAGAGCTGAGCAAACTGTGCACCCCTCCAATCCACTTGACGTTACGCAGCCACGCTTCAAAGGTTTTCAGTTAAATGAACCCTCGGACATTATAATTATGAGCATGGAAAAATAAGTATACTGATTTTGTAATTTTCAACTCTTCACCACCACCCGTTTCCTAGCTTATTTGGACACTTCTTTGGACTTAGAAAGAATCTTACGTTTCTGATGGCAATATCGCCCCTGTCCGGTTCTGGCCACTCTACGGTCATCTGGCACTCTGTCCGCGACACGCCTATCGTGGCGTACAGTTGGTCAGGGGGCAGGTTGACCCACTGTCTGTACACGAAGCTGAAACACAACGCAGCGTGGAAGTGAACTGGTCAAGGCAAACATAGTATGAACACGACAAAAAGAGGATGTTATGTTCTTGGTCTAGACATTTTTCACTTTAAACATAAACCGATCTAACAATATAAATTAAAAAATGAAATTATGAAACGTGCGACACTTTCCGTACCCAAAATA